>NC_083412.1:13690585-14003760 GCF_020745735.1 Hemiscyllium ocellatum
ATAGAAGTGTATAAGATGATTAGGGGTTTAGATAGGGTAGATACTAAGAACCTTTTACCGCTAATGGAGTCAGGTGTTACTAGGGGACATAGCTTTAAATTAAGGGGTGGTAGGTATAGGACAGATGTTAGGGGTAGATTCTTCACACAGCGGGTTGTGAGTTCATGGAATGCCCTGCCCGTATCAGTGGTGAACTCTCCTTCTTTATGTTCATTTAAGCGGGCATTGGATAGGCATTTGGAAGTTATTGGGCTAGTATAGGTTAGGTAGGACTCGGTCGGCGCAACATCGAGGGCCGAAGGGCCTGTACTGCGCTGTATCCTTCTATATGTTCTATGTTCCCCATAGTAAGCTATTGCACAAAATACGGAAGCATGGGATTAAAGGTGATTTCACGGTTTGCATCAGAAATTGGCTAGCTGAATGAAGACAGAGCGTGGTGGTTGATGGGAAATATTTATCCTGGAGTTCAGTTACTAGTGGGTTACGGCACAGAACAATTTTGCAACCACTATTTTTTGTCATTTATTCAAATGACCTGGATGAGGGCATAGAATGATGGTTCAGGAATTTTACGGATGACACTGCAGACGCTTGAGTTGTGGATAGTGACGAAGGATGTTATAGGTTACAGAGAGGCATTGATAAGCTGCATCGCTGGGTTGTGAGGTGACAAATTGCATTTAATGCAGAAAATGTGTGAGGCGATTCACTTTGGAAGGAGTAACAGGAATGCAGTGTACCGGGCAAATGTAAGGTTATTGGCAGTGCACATGAGCAGGGAGGACTTGGTGTCCAGGTACATATACACTTGAAAGTTGCCACCTCGGTTGATACAGTTGTTCAGAAGGCATACGGTGTGTTAGCTTTTATTGGTAGAAGATTTGAGTTTTGGAACCATGAGGTAAAACTGCACCTGTACAAATGTGTTGTGCGGCCACATTTGCAATATTGTGTACAGTTCTGGTCACTGCATTATAGGAAAGATGTGGAAGCTTTGGAAAGAATTTAGAGGACATTTACTAGCATGTTGCCTGGAATGGAGTGAAGGTCTTAACAGGAGTGCTGAGGGACCAGATGCTGTTTTTGTTAGAGAGAAGAAGGTTGAGATACGACTGAATTGAGGCATATAAGATAATCCGATGTTTAGAAATGTTGGACACTGAAAGCCTTTTTCATTGGATGGCAATGGCTGGCACGACGAGACATAGTTTAAAATTGAGGGGTGATAGATATAGGACACATATCCGAGGTAGTTTATTTACTCTGAGAGTAGTAGGGGCGGAGATCACGCTGCTGCAACATTAGTACATTTGTCAAATTTAAGGGCATTAAAATAGTCATTGGATAGGCACTTGGACGAGGATATAATAGTGCAGGTTTGATCGGCTTCACATTCACTCCACTCGTCAGTGAAACATTGAGGGCCGGAGGGGCTGTAATATTTTATTTTATATGTTCTACTTGTGGGATCCATGGCCTGTTACTCCGGGAATAGGTGCAATGTGGTAAATGTCATTGCTATTGAATTCACTGCGGAGGGTTGTGCAGGCCAGTGCTATGGGTAGGGGGTGTGTTGGGGAGTGAGTGGGGGAGGTGAGCGATATAGTTGGAGCGGGTGCAGGCGAGTGAGTGTGACGTTCGAATGGTGTGTTGATGAGTGATGATGACGGTGGAGGAGTGAGTGTGAAGGGGTCAAGTGACAGTGATGGAGGGGCTGTGAGGGAGCCAGGGTGACAGGGATGCAGAAAGTGAGAGGAGGTCAGTGCAAAGATTATTAGGGAGTTCAAGGGTGCTGGGGGACATTGTCTAATGGACTGTGAGGGTATCAAGTTGATGGTGATGTAATGACTACGCTGCAGGGCAGTTTGATGATGACTGTTTTTTGTGAGGAGTTCAGGGTGGCAGAGGGGCATTGAGTGAGGTGGAGACACAGCATATGACGAAGGAGGGAGTGTGAGAAAGTCAGGGTGACGATGATGAAGTGCGAGAGTTTCGGGGGTAGGGGTGATAGTGGGGGGGCGTGGCTGACTGCGAAAGGGTCAAAATCACGATGATGGAGTGATTGTGAAGGTGTCAGGATGACAGTAAGGTAATATGTGTGAGGGGGTTAGGGTGACAGTCATGGAGTGAGAGTGAGGTGGTCAGGGTGACGGTGATGGACTGAGTGTGACGAGCCTCAGTTTGATATTGACGGGCTAACGGTGATAGGGTCAGGGTAACAGAGACGGTGTGAGTGTGATGGAGTCAGGATGACAGACATGGTGTATGTACAAGGCCGTCAAGTTGACAGTGCTGGAGCGAGCGTGTTGGTGGACATGGTGACAGTTACGAGCTGACTGCAAAGGGGTCAGTATGATGGTGATGGAGTGAGTGTAAAGAGGTCAGGGTGACAATGAGTGACTGCGTGTGAGGTAGTCAGTGTCGCAATGAGGGATTGAGTGTGAGTGGGTCAGTTCGACATTAAGAGAATGAGTGCAGAAAGGTCAGGTTAAAGTGATGGAAAAAATGTGAGTGGGTCAGATTGACGGTGACGGAGTAAACATGACGGGGTCAGGTGACGGTGATGGAATGAGCGTGAGGAGGTTGGGTTAAAATGACGGAGTGAGTGTGACTGGGTCTCTTTGACAGTGAAGGTGAGACTCGGGGGCAGAGTGTCAATGACGGAGTGCGATGGTAGCGGAGTGAATGCGAGGTGATGGTGATGGAGCCAAAACGAGGGGTCACGGTGGCTGTGACAGACTGAGTGCGAGGGTGTCAGGTTGTGAGTTTTGGAGTGAGTGCGTGAGTAGGGTGATAGAAGGGATGCGAGAGGAAGGGGCTCATCTGAAGGTAATGGAATGATTGTGAGGTCGTCAGTGAACAGTCACGGTGTGAGTATGAGTGGGTGAGGGTGACAGAGGGAATGTGAATGTGAGGGAGTCGGTATGACAGTCACAGGGTGAATGTTAGGTTGTTAGGGTCATGGTGATGGCGTGAGTGTGGCAGGGTCAAGATGAGAATCACAGAGTAATTGTGAGGGGTTCAGGGTGACGGTGATAGAGTGAGTGTGAAAGGCTCAGCCTGACAGTGACAGACTGTCTGTGACGAGGTCAGGCTGACATTGAGGGAGTTAGCGCGAGTGTGTAAGGGTTATGATGATGGCATGGGTGTGAGGGAGACAATAACTGAGTGAGTGCGAGGGGATAACTGTGACAGTAAGGGAGTGAGTATGAGCAGATCAGGAGGGCGGTGACAGAGTGAGTGTGAGGGAGTTAGGGTGGCTGTCATGGAGTGAGTGTGAGGGAGTGAGTGCTGAGAGCGTCAGGGTGATGGTGTCTTATTGAGTATAGGAGTCACGGTGACAGTGATGTAGTTAGTGCGAGGAGATATGGGTGACAATGACGGAGTGAGTTTGATGGAGTCAGGGCGACAGTGGGAGTGTAAGTGGATCAAGGTTACAGTGACTGGTGTGAGTTTTAGGGACTAAGGGTAACAATGACGGGGTGATTTGATAGGTCAGACTGACGTTTATGGATTGCCTGTGAAGGCTAAGGCTGAGGTTAAAAGATGAGTATGAGAGGGTCAAGTTGACAGAGAAAGAATGAGTGTAAGGAATTCAAGGTGAGAGTCATGTAGTGAATGTGCAGGAGGCAAGGTGACCATGAAGGAAAGAGTCAGAGATGGTCAGGATGATGGTGACTGAGTGTAGGGACTTCGGATTCAAAATTGAAACAGAGTGTGCCAGGGTCAGGCTGACAGTGATGAGGTAAGTTTGAGGGATGTTTACGTGCAAGTAAGGGATTGCTTGCGTGGGGGTCAATGTAATGCTGATGGAGTGAGTGTGAGGGGGGCCAAGGTGACAGAGATGGAGCCAGCGCGAAGGGTTAGGGTAACAGTCACAAAGTGAGTGCGATGGTGTCAGGGTGACAGTCACTGAGTAATTGTGAGGGGGTTGGGTTGACACTGATGGAGATACTGCGTGGGGCTCAGCGATCTGTTGACGGCATGAATGTAAGTATGTCATGGTGACAGTCATGGAGTAAGTGCGAGAAGATCACCATGATAGTGAAGGAGTGAGTGTGAGGAGTTACAGTGACAGTCATGAAGTGAACGTGAGGGGGTCAGGATGACATTCATGAACTGAGTGTGAGGGAATGAGTGTAACGGCAGAGGTTTGACAGTGACAGAGTGAGTCTGATGGTCTAAGGCCAATCGTGATGTGGTGATAGTGAAGGGGTAAGAGTGATGGGTGGCGAACAGAGTGTAAAGAGGTCATGATGATAGTGAGGGGTTGAGTGTGAATGGCTCAGGTTGACAGAGCGGGAGTAATTGCGAGGGTGTCAGAGTGAGAGTAACAGAGTGAGTGTGCAGGGGTCAGTGTGACAGTGAGGGAATGAGTGCGAGGGGGGCAGGGTGGTTTTGACGAAGTGTGAGAGGTTCAGGCTGACAATGATGGGTGAGATTGAAAGGTGTCTGGGTGAGGTTGAGGAAGTGTATGCATTGTGGTCAGTGTGATGGCGATGGAGTGAGGGTGAGGAGTCAGACTACAGTGATGGAGGAAACGTGACAGATCAGGGTACCAGTGTCAGAGTGAGTGCGAGATTTCACGGTGACAGTCACAGAGTCAGTCTGAGGGGATCAGGGTGAGAGAGGCGGACTGAGTGTGATGGTATCAGGTTTATAGTGATGGACCAAGTGTGAGGGAGTCAGGGAGACAGTAACGGAGTAAATATAAGGGGGTTAGGCTGACAGTGAGGGAGATAGTGCAAGGCATTCAGCGTGATACTGCCGTCATAACTGCGAGAGAGTGAGAGAGACAGTTATGATGTGAATGCGGGGATCGCTGTAACAGGGAGGGAGTGAGTGTGAGTGGTTGGACAGATGGTGAAAGAGTCTGTGTGAGTGAGTTAGGGTGACAGTCATGGAGTGAGACTGAGGGAGTGAGCGTGAGGTCGTCAGTTTGACAGTGACAGAGTGAGCAGAATGGGGATCAGGGCGATGGTGATGAGGTGACTGCAAAGGGGTCAGAGTGATGTTGGTGTAGTGCGTGTGAAGGGGTCAGGATAACATTGAAGGATTGTGTGAATGGGTAGGTTGACAGAGAAGGAGTGAGTGTGAGGGAGTCCGATTGAGAGTTACGGAGTGAGTGTGCAGGTGTCAGTGTGAGAGATAGGGAATGAGTTTGAGAGGGGCTGGGTGTCATTGATGGAGTAGTGTGAGGGGGGTCAGATGACAGTGACGGAATAAGTGTCAGGAGGCCTTTTAAGACATGACAGAATGACTGAGATGGAGTCAGACTGTTAGTGATGCCGTGAGTCTGAGGGGGCCCAGGATGGCAGTGAGGGAGGGTGTGTGGGGGGAGGTCAGTGTGATGACGACAAAGTGAGTGTGAGGAGGTCAGAGTGATGGTAATACTGTGAAAGTGAGGAGTCAAGGTGATAGATGGGAAGGGAGTGTGAGGTGGTCAGGGTCATGGTGCAGAGTGAGTATGAGTGTGTTATTGGGACAATAACAGGGTGAGTTTGAGGCGATCAGGATGACAGAGGAGAAGTGAGTGTGAAGCGATGAGTCTGAAGATGACAGGATGAGTGTCAAGGCGTCAGTGTGACAGTCATGGAGTGACTGGAAGGGTGCTGTATGACAGTCATGGTGTGAGTGTGAGAGGGTCAGTGTGTCAAAGAAAGAGTGAGTGTGAGGTAGTCAAGTGATGAAGATGGAGTGAGTCAGGTTGACAGTCGAGGTGCGAGGTGTTCAGAGTGTTGGTGATGGATTGAATGTTAGGAGTTTCAGGTTGACAGTGATGGGTTGAGACGGAGGGTGTCAGAGCAGCAGTGAGGGAGTGTGGATTTGGGGGCCAGTGAAATGGTGATGGAGTGAGTGTGAGGAGGTCTGAGTGACGGCGATGGATGGAGCATGAGGAGTAAGTGTGACGGTGACAGAGTGAGTGCGAGGGTATCACGGTTGCAATCAATAAGTGAGTGCGAGGCGGACAGAGTGACATAACGGAAGAAAGTATGAGGGCGTCAGTGTGACAGTCATGGTGTGAGTGTGAGGGTGACAGGGTGACAGAGGAGAACTGATTGTAGCAGGGTCAGGGAGACCATAATCGAGTGAGTGTGAGAGACTGAGGGTGACAATCATGAAATGAGTGTGACGGAGTGAGTGTGAGGGGGTCAGGGCGATGGTGTTGGAGTGAGTATGTGGGTTCCAGGGTGTCAGTGATGGAGATAGTGTGACGGGGTCACTGTGACAGTGAGACACTGAGTATGACGGTGTCAGTATGACAGTGATGTAGTTATTGCGAGAAGCTAACAATGACGGTGACAATGACGGAATAGCTTTGATGGGCACAGGTTGACGGTAACAGAATGAATGTAAGGGACTCAGAGTGACAGAGGAGGAGTAAGTGAGAGAGGGTCAGGTTGAGAGGGAGGAGTGAATGTGAGGTTTTCGGTGTTATAGATGCAGAATGAATGTGAGGGTGTCATGGTTATAGAGAGGGAGTGAGTGTGTTGTGTTCAGCATAATACTTACAGAGTGAGTGCGATGGGGCCAGGGTGACAGTGAGAGAGTGAATTTGAGGGGATCAGGCTGACGGTGAGTGATTGAGTGTGCAAGGGTCAGTGTGTCTGTTCTGGAGTGAATGAGGGTGTCAAGATGATTGAGTTTAAAGAGGTCAGGGTGATGGTGAAGGATTGAGTGTTTGAGAGTCAGGTTGACGGTGAGGGTGTCAGGGTGATAAGCACGGATTGGTGTGAAGGTGTCAGGGAGACGGTGACGTGGAGAGTATGAGGGTGCAAGGGTGACGGTGATGGACTGAGTGAGGGGGGAGTGTGGCTGACAGTGTGGATGAGTGTGAGTGGTTTCAGGGTGACAGTAATGGATTGAGCGCATCAGAGTGATAGGGACAGTGTGAGTGAGATTGAGGTCAGCGTGATGGCGATGGCATGAGTGTGAATGTGCCAGAGTGACAGTGAGGGAATGAGTGTAAGGTGGTCAGGCTGAAGGTGACGGAGTGAGCGTGAGATGGTCAGGGTGATGGTGATGGAGTGGGTTCGAGGGGTGTGGGTGTTACAGTGTGTTAGTAAGTGGGTGGCACTCTGTGCAGTAGTGGCAGAGTGAGTGTTTGAGTGTGATTTTGATGTTAATGGAGTGATTATGAGGAAGTGAATGTGAGGAGGGTCAAGTTGGCAATGACGGTGTGAGAGTCACGTTGTCAGGGTGATGGTGAGGAAGTGAGTGTGCGGGTTCAGGTGACAGAGGGTTAGTGATTGCAAGGGGGTCAGGGTGACGGTGATGGTATGATTTTGATGGAGCCAGAATGTTGATGAAGGAGTGAATGTGAGGGAGTCAAGGGGACGGTGAGGAAGTGATTCACACAGGTTCAGGCTGACAAAGGTGGAGTGAATGTGATGGAATCAGGGTGACACATGGGTGAGTTTAATGGGGTCAGGGTAATGGTGAAGAAGTGAGTGAGAGTGAGTGAGTAAGGAGGACGGTTAGGAATTGAGTATGAGGTTTTCAGGGCAACGGCAAGGAAGGGAGCATGAGGGAGTCAGAGAGACCTTAATGCAGTATTTCAGAGGGGATCAGGCTGACGTAGAAGAAATAAGTGTGAGGGAGTCAGGGTGATGGTGATGGAGTGGGTGTAATGAGATCAGATGAAAAAAGTAATGGAATGAGTGTGACTGGGTCAGGCCGGTGGTGATGGTGTGAGCGTGAGGAGTGTCAGCGTGAAGCGAGGGAAGTCAGGCTGACAGTGAAGGAATGAGTGTTATGGGGTAAACGTGGCAGTGATGACGTGAGTGTGCAAGGTGTGCAGGCTGACGGTGATGAAGTGTCTGTGAGTCAAATCAGAGTGACCGTGATAGCAGGGTGGCCAGTATGATGTGACTGCCTGAGGGCGACCGGGACAGGATGATAGCGATGGAGTGAGTGCAAGGCAGGTCAGGGTGAAAGCCCGGTGTGAGTGTGAGGGATTTAGGATGATGGTGACGGAGTGAGTGTGAGGTGTTTCAGGGTTGCAGTGAGTGAGTGAATATGTCTGGTACAGCATAACACTGACACATAGAGTGCGAGTGAATCAGGGTGAGGTTGAAATTGTGAATATGAGGGTGATGCTGTTAGCATGAGTTTGAGGGGGTCAGTGTGAGAGCGAGGGAGTGGGTGTGAGGGCTTCAGGAAGACAGTGAGTGAGTGACTGTATTGGTGTTAACAAAATGGTGACGGAGTGTGTACGAAGGGACTAGGTGACAGTGACAGAGTGAGTGTGAGGGTGTGAGGGAGATGGTGATACAGTGAGTTTGAGGGTTTCAGGGTGACGTTGACGGAGTAGTTGTGAGGGTGTCAGGTGGCTGTGCTGGAGTGACTACGAACATATCAGGATGATGATGATGATAGAGTGAGTGTGAGGTGGTCAGAGTAATGGTGACAGAGAAAACCTGAATATCAGGTTGACAGTGTTGGAGTCAGTGTGAGGGAGTCAGGATTACAGAGTGGGAGTGAGTAGGATGGAGTCAGAGTGACAGTGATTGTGTGTGTTTGAGGAGATAAGGCCGATGAATCTGAGGAAACCAGGGTGACGGTGAGGGGTGAGTGTAAAGGTGACAATGGCGGACTGAGTGTGAGGGGTTCAGAGTGACGGTGACAGTGTGTGGGGGTGTTATGGTGATGATTACGGGCTTAGAGGCTGACGGTGATAGAGTGAATGTGAGGGGATGCAGTGTGGCGATGCCGGATAAAATCTGAGGAGGTCAGACTGATGATGACAGAGTGAGCGTAAAGATCTCAGGGTGACAGTGAGTGAGTGAGTGCGAGGGGCCAGGGTGATAGTGTCAACTGAGTGTAAGGTCATCATTTTATAAAATGGTAGTGAGTATGGGGGGGAGAAGCTGAAGGGGATGGAGTGACAGTGCGCGGTGTCAGGGTTGCAGCGAAGGAGTGAGTGTGTGTGCATCAATGTAACGGTGATTGAATAAGTGCAGGGCGTCAGAGTGAAGGTGACGGACTGACTGTGAGGGGGTCAGGGTGACGTTGACAGAGTGAGTATATGAGGGTCAGGTTGATGGTGGCGGAGTAAGTGCAAGAGTGTCATTTTTATTATTTTCAATTGAATGTGATGGAGTCAGCATTACAGCAAGGGAGTAATTGTGTCAGGGTCAGCATAATGGTGACGGAGTGAGTGCGAGGGGGCAGGGTGGCGGTGACAGATTGTGTGTGAGTATGTCAGGGTGATGGTGATGTAGTGCGTTTGAGGGGTTTGGGTTGATGGTGACAGAGTAGTTGTGAGGGGGTCAGGGTGTCGGTGTTGAAGTGAGTGTGAGCATTCCAGGATGATGATGACGGAGTGTGTATGATGTGATCAGGGTGACAGTGATGGAGAAAGCATTGAAATAGTAGGAGTGAGGGGATCAGGGTGACAGAGAGGAAGTGAGTGCGAGGGAGTCAGGGTGACATTAATTGTGTGACTCCTAGAGGGTCAGGGTGACTGTGAAGGAGTGAGAGTCAGGGAATCAGGGTTGAGAGAGAAACAATTCAAGTTGTCAGGTGTATGTTGACTTTAACAAATATACACGGTATTTTAAGGAATAGCTTTAGCTAAGAAATTATTTTGAGTGTTGTAGCTGACCACAAAAGAAAAAAGAAGCAGGAGGGGCTTTTCGCAATAAGCTCATATTTGTAGGTCCGCTTTTTGTACTATCAAGGTAGTAAAGGATGATCTCAGAAGACAGAAGGTGAGATAAGATAAGAGGAACTGGACAAAATCACTGGAACGCTTTAACGAACAAGGACAGCCAAATAAGGCTGATTTAAAAAAAAAACAAGTGAGGCAATTAATAAGTATGATCGGCTTAGGTTTGGGTGCAGGGAAATACCAAATGAAGGAATAACGGGCGCAAGTAATAACCAAATAAAGGGATATAATGAAATAGACAATTATGATAAGTTTATTGCTTTGTGTTGGGTTGTCGAGAGACCCATCAGAAAAAATATAAAAAGCTCTTTGTTTTACTGTCTGGTGTGTCTCTCCTCGTAGAGCCACCCCTTTTTAAATACGTTTGAACAAATGTGCTGCTTCGGAACTCTCTGACTCGAACTGAACATTATTGATTAAGTGGTGTTCCTTTCTCACAGGGTGATGATGAAACGTGTGTTTGGGAAGTTCAAGGAATGGAAGGTTAGTGATTTCCAGGCGGTCAGGGTGCCAGTTATAGTTCTGAGTTTGATGGGGTCTGGGTGATGGTGTAGGAATAAGTGTGACGGAATCAGCGGAAGTTGATGGAGGGAGTGTGAGCAGTGCAGATGGAAAGAGGGATGGTGAGTGTGAGTGGTCAGGGTGGCAGTGATGATGTGAGTTGGATGGGATCAGTGTGACTGTGAAGTGAGTGTTTGGGATTCAGTGTGATGGCGACAGAGTGAATTTGAAGAGGTCAGGGTGACAGTGACAGAGTGAGTGTGAGGGAGTTCAGGGTGACGGAGCGGGAGTGAGTGTGTCTGGTATAGCGTAACGGTGATAGACTGAGTGTGAGAGAGGCAGGGTGACTGTGACGTTGTGGATGTGAGGGTGTGAGGGTGATGCTGATAGCATGGGTTTGAGGGAATCAGGGTGTCAGCGAGGGAGTAAGTGTGAGGAGTTCAGGGTGACAATGACGGAGTGAGTGTGAGGCGGTCGGAATGATAGTGATGGAGATAGTGTGAGTGTGTCAGAGTGACACTGATGGAGTCAGTATGAAGGAGTCAAGGTGACACAGTGGGAGTGAGTGTGACGGAGTCCGGCTGACAGTGACTGTGTTTGAGGGATAAGGGCGATGGTGAAGAATTGAGTGTGAACAAGTTGAGGCGAGTGTAAGGGTGTCAGGATGACAATGCTGGCTTGAGTGTGAGAGGTTCAGGGAGATGGTGACAGTGTATGTGTGTGAGGGTGTCAGGGCTACGGTGACAGATTTAGAGTCTGATGGCGACAAAGTGAGTGTGAGGGGATTCTGTGTGGCCATGATTGATGGAGCCCGTGGGCGATAGAGTGATGGTGATGGAGTGAGCGTGATTGGGATAAGGGTGATGGTGATGGACTGAGTGTGAAGATGCCAGGGTGACAGTTTGTGAGTGAATGTGAGGTGGTTAGTTTATAAAATGTCAGTTTATAAAGTGAATATAACGGGGACAGGCTGAAGGGGATTTAATGATAGTGTGTGGTTTTTCTGTTGCGGTGAGGGAGTGAGTGTGGGTCAATGTAACAGTGATAGAGTGAGTGCTGGGCGTCACGGTGAAGGTGACGGACTGACTGCAACTTGATCTGGGTGACGTTGACAGAATGAATGCGTGAGGTTCAGGTTGATGGTGGTGGAGCGACTGTAAGGGTGTCATCGTTGTGGTGTCGGAGTGAATGTGAGGGAGTTAGGGTTACAGTGAGGGAATGACCGTATCGGGGTCAGCATCAAGATAACGGGGTGAGTGCAAGCAGGACAGGATGACGGTGACAGAGTGAGTGTGAGGGTGTCAGGATGATGTTGATGTAGTAAGTTTGAGGTGTTCAGGGTGACATATAGTTTGTTGGTGTTGGAGTGAGTTTAATCATGTCAGGATGATGATACAGGAGTGAGCATGAGGTGGTCAGGTTGATGGTAACAGAGAAAGCGGTGAGATAGTTGGTGTGATGGGATCAGGGTGACATAAAGGGAGTGAAGGTGAGGGATTCAGACTGAGGGGTTCAAGCAGACAGTAATTGTACGACTTTTAGGGGTGAGGTTGACTGCGAAGGAGTGAGTGACAGGTTTTCAGAAAGGTGATCAAAAGTGAGTGTGAGCGGTTCACGGGGATGGAGGGTTAGTGAGTGTGAGGAGATCAGGATGATAGTGATAGTTGTGGTTTGGATGGGGTCAGGGTGATGGCAAAGGAGTAAATATGAGGGAGTCGGGGATATTGGTGAAGTGAGTGTGAGGAGTGCAGTGTGACAGAGGATAAGTGGGTGTGAAGGACAAAGGTGACAGTGATGGAGTGAGAGTGGAAGGGAGAGCAGGAGTGATTATGAAGGGATCTGGGTGTCAGTCATTGAGTAAGTATGATGATTTCAGCGTTACAGATGGTGGGTGACTGTGATGGAGTCAGGGTATCGGTGACAGAGTGAGTGTGAGGAGTCAGGTTGACGATGATAGAGTGAGTGTGAGAGGGTCAGCATGACTGTGACGGAGTGAGTGGTCAGCATGACAGAGGAGTTGAGTGTGAGGAGGTCAAATTTCAGAGATAGTGTGAGTGCGAGGCAGTCAGGTTGTGTTACGTTGATGGAGTATGACAGAGTCATGATGACTATGACAAAGTGAGTTTGAGGGGTTCAGAGTGACGGTGACCGAGTGAATGGGAGCGCGTCATGATGACAGGGACAAAATGAATGGAAGAGGGTCAGGGTGATGGTGCAAGAGTGAGTGGGAAGGATGATGATGATGGTGACGGTGTGAAAGCGACGAGATCAGGGTGATGGCAAAAGAGAAAATGTCAGCATGTTCGAGTGACAGCGATGCTGAGAGCATGAGGGGATCAGGGAATGATCAGAGGTTGAGTGTGAAGGGAGCATGTTGATAGTGGAAGAGTGAGGGTGGGCAGTCATATTGACGGAGATTGTATGATTGTGAGGTAATCAGAATAAAGGTGATGGAGTTCGTGTGATAGGGTCAGCGTGATGGCGAGTGAGTGAGTACAAGATGATCAAGATGTTGGAGTGATTGTGACGGTTCTGGATGACAGAGGGGAGTGATGTGAGTGGGTCAGCATGATGGTGTCTGAGTGATTGTGAGGGGATCACAGTGATGCTGATGGAGTGAGCGTGAGGGAGTCAGAGTAATAGAGATGGAGTGTGTGTGAGGAGATCTGATTGACAACTATAGGGTAAATGTGAGTGGGACGTGCTGACAGTGACGTACTGCTAGCGAGAGTTTGTGATTGATGGTGACTGATTCAGTCTGTAGGGTTCAGGATGACGGTAAGGGAGCGAATTGATTGCATAAGGATGACGGTGAGAGTGTGTGTGAGGTGATCAGGGTGACAGTGAATTTGTGACTCTGAGCTGGTCAGTGTGACGGTGAAGGAGTGAGTTTGAGCAAGTCAGTGTAAAAGAGGCGCAGTGAGTCCGAGGATGTCTGATTGATGGTGATAGATTGAATGTGAGAAGGGACAGATTGATGGTGGTGGAGTGAGTGTGAGGGCGTTCTGCTGACAATGAAGGAGTATGTATGAGTGTGTCAGGGTGACTGGCACTGAAAGCATGTGAGACAGTCACTGAGACAGTGATGCAGTGATTGTATGGATGTCAGGGTAATGATGATAGAGTGCGTGCGAGGATGTCAGGTTGATGGTAATGGAGTAAGTGCGAGGGTGTCAGGGTAACAATGACAGAATGAGTCCTACAACATCAGGATGCGGATGATGGAAACAACGAGAGGAGGGTGAGGGTAATGACGAGAGAATGAACGTGAGGTGATCGGGCTTAAGGTGGCGGAGTGAGTGTGAAGGTTTCAGGGTGATGGTGATGGAGTAAGAATAAGGAGCAGGGTGACAGTGACGAAGTGAATACTGGGGGTACTGTGTTACACCAATTGAGTGACTGAGATTCTCAGGATGATGGTAGTGGCCTCGTCTACACACCTCCCAATAAACATTGTTCATCACATAAACTTTGACATTTTGTAAGGCTAGTACCAAACTAAATGGCACTTTTTCGATGGTAGAATATTTACTCTGGTGGATATTGCGTTTCTTTGAAAAGCCGCCAATTGACTGGTCAAATTGATCAGCATCTTTCTGTATCAATACAACTCTGACTCCAATATCACTAATATCAATTGCAACTTTAAAAAGACTCAAAACGTTTAGTGTAGCTAACCACTGGTACAACAGGTAACACTGCTTTTACATTATCAAATGCTTGCTCGGATTATTCTGCCTTCCGAAGTTTTGTGTTCTTCTTCGGTAAATCCATCATCAATATCACCATGCTGTTGAGATTTGTTAAAACATTACGGTGGAATCCACTCCGTCCCTAAAATTGAAGCACCTTATTCTTGAGGATGGTCATGGAATTCCTCTGTGGACTTTGCTTTCACGTTCCTCAGGATCATCCGTCCATGTCCGATATTATGTCCCTGGAGTATCACCTCTGCTTTTGCAAATTCTGTCTTTTTTTAAGCTTATTGTCAGTCTTGCTTTTCATAGTAGTTCAAAGAGCTCTGCCAACTATGCCTTGGGATCTTTTCATGAATGGCTAGAGATCACTACATCGTCAAGAAAAAGTGTGAACTTTTTAAAAGAAATCTGTCCACAGCTCTGTTCATGAGTCTTTGGAATGATTCCGCTGTATTCGTCATTCCAAAGAGCATTTGCGGTTACAAATGCAGAAACTTTATTCTCTTTCTCTAATAAAGTTGCTTACCATTAATCATGCAGTAAGTCCAACTTCGTGATGTCAGTCGCTTGTCTAACATTTCCTGTACACTCCACCCAATGTGGCATAGGCGAGGTGGCCCATTTCTTCACAATGTCGACGTTCCAATAGCCCACACAAGATCATTGAGCCCCATCAGGTTTAAGGAAGTAATATGATTGGCGAACTGCACTCAATGTGATCTGGTTTCACGATGTCTTCGTTAACTATTGCATCCACTTCATTCTGAATCCGTGAGGCATTGAGAGGACTAAATCTGCAGGGGTTTTGTTTTATTGGAAAAGCGTTCCCTACTTCCAGCTAATGTAATATATAATTAGTCCTCCTCGTTATTTTCCTGCATATGTCCTAGAACTCTTGCAATGTACCTTTCAATTTGGTTCTTTCCTCCTGAGACAGAGAGCTCAATGTCCTATCCCATTGCTCACGAACTTCCTCGATACTTTATGTATTTTGACACACATCAAAATTCCGGCCACCCGGATTTGATTCCTCTCTCTGCTAACTAACACCTGTTTCCCCAGTTCTCTCTTCCTATCGTCGCAAGGTTTCAACTTATTCACATGACGTATGCGATACAGTTTGTTTGTTTTCTTCCGAGCATCTTTACTGTAATGTTCAATTTGATAGGGACCACACAGTGTAGCTTTGAAGGGATCTCCTTCTCTATTAACAATACCCATGGGAAAACGTTCGCAGATCAGAGTCTTGACCTGCCTTCTGCTTCATTGTGTGCTTTGCCCTCTTCGGGTGTGGTTTAGGTAATTCATTGCCCGATTTACTTTCTCCCTCTCCTGAAATACACAATTCAACTATGAAATCACCGACTTCGGTCCTGTCAGTTTTTTTCATAATTAGTTTCAAAGGTCATCTCACATCATATCCGACAATTGAGTCAATGGGAGGAACTAAGTAGATTTGTTTGGGGCATCTCTATAGGTAAACAATATGAATGGGATAAGTTTATCCCCATCATTCTGGAAAACCTGACAGGATGGTCTTAACACTTCCTTCAGGGTCTGGTGCTACGTATCCAAGGATCCATGGGATTCAAGATGATATGCACTTGATTTAAAGTGCTGCATGGCGAAACTATTAATTAATTCCTTAAATAGTTTAGCAGAGCATTTAGACTAAAGAACTAACTGAACCTCCTTGGGTAGCCCATATTGGCTGAAGTATTCAACGAGCATCTGCAAAGCTCCTGCTGCATACTCCATATTGCAATTGCCTCCACAAAACTGGGAGTCACTTCCAATATAGTTCGCAAGTACTGGCTCCCACTCTTAATTTTAGGGAAGGTACATACACAATCAAACATAACCCATATGAAATGTTCTGCAAAAGTGGCAATTAGCAACAAAGATGTAGGTTTCAATACTGCCTGCAGCTTCCCTACCATTTGGCACATACACTTTTACGGCAAATGATACCCACATTCTTATGCTTTGTAGGTCAATTGAAGTGAATTGGAATAGCAGATAGCAACTTTCTCACACCTAGAAGACCTCTGACAGGTAATTAATTCACTATTCGCAGTACTTCCTGTCTGTATGCTACTTGCAACACAATCTGCTGCACTTCCGTCCATTTCTCCTCTGTACGTGCACGCCGGGATCTCCATTTTCACCCTCGGATTCTCTCCATTAGAAAATAATGTCTAGCAGTTCAGTTTGATTCCTTTTCTGAGAATGCATCATGGTATAAATCTGATATTATCTTATCTTACGCTTGCAGGACTAATAACCTCTGTCTGATCTTCCTGTCCCAATGTTTCCTATACCATTACATCAAACAGGATTTCAGAGAACTGAAGATCAACTCCTTGATTTTTCTCTTTAATTTTGTTTCCTTCTGGATGTAAATTATGAAAGTGAGGTCGTCTTATGCACAGTCTGGAATAATACCAGGATATTTTGCTTTGAACTACTCAGTTCCTAGATTTTCCTTTGGATTCTGCATGATAATGAGCATCACTCCCATCTTGAATCCTGCTCGGACGCTACTAAGAACAAGCTATGTACCTGGAACTTGCACTCTGTCAATCGCTTCCACAAAGTTACTTCCCAGTCTCGATTTGGCACTCCAACTTGATTTTATGGATGGGAACGTTACATTTTTGTGTATCTATTTAAATCAATTATCACCCTCTCGCGGAACTTGTCAGGAAGAGTGTGAATACTTTCATCTGTCTATTAGAAACTGACCAGCTTGTTTATCTCTCAAAGTTGTCACTTCTTTCCCTTCTCACCCTATTTTTCCTGAGTAAACCTTACCCACAGAGGTGACGTCTTCATAGAAATTAGGCACTAACTATATACTCAGCCCCTACCAAGGCTATACACTCTCTTGGGGCTTCTCGAATTTTCTTGAGATTTCATTGACAAGTTCCACTAATTCCACTGTTTTACCCTCTTTTACACCAACGTCTTCCCTAGTACCTTTCGACAATAACCAGCAGTGTACTTTTCATGTTCCATCTTACAACAGTTGAAACACCTGGGGACTTTCACCTCCTTGAGTTTCTTTTCTTCACTTGTGGTAAGAGTAATCTACTATTTCTTTCGTAGTAAATGATCCTGTTGGAAGCTAGGTTGCACCTTCTGCACCAATGCATATTTGTCTGCCACCTCTGCCTCTCTTCTCACTTATTGAATTGTCTGTGCATCCACGTAAGTTCTTATCTTCCCTGGAAGCGAGTTTTTAAACTCCTCCTGCAGAATACTCTTTCTTGGAGCTTTGTATGTCCCGTCTATTTTTCGGCTGCGCACCTATCTATCAGTATTGCTGTGTTTAATTCCTTCAATCACAATGTAAGTCTGACCTGGTTCCATCTTTATGTTTCCAAACCGCTGTCCATGCGTTTCTGGTAACCATTCGTAGCCACTCGAAATTAAATGCTAAACATATGCATAATCTCTGGACCCACATGTAACAGAGTTGCACATACGTGAACATTTTAGTGCACACTAGCATTCCTCACACGTTCTCTGGGCACCCCATCTGCCAAGCCACTTTTTCACAGAAATTGAAAAAGGTCTTTAATATCTGTCTCATCAAAATATGACAATATTATAACATACAAAGAGAGACACACACGCACACTGTCTCATATATTATATATAAAGTCACGCATATACATGTATTTATTATGTATAATATGCATATATACTTTTATATGTGTGTCTGTGTGTGCATGTATATGTGTTTATATCTATATATATATATATATATATATATACCTTTTTTGGATATGATGGGTTTGCTCACCATCACTCTACACCTCCCTAAGGCTCCCTTCGAATTTCATTCTTTTCAGTTGACTTTCGTGTTCAACCTGCGATTACTGATGTTCCAATTCGTTCTTCGTCTTCCTCTCTGGTCTCGCTTTTTGCCGAGCTAAGAAACTTTCCTCCCTTTCTTTATCTTCTAACATGCCCATTCGTTCCCGTTGTTTATGTTTTCTCTCTCTGGGTCTTTGCTCTGCAAAGAATCTTTTTTCCCTGACGCAAGCCATTTCATCATTTTTACCCATTTCCAAAGATTCTACTGGCCGTTCCAACAGATGTAAATGCTGAGCTGTTTCTGTAATACCCTTATCGTTTTTCGGAGGCACATGCAAGTCCAGCTCCAGCGTGTCTGCTAATCGTAACAGCTTTTCTTTGCTCACCATGTTTAAAACTCCCTAAGTCATTTCTTCAAACCCCACATAACATTAAGTATCTGCAAGTGTCATTTCACTCACGTTTAATCTAACCAACTAGAAGAATCCGAAATTAGACAGATTTTTCTCACCTAAATTTTATTTTAAGATCCAGGACAGATCTAGATAGATAGATAGATAGATAGATAGATAGATGGATGGATAGATAGATAGATGGATAGATAGATGAATAGATAGATAGATAGATAGATGGATAGATAGATAGACAGATAGATAGATAGATAGATAGATAGATAGATAGATAGATAGATAGATAGATAGATAGATGGATGGATAGATAGATAGATGGATAGATGGATGGATAGATGGATGGATGGATAGATAGATGTATAGATAGATGTATAGATAGATGTATAGATAGATAGATAGATAGATAGATAGATAGATAGATAGATAGATAGATAGATAGATAGATAGATAGATAGATAGATAGATGGGTAGGTAGGTAGATGTTGTAAAGCATATAACCACGATATGTCTGAACAAATCTTCTTTAAAATTATGTTTGACGCAATTCCAGAGCAGAATCGTGACATGTTTCATGCAAATGAAGCGTAGTCCGAAATGGAAGACCATTCTTGCTGACTCTGCTTTAATTGTTAAACTCTTGAATCTGACAGAGTCAGGCCATTGCTAAAATGCAATTTCAGGGCCTTCCGTACGCCAGTAGTGCTGACAATAGCAGTGTGGAATTATTTGTACTGGAAACCTTGCATTTCCTGTATAATTCGATTGTTGGTTTATCAAAACTACATGAACTGCGGAGAGTTAAAACAGCAGCTCGTCGTCACCTTTTGAGGGGCGATTCTTACCACCTATGAAGAATAATAAAATGCATCGAATCGATACACGCAATTGGAAAGATATACAAACTGATTCAGCATGAATGAGTAGGCAAGAAAATTGCAGCAAAACCCAGCATAAGGAGACAAACATACAGATTTATCGTAGGGCTACAGGTATGGCATGATAGACAGACGTTAATGTGTCAGATTGGTATAAGGATTTTAATCATTCTATTTTTCAGTGTCTCCATATTGTATTGTCTGCCATGTTCACAGGGCTAAATGGAACACACTAAAACAAAATTGGCAACTCAAGTCTGCGCATCCATAAGGCGTTATTGATATTAAAACGAGCAAAATTGTACTCCAGTACAATCCCCAATTTCAAAACAAAGCTCAGCACTTCCCTCACAAAACCATGATCAGTACGCCAGGGGATCAGCCTTGTTAAATGTTGAGTTTTTGGACTACATGCTTGGAACGATAACAAACATAGTTGTGAATAAGGTATCAAGCTGGTGACGGTACTAAGCAGGATTACGTGAATGCATGACCGTGGAAGTGACAGATGGTCCACAGAGCTGAGCCATCCCACAATCAATGTATAAGGTCTAAAGTCTCAAGTGTAACACAACCAGTCTTGAAGGGTGATGGACAATCTTTGAGTGAGTTGTTGGAAGAGTTTTTCATCAGATTTTGTGCATGGCCGAGCATTTATTTGCAACAAATGCTGAGGAGGAAAATCAAAAAGGATTGACTTCAATCATTCCACTGGAAAATTTGCCACTCATTTCTGTTCTTCCATATAACCGGCTTGGAGGTGGCTTTGGATTTCGTAACTGTTCTAATGTTTAGTGGTTAGAGGCCAGAGCCAAATACGTTGGCGTTGTTAAAACAGAACTGATCGTGGCCAAGGATAATAGGGCCATAGTGGTGTCAGTCCTCCAAATGTTGCTTTGGAAGACAACGATTCTCATGGAATTCCACACTTCAAACAGCCAATCTAAACTCGTAGCCGCATCCAGAATGATTGAATTCGAGTATGCATTTCCAGATGATATGGCAAAATGTCAGAATTGATACAGAAGAGAGGAGACTGGGTTTTTTTGTTTTTATTTTAATCATTTGTACCATTCTGATGAGGGTTTCTTGCTCACTGATTAAATGTGAAGAAGGTTTCGACATTGGCAGTGTTTCAAAAGGATCTCTCTCTCCTTTATTTTCTCTCTTACAATATAAATTGAGTTTGTTTTTTTCTTAAAATGGCACATGAGCTTCTTCAAATTTGTAACTGAGTTCAAAACTCCTGTACCATTGAATGAATACAGTGTATGCCAGCGTTGTGTCAAAGAAGATGATTCATCTGGTGTTGATGTACGATCAATGAGGCGTGTTTCCCCTTCAGAAACAAAATAAAATGCTGTCTTGTTTGGTTGTTCATTGAGTAAAAGCAAATTCCAATTGATCAGAATAATTCCAGACGAAAAATATGGTTATTAATTCAGGAAGGAGTTTAGAGTACAGCAGAGAATAAGTTACTGTGATTGAAAGAATACAATCTGAATAAACTAAGGTAGTCTGGCAGCATATGTTGACAATAGAGTTGATGGTTTATGTCTCATAGATCTGCAAAATCTTCAGAGACGTTGCTAGTCTTGCTGAAATTGTCCAGCAGTATCTCGATTTTGTTTTTAACGACAGGCTTCCACTCTTGGCAGTTTCTTTTTTATTTATGATATGAGAAAATTGCTTTGTTCAATTTCCAGAACTGGGGTGTTCGGGTAGCACGTTTTGAATTATTAGAAGCTGAGTTCCCAATTTTCTGGCGGCTCAATTTTTTTTGTGAAATGTCCTCATACTTCACTGCAAAAACTAGATAGTCAGTTGAATCAAAAGTAAGCTTTTAAATAAAAGACAAAAATATATTTTATCATGATTTGAAACAAACAATGTAATAGTATTATTAAGTGCACGACACATTTGTAATTTGGAAAGTATTTTAGGATTTCTCAATGCTGTATCCAATATGATGAAGACTAATTTATCCTTCCACATTAAGGAAACGAAACTGATCAACATTTAAATCAAAGTCTCAAATCTCCTCTGATTATATTTCAGTGAACATACACCGCATTTGCATTTTTAAAATCACATATCCCGCTATATTTGAATCAGGGCTTGGAATTGTCCAGCGCTGAGCAAACAGGACTTGAAATAATTGAAGGTATTACCCTGCTTGGAGGGTATCCCCACACCTCAAGAGGACAAGAAACAGTTAATCCCTCTTCATCCAGGTTGATGTGCAACAGATGCTAGGTTGTCCCTCTGGCCCGATTGGTTTGTCCACCCAGAATTATGAATCAATCGCTTGTACCTCATTTACCCGAAATCAATCACTAATTCACCAATACCCTCTCCCCAACGGAGTATCTATTTCCTTCAGAGTTGGCTATAATCATAAATGGTGTATCTGCAAAGCCAGCGAAAACAGTGCATCGTTTCTTTCTTTGAGGCAGCCGTACTATTCCTTGTGTCACATTGATTGAGTGGACGTTCTTGTAGCTGCTGTTGCCGCTGCTCACTAGCCACATGTCTCTCTCAGCACTCCTTTCCTCATTCCCGGCATTGCGTCCTCCTTCTTTTTTCTGGATGCATTAACAGATAGAAAGCCTGTCCACATTTCGGTTGATTGAAAGATTGGAATCTCAAGGCCAGGCAGTTTGCGTTTGAAAATATAATGTTTTTATAAATTAATAGAATAGTTGCTGTCAGTGGATACTTCACCCCTTTTTTGACTTTCTTTCTGATTTTGGATGGAGTCATTCCAGAAATCAATGTATTTGTCCAGTAATTTAAAGTCCGCAGCATCCAATTGACTTTTCCCATATATACAAGAAAAAAACATAATCATTGAAATCAACACTTGTGAATCTGTAATATGTGAAATATATATTTGGAAGGAGTAGAAGAAGTAAAGAATACGGGGCTAATAGTATCATTCTCAGTAGTGTAGAAGAACAGGGAGAGCTCGATGTTCATATACATAGGTCCCTGAAACCTTCCACCCAGGTTGATAGGACTTTTAAGAAGGCATATGGTGTGGTAGAGAGATTAAGTTTCAGAGCCATGAGGTTATGCTGCAGCTGTACAAAACTCTGGTGAGACCGCACTTGGGGTATTGCACATATTTCTGGTCACTGCATAATGGGAATAATTTGGAAACTTTGGGAAGGGCTCAGAGGAGATTTACTAGGATCTTGTCTGGTCTGAATGGAAGGCCTTATGAGGAAACACCGAAGGACTTGAAGCTGTTTTCATTAGAGAAGAAGATTGAGAGGTGACTTAACTGAGACATCAAGTGGTTAGATACAATGAATGGTGCGAGCCATTTCCCTCAGATGGTCATGGATAACACGAGGGGGCGTAGCTATAAATTCAGGGGTGATATATGCATGACAGATGTCAGAGATCATTCCTTTATTCAGAGAGTAGTATGGCATGACACGCACTGACTGCAACAGTAGGGCATTTCAGTGGTCATTGGATCAACATATGAATGAAGATTATATAGGGTCGGATTGATAGGTTTCAATTTGTTTGCAGAGTCATTTCCAACAACGAGGCACGCGTGCAGTGCGCTGCAATGTTCTATTTTCTATAACATCAGCCAGCCACAATAGCATGACGCTGCCAGACATAGTGAAGAGTAAAACTACAGATTTCGTTCTGCTCTCCACCTCTGTTTCTCTGAGACACCCGCTCTTGCCCTGCTCCTTTAGTCCCTTGTGAACCTGACTAGCCAATAAAATATTCCTTAGCATAAGATTATTAAGGATTATCGTTGCAGCAGACGGAATTGGTCGGAAAATCATTCAAAGACCAAAAGGCCAGGAACAATATAAAAGCTTGCGCTTATGTAACAGAACAATGATACTTTATGAACAATTTTTCCAGGTTTGTACATAAAGTAGAAGGCAATATTCCTTCAAAACAGGACAACGCCAGTTGCTGAGAAAAGCACAACTGCAGTTTCCAGAACATCACTCTGGCAGTCTTCAGCTTCTGGCAACCAATGGCCATTAATCAATCAATGGTAAAAGTATCGGTCAACGAGATGGAACAGACTGTTGTTTCACGAGCTGTAAAAATATATAATGCTACATACGGGAGTGATGTACAGAAATCATGATGGGTCATAAAAATGTTTGAACTGTCTCAATATGATCACAGTGATAATGGCCATTAGATCTGCCGATGCCATGGCCACCAGCTGAGATGTGCTAGAAGTGAAAAGGCCTCAGTTTCCCTCGGGGCGGCACAGCAATGGCTGACAGATAAACTGCAAGACATCAATGAGGACGGAGTAAGGAAAGTTTTGGTCAGAATAATTTTTGAGTGAGGAAGAACACCAGGGTTGGAATTGGAATGCAATTGATAAAACAAAATGTGATTAAGTCAATCAAAACTCATCAACTGCACGACAGATCCACATCCATGTTAATATCTTCTTGCATACAGATTAGGAGTTGTGAAGAGCAAGCAACAAAAATCTCCTAATTTTGTCAGTATGCCAACACTTGTAATGAGGGTGACAAAATTTAACTTTAGTTGATTTTCGAAATTTAATTGCTTGACTGGAATTTTCCAATCTCACTAACTCTCAGTGCTGAAAAATGATGAGCACTGCTTCAGAGATGCATTCACTGGACTGCTGCTCTTTCATCTGGTAGCTTTGAAAGAGGAACATAAGATACAGAATTTATACCAACGATCACAGTTTCCTGCAACTGAAATGATACATCGAATAGACTGAAACTGCAGCAAAGTCTTTCATCTTTTAGAATGGGTTGCAGATTTGGTTCATTAGGATGTAAATCTCATAACTCTTTTTCAGTGACATTCTCGAGATAACAAGGTTTTATGAGAAACAGGTGACATCTCAGCTCAGACAGTATCTGTTTAGATGAGGAGGAAGTGATGAATTTCTGAAGGTGATCAAGGGCTCCCTCATAAGGACAGGGTACAATGCTCAAGTCATCGATCGCCTGTTCCAACATGCCACATTGAGAAAACGTAATGACCTCCTCAGGAGACTGACATGGGATGCAACCAATAGGATACCCTTCCAGTACCCATTGTCCAGTTCTTCCCAGGAGCAGAGGAACTGTGCGATGTTTTTCGCAGCCCACAACTCATTATTGATGAGCATCAGCACCTCGCCAAGATCTTCCCTACACCTCCACTTGTCAACTTCATGGAATTGTTGAAATGAAACAATTGTTTGCAGCAAAATGCACAGCCTTCAAGTTAAAATTGACTACAACACTGTAAAACCCTTTCATGGCAACCGCTGCCAGATGTCTTGGAATGTCCACATGGATACTACAAATACACAAGCACCCACCATATGCATGGCAAGAAATCATGTCACTCGACGAACGTTGTCTATTTCATACGCTGCAATAAAAGATACCCCAACGCATAGTACGTTGATGAAACCAACCAGATGCTATTGCAACCGAATAACGAACACTATTCAACTGATCTGGTGTTGCTCATAAAGAGCAGACTGTTGTAGATTATGTTAGCTCAGTTGACTGGACAGTGGGTTTGCAAAGTAGTGTAAATTTAACAGTGTGCTTTTCTAATCCCACTTTGGATTAATTTAATGAAGAAGTTGCTGTTTTTTTCCTCGTCGCTAAACGCCCTCAAGTTAAATTAACATTGGTTATCAAACTTAAATGCTCGAGCAGATCTTTGTTCTGGTAAGACTCTGGCAAGATTCATGCAGGACAACAGATGTTTCGATCAGAATGACAGGACAAAAGAGAATACATGTGGGGGGATGGATGCACTATATAATGCTTGCTGTTGTCATCAGATGAAAGACTTAAGTTTTGGAAACAAGAGTGTAGCCTGGAATGAATTTGAGGAAAACCAGACAGCTAGATTGAAACTAGATTCCATACAGTGTGGAAATAGGCCTTTCAGCCCAACAAGTCCATAACGACCCTCCGAAGAGTAACTCCCCCAGACCCATTTACCTCTGGCTAATGCAACTAGCACTATGGGCACTTTAGCATGGCCAATTCACGTGACCTGCACTTCTTGGGATTGTGGGATGAAACCGGAGCTAGCGGAGGAAACCCACGCAGATACAGGTAGAATGTGGATAAACTCCACAGGTTGTCACCCGAGGCTAGAAACGAAACTACGACCTGGGTGCTGTGAGGCAGCAGTGCTAACCACTGAGCCACCGTGCCTGCCACGGCACAGTGCATTACTGAATTATTGGATTCTTGAATAATGATATACATAATAAAACAGATTCTTCTAATTTTAACGTTGGTTAATTTGCATTGAAAGCCGATATGTCGACACATGCTACGAGATGGCAGGACAGCGGACAAATATAAAGCAAGTCATGTGAACGTGAACGATGGAGGGCTGTAGAATTACTGTATGTTAGCATGATGGTAAACAACTTCATTAGTCATCAGTATGAGGGTGATGGAAGAGGTCAGGTTTTGGTTAGCTCACTGTCTAAACAGTGCGAGGGAGAATAGAATCTAGCAGCAGACCAGATAATAGTAGGGTACTGAAGTGAAGTTATATTTTGTCGAGCGTGAAATCAATGTTTGGTCGGAAGAAATTTATCGGTTGAAAAAATGCAAATTTCAGATGTTAAAAACAACGTCTATACAGGTAAAAAAGTCTTCTTGTTATTTTCATCAATCCACGCAAAAGGACTTTCACAATCGATAGCATTATTATTTCCTCAAATTACCCATCATTTATTGTCAAACTCTACTTGTTACACGACACAGGGTAGTCAAGATTAAAAACATTGCTGTGACTTTGGGGCACATGCCACCCAGTCGAAGTTAGCAAAACAGATACCATTCCCTGAAGGGCATTCGCAAAATACAGCATTTATCTTTTTTAGTTTTGTTTTGTTTTAATGAATATGATGACAAAAATGGCATTTGAGTACCTTTCCATTCCAGAAACGTTTTTCCATTCAATTTTTTAATGGTATGATTAAATTCGGAATTATTATTCCTGTAATATTAGCCCTATGTCGTTGACTCTACTGAAATATTATTACTGCAGGAAGAAATTTATGTTGAGATGATGGAGGACTAAAATACAATGATTTGAAAACCAATGAGCCTGCTGTTTCGAAACCAGCAGTGAAGGACGCCATGTGACTACCTTCCTAACTGTTACATTCAGGCGAGCGGTCACCTTTTCTTTCAGATTTGTGCATTTTTGAAATGTCTCCAATTATAGTCTGGGATAATTATTTTATTCAAGGGAGCCCTTCAAAGCATAGTTCGGAGGCTGTTCTGAATAATTCTATTTTCTCATTAGCAGAAAAGTTGGCATAATTATAATTTTTAATGCATTCCTGATGATCTGCCTGAACTTGGATAGAGTCACCAAATATATAAATGCTTTTGTGCAGGAAGTCACATTCCAAAAATAAGTTGCAAAGTCCCTAAATATTTTGACAGATTCAGTGACGTATTCTCTTCTAATGGTATAACATAAGACATTTATAACATAACACGACCACAGAAGTATGAAGCATCCAGAAATAGTGAATAGTAATATAATAGCTTTCCTCCTACTCTCCATTTCTGGGTCACTGAAATTTTCACGTCTTTTCTGACCCTTCAGTGCCCTACGTACTCGACTGGCCACTAAAATATGTCTGACAGTCAGAGCATTAAAAACATAATTAATATTATCGGGAGCAATGGATTTAAAACCTTGTTAAATAGATCGAATCCCCTCCATGCTGGCTCAGTCCAATAGCTTTTCTTAAACCTACAATTAAAGGGCACATTGTCAATTATATACCAAGGTTCATATATGAAGTAGATGGCGATATTTTTTAAACTGAACAGAAGGCAGATTGTTGATAGAACCACAGCCGCCATCTTCCCTGTGCAATAATTTGTTTTTAATTTTGGGCAACAAATGGCCACAAACCAATCAAAGGAGAAGACTAACGTGAACCAGACAGAAGAATCTCTGATTGCATACCGCAGAGCAGACAAGGAACTGCACACAGGAGTGATATCCAGGAAGATGTCTTCGACAATATAGGAAGATAAAATCTGCTTCATAATGGTGTTAGTTATAGTGGACAGCAGATCCATCGCTGCCATGGCAACCAGATAGCGAATGGTGCAGGATGAGAGGCCACATGTTCCACAGGAGAGGATTACAAGTGCCAGTAAATTTACTGTGAGAGTGAATGAACATAAGATATATTGGAAGTTATTGTGCAAAGAAATCAACAACAAAAGTTTGACATCACATTCAAGTCGTCATCTACTGGTAGTGATCTACAAAGTTTAACATTTCAAAAGCGTATTTCCAAATCCAGCCTGATTTTTGTTCTTTATAAAATAGGACCTGACACTGACCATCTCATACCTTATGCAGATGGACGTTTGAATCGCCACTTAGATAATACAATGGAAGGATCTAAAGGTGCTGTTGTCTTTGTGGCATTGCCATTAAACTACTTATCAGGAGACTCAACCTCACACTCTCAGCTTGAATGAAATCCCACCTGGCAGATGGTAGAGATTGAATTTCATAAAAATTCTTAAGTTAAGAATCTAATAATGACCCTGAAACAATTTTGGGAAACAAGACCATTTAGTTTGCTAATGCAACTTAGGGGGAGAGAGACAGCGATCCTTGCTTGCTTTGTACAGTATCTGACTCCAAGTTGATATCCATGGAAACACCATAACATCTCTGTGGTAACACAAGTTTGGCCAAGCAATGCTGTCTGGCAAGTTCAGTGAATCAACAAAAACAAAATAAAGTAAATGATGAGATACGAATTGACAGGGTATCAGAGTTCAGTTCTTCCTCAGATTTGGAGACCCACCCTGCATCCTACATATGACGGTTCCAGGCATGGAGTCTGGCTGATATCGAACCAGTTCCAGTCCTACACATGAGATACCCTACAGATGATACTGCGTGTTTAGTTCCAGTTCACTAAATCTTGGACAATAGCCAGATGTTGCTTTGCTTGTGTGGTATCAGGCTCCCTCCCCAGAATGAAACATCATTCAGGATCAGGATATGTCGAAGAGAGAAGATAGAAAGCGATATTAGTGGCAAATTAGGGAAGAAATTGATGATTTTTATGCATTTCAAATCATTAATAGAACCTTGATCCTTTGCAATCAACACGTGTAGATGAAATGCGAAGAAGGGGACTTGAGAACGGCGGGTACAATAAATAATACACACGGCAGACAGAAAGACATTATAATGAAGGCATGTGCTGAAGCAAAATAATTTTATTGTGCTATATGCAATCGGTTAAAAAAACGATGTTCTCATGGAAATAATCAGCAAAATAAAGTTATTCGCTCAGGTGTCAGGAACATGCACAACTACATTTTTATTGAGAGGCCAATGTCAGAAAGCATGAAGTATTGTGTCGTGTAATGAGAGATGGACATAAAGTACATGAATCATGTATAAGTCGGTTCCTCAGAATGTCGCAAATATGTATGTTGAACGAATATGAGAAATTGTCCGATGATGTTTAACAGATATTATATGCAGGAGTAGTCTAACAATAGCTTTGTTTGACTGCAATATGCAAAATAATGGATTAATTGACATGGATAAAAATGGAAAATTGCTTCAAAAGCACTGATACAGCTGGCAAGGAAATTCGTGATGCTGTGCGGCTGCACCTCCCCATGGAGAAACAGTGCATTTCATGAGATTGCTGACATATGGCTTACAAAGCTTCCAGCAGGGGGTCTAGAAGTTGAGTTATGAGTCGACGAATTTTCAGCCTCCCATCTACGCTGAAGGGCATTACCTTTATATTGTTCGTTCTGTTCATTTTGAGGTGAATGGCAATCTCCAGGCTTTTGATGCTGGGAATTCAACGACAGTCATGCTAATGATTGTAAATTGACATCAGACACATTTTCTATTCTTTTGTTTAATCTTTTTTGTTGTGACACTTGCGTTGCAGAAATTCCTCTTTCCATTTCCAGACCAAGCCCCCAGATATTGTCCAGGAATTGTTGCATTAAGACAAGAACTGCATCAATATCTAATACGTGCTGCAAGTATCGTCTAACAGTATGCAGTGATCACCGATTATTCCCACTTCTGACATTAAACTGGCCGGTATGCCATTGTTGACGTTAAGGTGTTTGGATCTAAGGACGTATCTTACTGCACTTAGTCCCCATGGCTGAAACGATAAAATCCGAATAAAAATGCGAATGTGATTGAATCAGTCATAGATGAATTCGAGAGTCGAATATTCCAAGATGAAGCAGGAAACTGATGAAGTTTTCAGGAAATTATTCATCGAACATCTAAGCTGCAGAAGTGGAAATTGCAATAGCGTGAAAACATTGAGAGGTGTACTCAGTTTGGGAGTTTAGTTAAACTGGAAACAAAGACATTGCTGTGTCTTGTTTCGGCCATTTGCAAGGCACTGCTTGGTGGTCAAGGTGCTTCTGGTGTCAAACTTTGAGAAGGCAAAGAGGAATATAAGGCTTTGTTGTGGAGGACGAGCAAGAAAAAGGTAAGGACAAGGTGCGAACATGTTTTTCGCAGAATTCTGCAAGCTGTTAAAGGAGCCTATTTGCCAGTCAGTGGAGTGTAAGCTCCTCCTACTGCATGTGAGAGATCAGGGAGCATTCAGGTACACCTGGAGACTGTGTCTCCAGGGAGTGTGTCCAGTGGCAATATCTCTCACGTGCATGGATCGGTTGGAGCAGTAGCTGGAAGCACTGGGGAGGAGAGATCAGAATGAGATAGCGGTAGCTAGCAGCTTCAGTAAGGTGGTCCCAATGCAGATTCAGTCAAGTAGATGGGTGAATGCCAAGAGAGGTATGCAGTTGGAGCAGACGTTCCTCATGGCTCTGCCTCCGTGAAACACGTTTATCATTTCGGATCCTGAAGGATGAGCTAGCCTCTCAGCGGAATCAAGCAACAGAAGCCAGTTCTTTGCACCCAAAATGAGCTCTGCTGTAAAGCATGACATGGCAAATTTTAAGTGAGCAATTATGACAGCAGATTTTCTAGTCAGGGTCACAAACCCGGGCCACAGGAGAGACTGTCCAGTGTTGCGTACTGGTGGCAGGAGCAAAATTCTTTTGGAGCGGTTACAGTAAATTGTGAAAGGACAGGGTAAGCAATCAGTGGTCATTGCACACATTGGTACCAGTCACATTGGTAGGAAAAAGTGATGACGTTGTGCAGATTGAATACAGGCAATTAGATAGAAGGTTAAAAGGTAAGACCTCAAGGATCGTAATCTCTGGATCATTTCCAGTAGCGCATGTTAGTGAGAGTATGAGGAGGAGGATAGCACAGATGAACGCATGACTGATGAAGTGGTGCAGCAATTGTGACAGAGATTTTTGCAACATTGAGATCTGTTCTGGAGCAGAACTGATCCGGTCAAGAGAGATAGGTTTTGCATGAACTTGTGTGTAAGGACAGGGGACTGCAATACCTTGGCTGGGATATCTGCTTCAGCTCCTCTTGAGGTTTTAAACTAGTCTGGTGAGGGACGCGTTCCTCCATAGTTATTGAACAACAGAAGACGTGGAGGCTATTACCAAAGTTAAAGAGAACAATTTAATTAAACAAGGCAAGGCAACTGTGAAGACTTATCAATTAAACTGCATGAATTTCAATGAAAGAAGTCTGTCAAACAATGTGGGTAAGCTCAGGACATCGATGGGAAATGGAGCCAGGATACCTTAGCTGCTGAAAAGAAAACATGGCTGGGGGAGAGAGAGAACTGTCAGCTCAATATTCTTGGGCTTTGTCAGAGGAAGAATTGAAAGAGATACAAGAGAGGTGTAATTGGCGTTTACGTAAGGCAGTAGAGTCGAGGTATAGAGCAATGCAGCATGGAAACAGGTCTTTTGGTGCAACGTTCATGCTGAACACAGTGTCCACTCAGCTAATTCCAGTTGACAGCATTTGTTGCATATTCCTCTAAACCTGTCCCATCGATGTACTGAGCGAAATGTTTTTTTAATGCTGCTAACACATCTGCTTCAAACGCTGTCACTAGCAGTTCAATCGAGATACATTCTACACTCTAAATCAATACATTGCCCCTTAGGGCCTTGTTATATCTTTCTCTGTTCAACTTACTCCTATGCTCTTGAGTTTTCAGTTGCACAGCCCTGGGAAAAGAGACTGTATGCATTCATGCAATCTGTGCCTCTCATGATTTTATACACCTCAATAGGGTCCACCCTCATTCATGTGCATCCAGGAGTAAAGTACTATCCTCGCCAATCTCTCCCAATGCATCAAACCTACGAACGCTCACAATGTTCTTGAAAATGTTCTTTCCAGTCGTTCCACTGTAACTATGTCTTTCCTAAAGCAGGGTTCACAAAACTGTACACAATACTCCAAGTGCAACCTCACCAACGATTTATACAACTGTGATGAAAGATCCCAACTCATACTCAATGCCTTCACTGAGGAAGGCCAGCATGCTTTACCACCCTGTCGATCTGAGACACCATTTTCAATGAACTATGCATTTGTACTCTTGAGTCCTGCTGTTCCAAAATACTTCTCAGAACATTACCATTTACTGTATAATTCCTAACTTGCTAAGGGTTGTGTTTATGGGATATTACTACGTTGGAACAGTATTACTATATCTATTATTCGGTTAAGTTTTATTTTTATTACTTAACTTGCTCTAAATTCATTTTTTCTTTTGTTTGTGTTTTAACTATGGAGATAAAATACTTTTTGTGCTGTTTAACTTCTTGCAGTTTGACCACTCACATCACTTCTGGAACACGGTACTACCCATTTATCTTTAAAGTAAGAAAAAATAGGGTCTAGGCTACCTTCTCAAAATATTGTAAGAAGGCCTGGATTGGTCCAATCCGTAACAATTTGGGAGTGCTTGTTTGAATTGAAATCTATAGTTCCAAGTTAGAATTAGAATTGGTGGACTGGCAGTAGGAAGTAACTTTGCATGAGTAGATATATTGAATTTCTGATGAAGAACAATGATCCACAGCAGAGAGTAGTTGATATTAGTATTATTTTTTTCTCTTTCATGGATTGAAATTTATTGATTAAACAAGTTATGTCTTATGTAGTAATGGCGCTCTCGGTTATGATTTTTTTTGTAGAGTGGAAGAGATGACTTCAAGAGTTTAACAAAAAGTGATCAAGGCAAACCTGTTAGAATTGGAAGGCAAGCTGGACTTCGGGTTGTCTGAGTCTTGAGAAAAGGGAAGCTCGAAATCCAAAATTGCTGGCGATCCCATTGGAAATTTTGGAAAAGGCTCGGATTCAATTGCAGATGAAGCAGCGTGAACATAAAAAGGAAATGAAGCAGTTTGAATTACAATTCAAAAAGCGTGAAAATACAAGGAGTGAAAGAGTCTTGCAGAAGAAAAGCAAAACGAGAGAGAGTTTGAACTTCGGAACTTGACATTGAGAGAGCAAACTCGACTTGAAAGAGCAGAGATGAATTTAGAAGTTCTGTTTAATGAGAAGTATAGTGATGACAAAAAAAAACCCATCGTACCCAATGGCCTGGATTTAAAAATATCCACGCATTGCCTACATTTTACAAGAATGATGTGGAAGACTTTTCTGCTTAATTTGATAAAATGTCGAAAAGCGGAAATGACCTTGACAAATTAGATATGTGCTCATTTGACTTACGTTGATAGATAAAGTTGTGAACGATTTGCATCACTATCAGTGCAGGTATCTTGGCAGAATGAGGAGCTGAAGAATGCTATCTGAAGTGCAGATGAGCTATGGCCAGACGTTTAGAGGCAACGTTTAAGGAATCTAAATCGGGAACTTGGTCAATCGTGCATTAAGTTTGAAAGAATGCACTAAATAAGTTTCATAGAAGATAAGACCACTGAAAATACATCAAACCCATGTTGTTCTTCGAGAGAGGATTGTTTTGGAGGATTCCAAAATTTTTCTTCTGGGATTAGAGAGAACACATGCGGAAGAGTGGAGAGTTATGACAGCATGTTTTGCAGAGAAACTTCCCATTATGATTAGTTGGTTCACAAGTTTGGATTCCAACATCAGTTTCAATCTATGAGGGTTCGAAATTTGGGAGAAGAAAAGTGCACAGTCTGTAAGGGAAAAGCAGGTCTCTTTGAAAATCAGGAATCCTATTATGGGGAATAGAAGTAAAAATCAAACTCTGGTGATTTCACTGCAACAACTTAGACCAAATGAAATCACAGTGTAAGTGGATGAGAAAACAAAAAAAAACTGGGAACGCTGATATAGGAAAACAGGATAAGCCAGTGAATTGCGTTGAAATGTTGAAGAAAAAACAACCTCGAAGCTCACAACCTTCACCAGAATGTAAAACCTGGCCATGGCTTCATTGACAAAAAGAAAGCCAAGTACTCTTAATAATGGAGGTATTCTTACACGATTAAAATTAAACAAGCTGCAGGCTACCTTCTTAAAATATTTTGAGGTGGATATCATCTGCTCCATAACAGATTGAACTGAGAAACAAGAAGAGTGATCAGTATTGTTGTATTGAATTATAGACCCCTCAGCAGTAAGAGAGACATTGACCAGCAATATGTAGGAAGATAACGATATTGGTGAAAAAAAATAGAGTCTAATACTTGGGGAGAGAACATTGCTAATCATAGACTGGTACTGATATGGCATGGGATGGAGTGTTGTTTTGATTGGTGTGTTTTAGGGAACTTTCTCAATCGATGCGTCGATAATCTTGTTCGAAAAAGAGGAATAACTCGACCTTCCTTGGGAAATAATGCAGGGCAAATGAATGTCGTGCGAGCAGTTTGCGCTTTGGTACCAGTGACCATAGTTCAATTAATTTTTAAATTGTCGCAGAAAAGGATATACATGTTGAGTAAGATAAATTTCCAAAATAAGGCAAGGCCAGTTTTGATGGTATTAAGCAGGAACTGTCAGCAGTTGTTTGCAGGAGCTGGCTCACAGGTTCAGAGACGTCTGGCAGTTGGAAGACACTTAAAAGTTAAATTGAGAGAGTTCAGCATGAACACGTTCTTTCTCGTGAGCACAGAAAGACATGCAGGGGGATGTAACTTTGTACGAGTAGATATATTGCATTTCTGATGAAGAGAAAAGATCCACATATCAGGTGCACTCAGACGGGAAGCAGATATTCCCGTGAGCGGTATCAGGGGTCCACAGAGTACACTGAAGATATGAATCAGAAGGGCAAAAAAGACGAGACATGAGATAGCTTTGACTGGTATGGTAAAAGTCGTCAAAACATTCCACAAGACTATGAATTGGAAAAGAGGAAACTGGGAGAAAATGAAGCCACTTAAATATCAATGAGGCCATACATGTATGAAACGAGAGGAGATGGGTGAGATCCAGAACGAATATTTCTCTTCAATTTGCACTGTGGAGAAAGACATGGAATCTCGGGGAACTAAAGACCTGATGTCTTAGAAAGAGTTCACGTAAAGACGACGAGGTACTGCAGGTCTTAAAATGCATAAAAGAAGATAAAGGCCTGTGACCAGGTCAACAGTTTCCCAAGGTATTGTGAGCCGAGACATTCCAAATGGGTCTTAATGTAAGTAAATGCAATGTTTTGTATTTCATTAAGAAAAAGCAGTGCAGGACTTCCACGATGAAATTTATGACCCTGTGTACTGTTGGCGAACGGAGAGCCCTGGGGTGCAGATGCATAGTTCTTTGAAAGTGCTGGCAGAAGTGGTGAAAAAGGTGATTCACATGCTTGCTTTAATCGTTCAGAACACTGAGCACAGGATTTCAGCCTTCATTTTCCAGCTGTACAGGACATCAGTAAGGGCACATTTAAAGTTCCATGCAATAACCTGCTAGCCCTGCTGTAGGAAGAAAGAAGACTTGACAAAGTTGTTTCTGAGAGTGGGAAAATTTGAGTCGTGAGGAGACAATGGATAGACCTGGGACTTTTTTGTCCCTGAGTGGCGATCTTATAGAAGTCTAGAAAATCGTGACGGATACAGAGACGGTTAATAGACAAGATACTTTCCCCAGAATACGGAAGTGCAGAACTAAAGATACAAAGTTGATGGTGAGGGGGAAAATGTTTAAAAGGGACTTGAAGTGCAACTTTTTTTCTAACAGAGGATGGTACTTACATGGAACAAAATACCAGATGTTGTGGTAGACACAGCTAAAATTATATAATTTGAAAGAAGTTTCGACAGGTTTTTGAATAGTGAAGGTTTGAAGAGATACGAGCCAACACACGGAAATGGGAGGAGTACAGTTTAGAAAACCTGGTACGCATGAAGAGTGGATGAGATATTCGGTGTTGCTGACGCGTGATTCTATGATTCATGATTCCATGACCCTGTCTCGAAAACCTAAGACATCACAGAAGCATCTGATGCAATGTTGCAATTCAAGGGAGAATGGAGTACCAAATCACATACATCAATGAAAGGACCACGGACGCTGCAATTTGTCACTTTAAAGGGCACAAATATTAAAATGTGAAATGGAGTAATTGCAGACACACAGGCCAATATATATGAGAACATCATTGTTGAAAGGAGAAACATTTGCTCTCTGTATAATTTTATGAAAGACAGAACGAGGAAACTCCCCAGAAAAATACCCATCTAAATGCCAGTGACAATTAAAAATGATTGGTAATTCTATGCATAAATTTAAATAGCACTAAACAAAATAATTGTTCAGAACATTCACAAGTACACATGATGTCCAGAATGCTTTTCTAAAATGCCTCAACAGAGGCAAACATTGCATTGTTGTCTACCCGCGGAATATCTATCGATTAAAAATGGTGCTAGCAAAAAAAAACATTTTTAGATGAAAATGGTGAGTTTCTGGGATGTGTGCATCATTGGTGTTGCCAGAGATCGTTGCGTGCATCAAAATGTCCAGGAGAAGGTGAGAACTGCAGATGCTGGAGATCAGAGCTGAAAATGTGTTGCTGGAAAAGCGCAGCAGGCCAGGCAGCATCCAAAGAAAGGAGAATCGACGTTTCGGGATTCCTGAAGAAGGGCTCATGCCCGAAAGATCGATTCTCCTGCTCTTTGGATGCTGCCTAACCTGCTGCGCTTTTCCAGCAACACATTTTCAGCTCAAAATGCCCAGGAGCAAACAAATGCTTTCACAACGCAGGACATCTATCACAGCTGAACAAAATGGCTTAATGTATCTTGGAGCGGGAGGCAGAGGATACAATTGTTGTGGGTCACGTTGGCACAAACAACATAGGCAAGAATAGGAAGGATGACCTGTTTGGGGAGCTGAGCTTTTCCAGCAACACATTTTTATGCTCTGATCTCCAGCATCTGCAGTCCTCACTTTCTCGTGTTTGGGGAGTACCAAGCACTACAAACAAAATTTAAGAACAGGTACTCAAGGGTCATAATCTCTGAATTTAGGTCCAAACCACGTGACAATTGGCAAAGCGTTAAGAAAATTAGGGAAGTAAACACGGAGCAAAGACATTGGTGTGGGAAAGAGGGATTCCATTTCATGGGACATTGGCATCAGTTTTGGATCGGGGTGATCTGTGTTGATGTGACAGTCTCCACCTGAAACGAACTAGAACCAGTGTTCAGTGAAAAGGACACATATGGTTATCACGGGAATATAAACTTGTAAGTCGGGGAGGGGCAAGGAAAAGCAACAGGGAGTATGGAGTCAAATACAAAGATTAGCAGCAGGTTAGCATGTGTGAAAGTTCTAAGTTCGAGTTAGACGAGGAATGAACCAGAAAGGAATGACAACGTAGGACACATTACTATATTTGATGGAAATCATGAGGATAAGAAAGTTTGCATTAAGCTTCTTTACTTGAATTCTCGTAGTATTCATAAATAAGTACACGAATTAGCAACACAAATGATTGCAAATGGTTATGATGTGGTCAGCATTACAGGGATGTGGTTGCAGGGGATTCAGTACTGGCAGATAAACATCAAAGGATTTACAAGTTATCGAAATGACAGGGAGGTCGGCAGAGGGGCGGGATTGCTTTGTTAATTAAGAATGAAATTACGTCTATGGCACTGAATGACATCGGGTCAGATGATATGGAATCTGTTTCAGTGGAGTCGATAAGGCAATAAAAGGGAATTACGCACAGACCTCACAGCAGTGGTCAGGACCAGGAGTGCAAGACGTACCAAGAGTGCAAGGAAATAGCTAGGGCACGTCTTAAAGGCAAGATCACGGTGATCATAGGGGACTTCGATATGCAAATGGACTGGTGAATTATGTTACTGGTGGATCCAAAGAAAAGGAATTCATGAAATGTTTACATGTTGGCTTTTTTTTGGAAAAGCTTGTGATAGAGCCCAAAAGGGAGCAGAGTATTCTTCACTTCGTTCCGTGTAAAGAGCTAGACTTTATAAAAAAAAATTAAAGTCAGGGAACACTTAGGACGCAGCGATCATAATATGGTCGAGTTCAGTCTGCAGATTGAAAGAGAGAAGGCAAAATAGGATGTAACGATGTTACAGTTAAAGAAAAGTAATCACAGGGAAATGAGGGAGGAACTGGCGAAAATTGACTGGAAACATTACCTAGTCGGGTATTCAGTAGAGCAACACTGCCAGAAGTTTCTAGGTGTAATTGAAGACACAGTAGCGAGGTTCATTCCAAAGATAACCCAAGGAGGGATTAGACAACTATGACAGACACAGGAAGTCAGGAGATCATAGAGAAAGAGACAGCCTACAAAATGGCCAAGAGCACTGGGAAATCAAAACATTGGGAAGACTACAAAACAAATATAGGATAACAAAGAGAGAAATAAGGAAGTAGAGGAGCAAATATGAAGGGAAGTTAGCTTGTGGTATAAGAGTAAAAGTTTCTTTCAATACAAAAGAAACAAACGAGAGGCAAAAGTAGAGGTGAGCTGCTCCAAACTGATGCAGGTTCGCCAGTGATAGGAGATAAGGAAATAGGTGAATACCCTAATAAATACTTTCTGTCAGTCTTCACAGTGAAAGAACTGAGTAATATCCCAAAAATTTAGGACAGGCAGTAGCAGAGTTGAGTATGGCAGCAATTACAACAGAGGAATTACTTGAGAAACTATAAGGTCTAAAAATTTATAAGTCGCCTGGCTCGGATCGCCTGGATCACAAAGATCTGAGGGAGGTGGCTGAAGAATTAGCTGAGGCGTTGGGTTGTAATATTTCAAAAATCATTGGAATAAGGGGAAGCCCGAGATGATTGGTCAATGGCTGTTGTAACCCCCTTGTTCAAGAAAGGATCAAGCCAAAGATGGAAATTAATATTCCATCTTTAATATTTAATTAATAAATTAAATGCAGTTTGACTCCATGGTTACGAAAGCAAATGTAATGCGACTTACCTCAAGAGAGTTGGAATTTAAAAGCAGTGATGTGCTACTGAGGCTTATAAAGCTGTGGTTTGGCCCCATTTAGAATACGAGGCACCACAACTCAGGAAGGTCATACTGTCATTGGAGCATGTCCAGCGGAGATTCACACGAATGATCCCTGGAATGGTCTGCCTAACAGATGATGAATGGCTGAGGATCCTGGGGTTGTATTCATTGGAGTTTAGAAGATTGAGTGGAGATCTCATAGAAACTTACGAGACAATTCCTGGCTTGAAATGATGGATGCTGGGAAAATATTTCCATCAGGCGGGAATGCTCGGACCCGTGGGCACAGCCTTAGAATTAGATAAGGTAAATTTAGAATGGAAATGAGCAGACATTCTTCAGCCAGAGCGTGGTAGGCCCGTGGAATTCATTGCCACAGAAAACAATGGTGGTCATGACGTTAAATGGGCACAAGGCAGAGATTGAAAACATTCTTAATTCCAGAGGTAACTAAGGGATTCGGGGAGAGTGTTGGCAAGTGGCGTCGAAATGCCCACCAGCCATGAATGGCGGAGTGGACTCAATGGACAGTATGGCCTTACATCCACTCCTATTTCTTATGGTCTTAAGACTTTGGTTCGGCCACAATTAGAATGTTTTGATCACATCTGGTCGCCATACCACACGATGAACATACATGCTTTGGATACAGCACAGAGTAGGCTTGTTGACGGGTTCCAGCCCAAAACGTCGATTTTCTTGCTCCTTGAATGCTGCGTGACCAGCTGTGTTTTTTACAGCAACATACTCTGAACTCTGATTTCTAGCATCTGCAAACCTCACTGCGTCCTACTGAAAGTAATGATACCTGGACCGCAGGGGTTACATGATGAAGTGGCAGCATGCAAATTAAGCTTGCTAATTTTAAGAATGAAAGCCTAAGGGAGTGGTCTGGTTAAAGTTTTCAAGGTATTATCAATTTAAGACAGAATAGGTACGGAGAAACAATTCCTACTGTCCATCGGTTCGAGAACTAGAGGCATTGCCTTCCAGATCTGCTGAATTTCTCCACCACTTTATTTCTTTGTTGTTCTTGTTTTGTTTCAGATCTTCATCATTGGCAATTCTTTGTATTTTTGCACACTTGATAATATTATCCAGTTATGAAGGTTGATCTTGGCCGATTTCTTGAACGTTGCAGTTCATGAGTGAAATGAGCTCACTTGTGTTGACAGGCAGGTAGTCCGAAGGTTTTACGCAGTCTCAACAGATACCGTAACTCAATTGTTCTCCAACGTTTTCTCAGGTGTTTGCCTCCCATTTGTCTGTTTGTAATGTCTGCCGAAAGACCCTGGACATTTTTTTTTAACGCTCTAAGCATTATAGCTCGTGCAATTTGTCGACATCCTGAAATTTAGGAATAATGAGTAGGACTGCTGAAGGAGTTAGATGTAGCACCAAATATTCGCACTGCTATATTTCTTTGATAGATCTGGACTCTTAAATTTGTTCGAATGCACGAAACGAGGGAGGTGGAGGATATCCAAACATATTGCTAATTCATGATTCGAAGATGGTGAGGATACTTTCTACAATCTGGAAATGTATCAGTCGAATTTAGAGAGGATAAACAGGCATGTTTAGCCTTATATTCAAGCATTGTACCTGTACAGGAATATTCCTGATGAGCTCCAAACCACACATTTGCAATGTTACTGAGAAACATTTTCACGTACAACGCCCTTGAAATACTCAGTATCCCCAAAAGGTTTGTAACATCAATGAAAGTGGCAGAAATTTGCTGATGAGGGGTATCTTTACAGACACCCTGAGCAGTAGGTTGCATTAACGCATTGAACAGACCTGTCTGAAAATGTTTTGAAGTACTTCAAGTTATACGGGGGATATAAAGACCTCCACTACCACAGAGACACATTCACGACCTAACTCTAAGGTAAAAGACTAAGGTTAAATCCATTTCTAAAACTGCCTGTGACCTGCAACCTCAGAGAGGTCCCCAGTTCAGAAATTCCAGATCAGTTCAAAGTCTGTGACCATATATCCATGCACAATGCTTAAACGGTGCTTGAGGAAGCAGGTTAATCTACACTAAAATCAAACAAAATTTTGTTAGAGGTACGACAAGTCAGAGGATAATAAGTATTCGTGCCAAAAATTTGTAAACTGCAGTCCTCGCCATTGTTCAAATATAAGTTAAAAACTAGTTGCATTTTCTGACTGCCCAATTCAATAGACAGCAGAGCAAAAACAACATTTCACTCTTTGACATATTACCGAGCACATGACCATTGCCAACAGATATCTGCGTGTGGTGATTTATCTAAACGCAGTGATGTTTGACTCAACTGGGTATTCAAAAGAATGCCTTCAACAAAGACTTACCATTGAACTCTTAATGTTTAGTTTAACACGATAATTCATTAACAAAAAAAACATTAAGAAAGTGCGTTAGTGTCTTGAAGCTGCAGGTTTGAAATCAATTGATTCAGTACTGTAAAGTAGACACTACAAGACTTTCAACTCACACCAGCATTATCGCTAAGCTAATACATATTTTTAAAAGTGTATAATATTAGCAACGGGGTCACCATTTAAGAAAACGTTTTGCAGTGTAGAACAAGGTCAATTCGTACAGATTTATACAATTTCAATGATTAAAGTCACTTACCAGGAAGACCGATAACACCAAGTATTTTGTATGATATTTTCCTCATATTGCACCGTAAAGGAGTCATTTTCCATGTCAGGTTAAGTGTTTCCTGCAGCCGGTCTCTCTGCAGCATAACCTGGGCCAATATGCATTTTAAGCTATCTGTCGTGTATCCTCCATAGGGATTTTGAAATTGCAGGATCGTTCAACTTCATTCAAAATAGAAATCAACAATTAAATTACAACACTGAATGCATTCTAATTCGTAAAAGAATACTTTATCCATGAGGTTTAATTGCAAAAGTCAACGATAATACTGAAAGAGGGAATGCACTTGATTTTTGTTCAGCATATGAAGAATCGTTTGGAAACAGAAGACAATCCCAAACCTTTATGTTGATATATGTTTCAATTGATCATGACCAATCATTATCACAATTCAAAATCTTGGACAGAATTTCTCAGTGATTCCTTACTGATCAATTAGATATAAGTTCTTATGCTACATATTGGCAGTGTGCTTCCAATTAAACCTGTTGAACTATAACCTGGTGTTGTGTGATTTTTAACTTTGTACGTCTCCACAAGATCATTTTCTTCTGTGGACTCAGATGAGACGCATGAAAACGGAAGCGTAACTGGGCTGAAATGTCATGACTGATTGGTTGATGATGACCTTATTTTCATTTCTCCTACAGTGTAATTATTTTCCTTCGTACAACATTACCTGACATAAAAGACAATGTTTAAAACAACACAAACAGGGTGAATGGAGTAACGTTCTTGTACATAATAAAATAATCATGAGTGGCAACGCAATAATCAGTTGTAATGAGAGCCAATGCTGCATTTCATACAAAACCTTAACTACCGCGACACCATTGTGCTCCTATGCAACCAGGAATCCAATCGTTCTTGAAGTAGTATGAGCTCTGAATTAACGAACTGGAGGACAAACGTTGATCACAGGCATTCATGATAAAAATACATTGTTATTTGTCCACGTGTTAAAGGTCAGGAAGAATTACAAAATAATTTTTATTGAGGAGAAGAGGATAACCATGAACATGCGGGTGTCCACAAGAATAATTACATTCCTCAAGCTCCAAAAATGACCATCTCTCAAAATGAGAATCTACAAATCTCCCATTGACTTACTACGCAATCATAAACACTGAATACAATTTCATGAACAACCTTGACCAGCCATTGGAAGACGGTAACTTTGGCCAGCCATCAAGTGCAGTAAACACAGGAGCGTGTCAGATACTGTGATTACTGTGGCAGTAAGTTCCTTGTCTGCCTCTCCAATCCAGATACACAAACCACAAAGTACAGCTCAGAGGTTGTTTTGAATGCGCCCTGTGTGTCTGGTTGAACGCAGGTCAAAAGCAACACTGAAGGGAACACTCACAAAGTTCAACATTGTGATGAAATTAAAAAAAACGCTGATTGATTGGCGTGCCATTCACCACATTCAGCACTCTTTCCCTTCACCAAAGACAGAGATGACCAGCAAAGAATTCGACGCGCAAAATGCAAAATGGTTGTATGCATTATAGAAAACATTGCCTAATATTTCTCGTTCTTTTAAGCACTACCAATACATATATTCAAGCACTGATGCAGTTGGCCCAAACCCTCAGTTTTAAAGAATCCAGAATTCCCACGGAATTTATTTGCAGGCTACAAAATGAAACACGAACAGAAGAGAACTGAATAACCTTAGCTTATTCGAAAACACAATCGACACAATCAAACTTATTAATGCTATTCCAAATGCTTGCATCATTCCCATAGACACCCTCTTTGGAAAGAAATATAAAGTCAAGAGAGATGTCAGCGAGATCGAAGATGAGCAAGAATCAGCTTATTACGGTCCCCAGCATCTTATTTTGTTTCCAGGCTAAAACTTCATCAGCAGCTGCAAGACAAACAGCTTGCTAAAACTAAAACTAACCAACCTCTGAAATGGCATGAACTGGCCACGTCCAGTTAAATACTTGCTAAACAAACAGAAATAATCTTCGAGTTCATATTTCTGTACATATTAGAACCTCTGCCTTTCGGGGACGTCTGAAAAGAAAATAGGTACAGTGTAAACTCGCGAAAATAGCAGCATTGTCAGGCCCGACAAGTCTCTTTCGGAAGCACGTTTCAAACACACCAACTCAATTACACCTATGAACAAGTTCAGGGTGTGATATTGGAAAAGCACAGCAGGTCAGGAAGCTTCAAAGGAGCAGGAGAATCGATATTTTTGGCATGAACATTTCAGCAGGAATTCCTCGAACATGGTCACAAACGCGAACTGAGCCGAACCATGTTTATTGACCACTAAAACTCACATGCAATGGAAAATATTTTTAAAAATTAGCATTTCAAAATTGTCTCGAGGATTGGTTACTGTCTCGTGAATTGGTTACTGTCCATGACAATGGTCAAGCATGCCAGAGTTTATCATCAAAAATAGCAGACAAAGTCAAATAAAGGATGACCACTACAAGAAAAACAAACAGCACTGTAATGAATCCTCATAGACAACGGACTTACTGAAAAAATCCAGCAGAGTATCAGACAGACTGTATCACCAGCAATAAGCAGAAGGAAGGAAGGGAACATATTTAACACGCAGGAAGGACTTCGAATACAAAAGCAGAAATATTCTAATTCCACCAACAGACGAAGTGTGCATGACCATCATCCTGAACAGAACATCATAAATTGAAAAATCAAGCATCCTACTCTCAGAAACCAACATCTAACAACATTTTGCGATGGACCTGACTCCACAGTTAAAAATACCGCATTACAGCATCACTGAAGAAACTCCACAAGACGGAAAAAAAAAACAAGACAGATCTCCAAAGAATGAAACCTGAAGGAAAAACACGCACTAGGTTTCTATGGATTAATAAAGACAACCAAACCATAGATCTCCCTCAGACCCAAAGTCTCATACCCATTCGCACCGACGTACGGACTAGGTTCTTACATAACAAACCTAAACAAGAAGGCACATTCAGCCGAGATAATCTAGCCACATCACCATACATTAAAGACATCTTAGAGATGACGAAAGATTAGCTGGACCCTTGGTATCATAATAGACCATAAACCTACTTATGCATAAAACAGCTTTCGATTAATCTAAATGACAATACATTAACAAAAGGCAGAACTAGCGTCATATACAAAATGCAATGCAAGGACTGCAACACACATCACATTGAACAGAAAACTAGCCATGAAGTTACAAGCACCAACCAGCCACGAAGAGACACAAATAACTATCACTAGTTTCCTTACACACAGACAATGAGGGACCTCAGTTCAACTAAGAAAATACAGCCATCATGGCACAGGCTAAACAACGGCAATCACGGGAATTCGTTGACCCCTGGCATTCAAAGCTCCATCAACAAACACATCGATTTGGACCCCATTTACCCAATGTCAGATGAAGAATCAGAAGCGTTATCACCTAACACAACAGACCAAGATAAATAAACAGAAAACGGGACAGAACACCACCGCTTCAAGCTAGGCTCACTGATGATGTTACCTCGTATTGTGACTAACATCTGAAAAGATATTTTGCAGCTCGGTAAGCAAAATTTCAAGCTCAGCTACAAATCATCATAAATGCCATGCCCAAGACAATGCCCTGTATGGCGGAATGCAGGGGAAATTTCCAAAGTGTCAGGCTGAATGTTTCGCACTGCTGTTCTGCCGAATTCAGTGCATCAGTAGTCCGAGCAGACAATCCACGTTATCGATTATTTTACTAAATCTCATAAATTTCCCAATGCCAGCTGATCTGAAAACGAAAAGGCAAATCTTTTTCAATGAGTTCGTTGTGCGAGGCACTGTGTTATGTACCGACTCCAGGAAACAACACTGAATCGAGCAGATGATCCCATGTCTTTGCAAATGGATCAGAAATGGAGTGAATCATTTCATAGTTGTCACAATGGACACAGTGTGGGCATATCCAATCGTAGAAATTAATCTAAATTGGACATAGTCGTGTCTATAGTGTGGAGTTGGCTGTGTATGGGGTGCTCCATTTTGTTTTGATCATTGAAGGAATGTGGGCTTCGCTGACTAGACTACTACTTACCACCCTTCCCTCTCTGTCCAGAGTACATGAAAAAAGTCGAACAGTTTGTTTTCGATATGGAGGAACAAAAGGCCAGGCAAGGTAAGGATAACAGTTTTCCTTCATTAATTAGCATTAGTGAAAGAAATGGTTTTCTTTTTCGGGGGGATAGACAAATATTTAATTATCATCACTCAACATCAGAATTCTTGATTATTATTGATCTATTATTTCAACATCTGCCACACCAGACATCAAACCGCATGTTCCTGTAGATAAACTGCGGGTCATGTTCTGTGTTTTTAAAACTGTAAATTATTTTGATGAAGTGAGGTTCCTGTTTTGTTTCCGGTATTTTAAACTTTCTTTTTTAAGGATACAGAATTATCGCTTCCATTAAGCGCTCAGACATAGAAAAAACATCGAATTTATAATTCAAAGTCTTTTTTTTCTGCCTTTTACAGTCCATATGCTGGTGATTGCATTCCTGTCCGGGAACAAGCGTGGTATTTGTAAATGCACAACTCGCTATCTGGTGGCCATAGCAGTGTCTCAAATACTTTTGATTGCTTTTGATATCATAATTCACCGATTTCGTTACATTACTACCCACTATTTTCTTGCAGATCAGTCCTGAGCTCCATGAAAATCCATTGTTCTGACTGGAATACTGCCACTGTTGCTTTTGGTCGATTTGTTGTCGTTTGCATTCATCAGATGAAAGTTAAGTATGCACAGACTGAACTCTGATGAGGGTTCTCGCAGAAATTTGCATTTTCTGTTCGTTAATAAACATTCCCAACTACTTCTGATTCAACACTGGAAAGATTAGCAACAATGTTCCATTGCTCCGGCATACCAGCTCCAGTTATTTTAAACGAAGTCTTGAGTAAGTTTTAGCTATTTTGAGCAACTATTAACACCATCTCTCCCATTCATTTCATTCATTTTTGTTCTGTTCGTCAACAATCCGTTAGACCCATCTTTAAGTCATCAGTTTACATGAGGAAAAAAGAAGACAGAGGAAAACCTAGAATGACCCAGGCACCCACGGAAGGATTTTTGTTTTTATACCCTTTGCCATATTTGCCAGCTTCCTATGTCGCTAGTTGATTTATATTTAATAACGCTTTGAAGCTGAATATTCCTTGGATTCCGCTGATTTTGAATGATTTGACAAGTTACATATATGCTGCGGAGCCAACGTTGCTGCACAAAATTATTTATGCATGTGGATACGCAGAAGATAAAAAAGACTGGTATCACCTAAAGTATGTTGTGAAATATAGAGTTCCGAAAAGAATTCAATTGTTCAGTCAATTCAAGTTACTGACAACCAACAGCAAAACTAAATATAATTCAACAATGAGTCCACCAGAGGAATACACCGAACGAGATGGATGAGTAGCAATGCGACAGCACTCCTTTTTTAATGTGCAAGGAATGAAACCATCTGATGGCCTGCATGTAATATCTCCGAGCCGCTAAGCATATTTGCAATTTTCTGCGTTAGTTTTGAAAATAGAATAGACTCAAAGAAGCAAACAGCCGGATGAAAAATAATTTTGTCAAAAACCATCGTGAGACTTCATCTCAAACAGCTGTGCCCTCCATACAGATGTGAAATAAACGTTCAGTGAAGATGCTCAGCACCACAGTCAAGCATTCCACCTCTCCACCACTGGCAGTCAGCAACAGCAGTCTGTACCATTGACGGGATGCAAAGCAGAATAATCTAAATTGGACATAATCGTCTATAGTGTGGAGTTGGCTGTGTATGGGGTGCTCCATTTTGTTTTGATAATTGAAGGAATGTGGGCGTCGCTGACTAGACTACTACTTACCACCCTTCCCTCTCTGTCCAGAGTTCATGTAAACAATTGAACAGTTTGTTTTGGATGTGGAGGAATAAAAGGCCAGGCAACGTAAGGATAACAGTTTTCCTTCATTAATTGGCATTAATGAAAGAGCTGGTTTTCTTTTTTCGGGGGAATAGACAAATATTTAATTATCATCGGAATTCCAGATTATTATTGATCAATTATTTCACCATCTGCCACAGTAGACATCAAATCCCATGTTGCTGTCCTTTGCCAAGTTCTTCCAGTTGTCTCTAACCATGAGTAACATGTAAATCAACTGAAACCACCACTTGTCAATCCCAATAAAATACTGAGCACATAACTGTGTTCCTGTAGATAAACTGCTGGTCATGTTCGATTCTGTGTCTTTTAAAACTGTAAATTGTTTCGATGTAGGGAGGTTCCTGTTTTGTTTCCTGTTTTTTAAACTTACTTTTATAAGGATACAGAATTTTCACTTCCATTATGCTCCCAGACATAGAAAAAAAAATCGAATTTATAATTCAAAGTATTTTTTTTCCTGCCTTTTGCAGTCCATATACTGACGATTGTATTCCTGTCTGGGAACAAGCGTGGTATTTGTAAATGCACAACTCGCTATCTGGTGGCCATAGCAGTGTCTCAAATACTTTTGATTGCTTTTGATATCATAATTCACCGATTTCGTTACATTACTACCCACTATTTTCTTGCAGATCAGTCCTGAGCTCCATGAAAATCCATTGTTCTGACTGGAATACTGCCACTGTTGCTTTTGGTCGATTTGTTGTCGTTTGCATTCATCAGATGAAAGTTAAGTATGCACAGAGTGAACTCTGATGAGGGTTCTCGCAGAAATTTGCATTTTTTGTTGTTTAATGAACATTCCCAACTACTTCTGATTCAACACTGGAAAGATTAGCAACAATGTTCCATTGCCCGGGCATACCAGCTCCAGTTATTTTAAACGAAGTCGTGAGCAAGTTTTAGATATTTTGAACAATTTTTAACACGATCTCTCCCATTCATTTCATTCGTTTTTGTTCTGTTCGTCAACTATCCGTTAGACCCATCTTTAAGTCATCAGTCCACATGAGGAAAAAAGACCATGAGACCATAGGACCATAAGACATAGGCGTGGAAGTAAGGCCATTCGGCCCATCGAGTCCACTCCGCCATTCAATCATGACTGAAGGGCATTTCAACTCCACTTACCAGTGTTCTCCCCGTAGCCCTTAATTCTTCGAGACAACAAGAATCTATCAATCTCTGCCTTGAAGACATTTAGCGTCCCGGCCTCCACTGCGCTCCTTGGCAATGAATTCCAGAGGCCCACCACTCTCTGGCTGAAGAAATGTCTCCGCATTTCTGTTCTGAATTTACCACCTATAATTCTAAGGCTGTTTCCACGAGTCCTAGTCCCCTCACCTAATGGAAACAATTTCCTAGCGTCCACCCTTTCTAAGCCATGTATTATCTTGTACGTCTGTATTAAGTCTCCCCTTAATCTTCTAAACTCCAATGAATACAATCCCAGGATCCTCAGCCGTTCCTCATAAGTTAGACCTACCATTCCAGGGATCAGTCTTGTGAATCTCCGCTGGACACGTTCCAGTGCCAGTATGACCTTCCTGAGGTGTGGGGACCAAAACCGAACACAGTATTCCAAATGGGGCCTAACCAGAGCTTTATAAAGTCTTAGTAGCACATCGCTGCTTTTATATTCCAACCCTCTCGAGATAAGTGACAACATTGCATTCGCTTCCTTAATCCCAGACTCAACCTGCATGTTTACCTTTAGAGAATCCTCGACTAGCACTCCCAGGTCCCTTTGAACTTTGGCTTTACGAATTTTCTCACCATTTAGAAAGTAGTCTATGCTTTTATTCTTTTTGCCAAAGTGCAAGACCTCGCATTTGTTCACGTTTAATTCCATCAGCCATTCCTGGACCACTCTCCCAAACTGTCTAGATCCTTCTGTAGCCTCCCCACTTCCTCAGTATTACCTGCTTGTCCACCTAACTTCGTATCATCTGCAAACTTCGCTAGAATGCCCCCAGTCCCTTCATCCAAACCATTAATATATAATGCGAACAGCTGTGGCCCCAACACTGAACCCTGTAGGACACTGCTTGTCACCGCCTGCCATTGCGAAAAAGAACCTTTTATCCCAACTCTCTGCCTTCTGTCAGACAGCTAATCCTCAATCCATACCATTAGCTCACCTCGAACACCATGGGCCTTCACGTTGCTCAGCAGCCTCCCGAGTGGCACCTTATCAAATGCCTTTTGAAAGTCTAGATAGACCACATCCACTGGGTTTCCCTGGTCTAACCTACTTGTCACCTCTTCAAAGAATTCCAACAGGTTTTTCAGGCATGACCTCCCCTGACTAAATCCATGTTGACTTGTTCTAATCAGACTCTGCTCTTCTAAGAATTTAGAAACCTCATCTTTAATGATGGATTCTAGAATTTTACCAACAACCGAGGTTAGGCTAATTGGCCTATAATTTTCCATCTTTTGTCTTGATCCTTTCTTGAACAAGGCGGTTACAACAGCGATCTTCCAATCATCCGGGTCCTTCCCTGACTCCAGTGACTCTTGAAAGATCTCAACCAATGCCTCCGCTATTTCCTCAGCCACCTCGCTCAGAACTCTAAGGTGTATCCCATCGGGTCCAGGAGATTTAAGACTTTTTAACTTTTCTAGCACTGTCTCTTTTGTAATGACAACCATACTCAACTCAGCCCCCTGACTCCCTTTAAATTTTGGGATATTACTCATTTCTTCCACTGTGAAAACTGACGCAAAGTACTTGTTGAGTTCTCCTGCTATTTCCTTATCTCCCATCACTAGGCTTCCTGCATCAGTTTGAAGTGGCCCAATGCCTACTTTTGCCTGTCGTTTGTTTCTAATGTATTGAAAGAAACTTTTACGATCATTTCTAATATTACTGGCTAACCTACCTTCATATTTGATCCTCTCCTTTCTTATTACTCTCTTTGTTATCCTGTTTGTTTTTGTAGCCTTCCCAATCTTCTGATTTCCCACTGTTCTTGGACACTTTATAGGATCTCTCTTTTTCTTTAATATATTTCCTGACTTCCTTTGTCAGCCATGGTTGTCTAATCCCTCCCCAGATAATCTTTCTTTTCTTGGGGATGAACCTCTGTACTGTGTCCTCAATTATACCCACAGACTCCTGCCATTTTTGCTCTACTGTCTTCCCCAGTCTATTTTTGTCAGTTCCTCTCCCATGCCCTCATAATTACCTTTATTTAACTGTAACACATTTACATACGATTTTGCCTTCTCTCTTTCAAACTCCAGACTGAACTCTACCATATTATGATCGCTACTTCCTAAGAGCTCCCTTACTTTAAGATCTTTTATCGAGTTTGGTTCATTGCAAAGCATTAGGTCCAGAATAGCCTGCTCCCTTGTGGGCTCCATGACAAGCTATTCCAAAAAGCCATCCTGTAAGCATTCCATGAATTCCCTTTCTTTGGATCCACTAGCAACATTATTTACCCAATCCACCTGCATATTGAAGTCTCCCATCATCAATGTGACCTTGCCTTTCTGAGATGCCTTCTCTATTTCCCGGTACATGTTGCGTCCCTGGTCCTGACCACTGTTAGGAGGTCTGTACACAACTCCAATTATGGTTTTTTTGCCTTTGTGGTTCCTCAATTCCACCCACACAGACTCCACATCATCCGACGCTATGTCATTCAGTGCCATAGATTTAATTTTGTTCTTAACTAACTTGGAAACCTCACCCCCTCTGCTGACTTTCCTGTCTTTTCCATAAGTTGAAAATCCTTGGAGGTTTAACTGCCAGTCCTGACCCCCTTGTAACCAAGTCTCTGTGATGCCTACTACATCATAATCATTCACTCTGATCTGTGCCATTAGTTCACCTGCTTTGTTATGAATGCTACGAGCATTCAGGTAAAGTACCTTAATGCTAACTTTCTTACCATTCGAGCTATTGGAAGTCATATGATGTCCTAAGTTATCCTTGATTTTTTCTGCATTCCCAGTCTGCCTCAATTTTAAATCCGCCTGGACATGTGCTATCCTGCTGCTTATCTTTCCATTTAACGCCATACTCCCTGTCGCTTTCACTTTCCCTTCCCCACAAGTCAGAAGTTTAAAGTTCTACTGACCACCCTATTTATCCTCTTCGCTAGAACATTGGTACCTGATCAGTTCAGGTGGAGACCGTCCCAACGGTACAGATCCCCCCGTTCCAAAACTGATGCCAATGCCCCATGAAGTGGAATTCCTCTTTCCCACACCAATCCCTTAGCCACGTGTTTACTTGCCTAATTTTCTTATCTCTTTGCCAATTGGCACGTGGCTCGGGCAGTAATCCTGAGATTATGACCCTTGAGGACCTGTGCTTCAATTTCCTGCCTAGTGCGTCGTTATCCCCAAACAGGTCCTCCACCCTAGTCTTGCCTATGTTGTTAGTACCAACGTGGACCACAACAACTGGATCCTCCCCCTCCCGCTCCAATATCCTTTCAAGCTGGTCTGAGAAGTCCTGCACCCGAGCACCGGGCAGGCAACACACCATGCGAGACTTCCGATCTGGGTTGCAAAGGATACTATCTGTCCCCCTAATTATAGAATCCCCTATAAACACTACTTGTCTATTAGCTCCCCCATCTTGAATGACCTTCAGCACCATGATGCCTTGGTCAGTTGGCTCATCCTGTCCAGAGCCCTTTTCCTGATTCGAACAGGGAGCAAGAATCTCGTACCTGTTGGACAATGTCAAGGGCTGAGGCTCCTCCACTCCTGAACTCAGCTTCCCCCTACATGCCTCACATACAGTCACACTCTCATGAGCCTGATCACTAGCTGAATGTGAATTAATTAATCTCCCAGGTGTGACTGCCTTCTGAAACAAAGCGTCCTGGTAACTCTCCCCCTCCCGGATATGCCGCAGTGTTTGAAGCTCAGATTTCAGATCATTAACTCTGATCCGGAGTTCTTCCAGCAACCAACACTTGCTGCAGATGAGGCAGATGCAAAGGAGTCAGAGGAAAACCTAGAATCACCCAGGGACATAGACCAGAAGGATTTCTGTTTTTATACCCTTTGACATATTTGCCAGCTTCCTATGTAGCTAATTGATTTATATTTAATAACGCTTTGAAGCTGAATATTCCTTGGATTCCGCTGATTTTGAATGATTTGACAAGTTACATATATGCTGCGGAGCCAACGTTGCTGCACAAAAGTATTTATGCATGTGGATACGCAGAAGATTAAAAAGACGGGTATCACCTAAAATATGTTGTGAAATATAGAGTTCCGAAAAGAATTCAATTGTTCAGTCAATTCAAGTTACTGACAATCAACAGTAAAACTAAACGTAATTGAATAATGAGTCCACCAGAGGAATACACCGACCGAGATGGACGAGTAACAAATCGACAGCACTCATTTTTTAATGTGCAAGGAATGAAACCATCTGATGGCCTGCATGTAATATCTCTGAGCCGCTAAGCATATTTAAAATTTTCTGCGTTAGTTTTGAAAATAGAATAGACTCAAAGAAGCAAACAGCCGGATGAAAAATAATTTTGTCAAAAACCATCGTGAGACTTCATCTCGAATAGCTGTGCTCTCCATACCGATGTGAAGTAAACATTCAGTGAAGATGTTCAGCACCACAGTCAAACATTCCACCCCTCCACCACTGGCAGTCAGTAACAGCATTCTGTACCATTGACGAGATGCAAAGCAGAAATTAACCAAGTATCCTAACAGAGCAGCTTCCAGGTGCACACCTCTATCAAATTAAAAGCCAAGCGCAGCAGATGAAGGAGAACACCACCATTTAACAATTACAGATTAAGCCACTCTCCACGCTGGCTTGGAAAAAATCCAGATTCCACAACTGGCATTCGTTAAACTCGTCGAACTTCTGTGCTTACATCATTACGTGTTTTACTGCAACAATCAGATTGCAGGCGTTCATGAAGGCAGCTAACCAACACTTTCTCCAGACCGGCTGTGTGTGGGCAACAAATACCTGCCAAGTCAAAAGTGCCACAAGCCCATGAATGGACTACAAAATCAGTTTCATTATTTATGCCATGGCCACTGCCACATATTCTCAAGGGACAGAAAATTGAAACGCGATATCTTTGAAATGTATAAGGTCGTGAAGTGGAAAGGCTTGATAGAGTAGATCCTGAAAATTATTCCTGCGGGTCTGGCAATCTGAAACAAAATAACGTAATCTCAGAATAAGGAGAAAGTTATTTCGAACTGTTATGAAGCAAACGCATGTTCGTCAAAGAATCTCAAGGTGTTTTGTATCATCGGTCCCTGACGATTGGAGCCCCTCCCTCACTGAGTACGTTTCAGATTGGAATAGACTATTTCTTGGTGTCTTAGGCAATCACAGGTAATGGGGAGTGATCAGGATTTGAAGTCTAAAATCATTGAACAGAATTAACAGCAGTTCACCTCTTGCATCAATTTTCTGGATTCTTGTGTTCTTTGATGAACCAACCAGCAACCCTTTTAAATTTGGTGCCAAGAATCTTTTTACCAATTAATCTCTGCAGCATCCACCCAATCACCAATCAGCTTATTCCTTCTTCAGCACTCTACCTATTCCAATTGCTATAAAGCAATATCACTTTTCTCGCTCCATCAGTTCTGCTGAAATCCGCCATAACCGAAGGAATTTTAACGAGGACTAAAACATTCGCTTCATTCTCTGTAGATATTGCTGAACATTGTTGGTTTTATCAACATTGCCTATTTCAGAGGCAATGAGTCTACCTTTACCTTTTTCTATGAGAGGTTGCATTCTCCAGCCCAAATCACTGGCAGCTTATTTCTTCACAGATAAAGCATTTGCCAAAAAGGAACATTAAGGACTTTATGAACTATGGGGCCTTGCATCGGATAAACATGCCAATCCGGAGCAAAAGACCGAAATAGCGATTGAATGTATTTTAATGCTTAGTTCATGTATTTCCGGGTATAACATGAAGTTTCAACAGTCTGTAAGCAAACCGGCTAGATGTGTGTCAAAAAGTTATGCACAAAAATTGGTGGATGCATCTTTGGCATGTTTTTTGTCCCTCTCAGTAAGCAAGATTTAATGGAATATGTAACGCGAAGACTTGCTGTGTGGGAGGGCTAACACTATCGATAAAGATGTGGTTTTGCCTTGCTCCGCCCACAACACACATTTTCCCTCTCCTACAACCCAGCGATATTTGAAATGTTCAATGCTCACAGACGGGCCAGTTCATAGTAGAATGGGATAGTAATATTAAACAGTGTTAAAATTTCATATGATAAAGCAAAGCTACTAAATGCCATTGGGTGCATTGCTCATATTGAAAATTGTGAAAAAATATGGTTAGATGGGGTATCTGTGATGTATGAACATGCTAAGAAAATTCATCGTCTGATCAATTGGAAAGGATACTGAACGGGCGTATAAACTGCCCGAGCACTCACACCAGTTTCTGCTTCAACCTGGGTTACTATTAGCTAATCTCGGATGATGCGTATCAAATAACGGGAATGAGAAGTGCTTACGGCTCCTGGCATTCTCCATGAGAATTTCATGAATTCCGAAGCTTTTAAAGTAGCCTCTATTCCACAAATAAGTAATCACTTGAGGGAAATTCGACGAATAATATATTGGAGAGTGAGGGTTTATCATCAGCTGCAAAAGTGTCACGATACTCTTCAGGAGGATGCATGACTAGTGCACCTATTGCGGTACATTTATCACGGTCAACCCACCCAAACTGCACATCATTGGAAAATCGTTATCACTGAACAGTCATTCTTGGCTGAGAGAAAGAGAGCGAGAGAGAGAGAGAGAGAGAGAGAGAGAGAGAGAGAGAGAGAGAAATGCCAGAGAAATCAGCCTGATTCCTCTTGCTGATCACAGTCCAATGATCCCTGGGTAAGATAAAGCTGTACTCAGCCAGTGTTCCCGCTCCCAATCACTGTCCAGTGATCCTTGGATTAGAGACAGCGATGGGCAAATCAGCCAGGATTTCCACACCTGATCACTATCCAATGTCTCACTCCTGAAACTGAATTGTAAAACAGTACAGATAAGGACATCCTGATTAATTATGAGTGACAGGTTTCACTTCCAGATGACAGGATCGGCAACTTGGAGCTTCTAAACACATTCTGTGTATGAAGCTATCGCTCTGTTATTTCTGTGAGACGGATACCATCTGAACAGTACTATGACAAATAAAGGGTCAGACACTCTCTTCGGCCTTATGCATTCAATTTCTTCACGCGGGACTTTGCACTTTGAGTGGCACAGAACAAATAAGATACAAGGCAGATTTCTCTTTACATTACCCTGATAATGTGTCATCTCCATCTTAAACGCAATATCAACAGTAAGAGCTCTCAGAACAGTTACAGCATACTGTTAGATAGAGCGCCGAGCTGCTTCGATGTTCCTCGAAACTTCATGCTTCATTTTATACCTAGTGTCAGCGTTGAACTCTCCCTGGGCAGGTATAGCAAGATTTAGATACAATGGCCCTGACTGTGTGTCATGGAGTCATAGCATAATGCACACAAAAACAGAACTTTCGGTCCAACTCATCTGCACTGACTAGATATCTAAACTGAACTAGTCAGATTTGCCAGCATTTAGTCCATATCCCTGTCAAACTTTCCTAATCATATACCCGCCTAGATGACTTTTAAATGTTGTAACTGACCCGCCTCCACGACTTCCTCTAGTTGCTCATTCTACACACGGACCACCCTCTTCACGAAACAGTTGGCCCAAATGTTCTATTTAAGTATTTGCCATATCATCGTAAGCTCGTCCCCTGTAGTTTTGAACTCCCATACCGTCAGAAAAATAACTTGTCGACTCACCCTATCCATGCTCTTCATGATTTTATACACCTCTATGAAATCACCCATTTGATTGCAGAGTATCAGGGAAATTAGCCACAGCCTCGTCAACCTGACCTACTTTATATTAAATCTCAGCATCGAGAACTTCCATGATCACTGTTGTGGTGGAGTCCAGTACTAAATGGTTTAAGGTGAGAGGTGAAAAATTAGAAGGGGTCTCAGGGGCAACTTTTTCACATAGAAGATGGCGCATGTCAGAAAACAGCTATCTGAAGAAGTGGAGGAGGCTTGTAAAATTACAACATTTAAAAGGCATGTGTCTAGGCGTCATGGACGAGTTGGACTGAAAGATGTGTTTCCCTACTATACGTCTGTATGCATGCATGTGTGTATGCAGGTATTATAGGTACAGCACGAATATAGCCGCAATGTGGTGCCCCCTCCATATTCATCCGACAAGGTGACGATGCTGATGGTGGTCTATGCACTTAAAACGATCGAGCCTCCTGTGATTAAAATTAATGCTGGCTTCACCAAGCTGAGGTCCGCACACAAGGTGCGTTAATGTATGCAGTTCCCTCATGTTCTCTCAACGTGCAAGCCTGTCTGATTGTCGGGTCAACCATAGACCAGATGCTGGGGGATGTTCGGTAACATGGTGCAGTGTTTGATCTGGAGCCACTCAATCCGATTATCTTAACCACAAGGGTCTCACACAGCCATCAGTCAGAAACAGCGACATTTACAGCATGGAATCAGGCCCTTGTGCCCTAATTGTCCATGCGACCCAGTTTTCAGAACTAAACTTGTCCCTGTTACTCCCCATAGCTTTCTCATTCGGGTAAATGTGCAAATGTTTCCGAAGTGAAGAAATTGTACTCGTCTCCAGCACCACCTCTGGCAGCCCATTCCTCATAATCGCTACTTTTTCTAAAAATAGAAGCCCTCCACATTCTTTTATATATCTTCCCTCTCACCTTCAAACTGTGCCCTCTGGTTTTAGATTTCCCAATGACAGGAAAAATTAGTTATGCATCTAGCCTATCTATGTCTCGCATGATTTTGTTGACATCTTTCAGGTCACATCTCTGCCACTTATGCTCTAAGGAACAAAAGATGGAACTTGTTCAGCCTCTGCTTATAACAGAAAATTCCAGTTCAGGAGTGTTTACAAGTAACTATTTTTCGGCACTCTTTCCAGATTAATGATATCCTTTCTGTTGTGGAATAACCAGCATTGCAATGTTCGTAGATGCGAGGTCATTCATTATGATAGGAAAAATAGCAAATTGGATTTTTTAAAAAAGATGATGAATATTTACAGCATCCTGCTGTGCCTGGACACAAGAACCTAGATGTGCTTGTGCATTTATCACAAAAAAAACATGTTTTTTTATGTGCAGCAGGTCATTGAAATGCAAGTAGTGAGATCAAGTTCGAAAACAGGGAAGTTATGCTGCAGTTGATTAGTGTGCTGGTGAGGCCACATTTCGAGTACTCTGTATTGTTTGGTTTCCTCACTTGAGAAAGGATGTCCTAGCACTGGAGTGCAGGAGACGTTCAGTGCGATAAGTCTGGAATTCAAAGGATTGGCTTGGAGCAGGAATCGAGGAGACTAGTTCTGGACTCATTGGAATTTAGAAGAATAAGGAGATACATTATAAAAAAATAAATTATGAAGGGAATCGATAAGAAAGGCAGGAACTTTTTTCCACGGATGGGTACAACTAGAATTTGGAGATTTAGCCTCAAAATAAGGGGGAGCCGACTGAGGTCTGAGTTGTGAAGGAATACCTTCAGCCAAAGATGAGTCTTTGTCATTCTGTGCCCTGCGAAAACAGTTGAGGTGAAATTGTTGAACGATATATTTTAAAGCGAACATAGATAGATTTGTGAACATGAAGGTAAGTAAGGGTTTTCATGAGCCGGAGACTAAGTGGAGCTGCGTCCATGAATAGATCAAGCATGAGTTTGTTGAATGGCAGAACTGACCAATTGGCCTACTCCTGCTCCTATTTTCTCATGTCCTTGCGTTATGAGGTACAGCTCAGAGGCAGAAATCAACAACGTGGACATGACGAAGATGCAGTTAAACCCAGGTTAACCAGGTAGTGTACAATTGAAGCTGTCATTGGCTCGGGTGCAGGGGATCGTCAGTGCAGCAAACATCATGTTATCAGAGGACGTCACCAGCAAATGGCTGTGTATCCCATGAGTCAGTTCTTCCAAAAGATCTGGGCGCATGCCTTTCAGCTTAAGGTGGTTTTTGATTGTGTGGAGAGAGTAAGAATTCACTCACTGTCTCGAACCTGCAGCACTAATCTCTCTTTTAACACAGCTCCAAATGTCAGTGCAATTATTTCTGTCAAAAATGGTACAAATAGTTTGGCTGATTGCTTAATTAGACATATCAAACAATTATTTTAATGCCAGATTCAGGATCGTTTTGTTTGAACGTGTCATTCTGTTGGGGCACTGTGAATGCATTATATGTCGATCCATACAGACAGAAGAATATCAAATGAAGCTAATGTGTGTTTACACGCTAACTCCCCCACAAATGGAAGGGTCTACATCATTTTCTCCAATATATTTATAGATTTACGGTAATTTAGTGTGCACAATTAGTTAATCACTAGCAAATATAAAATCACAATGATAAGAAATAGCTTAGGCAAAACGAGTGAAGTGTGACATTGGGTAGATCGAATGTGAAAGACTTTCTCCTTGAGCAAAGATCACCAGAAGAAGTGAACATCCCAAGATGAAGTCGACATGTCTGCGCCACCATTCAATAAGACGATGCCCAATCTGATCATTCTCAACACAACTTTGCTCCCTTTTCTGTACATTTCAGAGCTTCCCACCCCCCCTCCTCCCACTAGCATTATTGATTACAGACCTGTCCTTCACATTGCAGGATCAGATTCTTTTTCTCAAAGTGCAGTTTTGAGAAATGATGAGGTGATTTACGTGAAATAGTTGCAAAAGAAAGGTCCAGGAGATTTTAAAGATGGCAAGATCATTGATTATTTTCAAACTAAGTATTTGAAAATCAAACTGGCGTGTTTGTTCCAAGTATCTGTCATGGATTCCTCTGTTGTCTATTTGTTTTGCAGTCAATCTCGCTGTAAGCATGTGCGTCTGATTTTGGTCCACATTTTTAAAAAAATTATCGTAATTGACGGAATAGACTATCTGTAAACTGGCAAAAATAAAGTGTAAGGAACTGCTGGAGCTGAAACAAATATTTCATAACAAATCTAAGGAATGAGGATGAAACCCGTATTTTGTACATTCTTAAAGTGTAATGGAATTGCAATGGAGAGAAAGCAGTGACATTGAGACTCAGCTACAAGAATAGTCTGCTGAAATCGATTTGTCTTGTTCATACTTTTAGCAAATAATCCGAGTGTGTGTTTTCATAGATATTTCATCACATTTCTTCAGCTCTTCTGTGAAATTGCTCTGGGTTGCTGCACAATTCAATTGGGTTTAGAATATACCTTAGAAACTTGAGGATATTGCCGTTTCACGTGCGATATGATCAGTCTTTCTAAAGTCACCTCGTTAATAATATCTTTGTCACAGCCTTGTAACCACCAAACTCACAGAATATGTCAACCGAAGCACGACGAAACTGTCAAAGAAAGAGAACAATAGAATTATTATTCTGCCTCCCTTTTCCATCTCTCATTCACAAAGTTTTTCATTCCAGTGAGCCTTGATTTTAATGCAGATTCTATTCATCACTGAAATCCGATGAATTGTTGAAAACTTTACCAAGAAAATCATGATAAAAGATATCCAAACAAGGCAGGTAACTGTAAAACGAGACAAACGTGTTCCCTGTAAATTGAGCTCGGAATACCACCCTGGATTAGTATTACTTTAAAACTGAAAGTAACTGACCATATTCGACGTAATGATGTGAAGTCAAACACAAATCATTGAGAATTCGACAGCAACTGTGCATCCTGTAAACTGTCATGGGGATATGACAGATTCCCTAATTTTGTTACCTTTTCTCATCATTTTTTTCATATGTTGTTTGCTTTTCGATGATATTTCATGAGGGTCCTGTCATCACATCCACATTTTTTCCTTCTTTTCCTCTCTCATTGTACCTCCATTATCGTCGTTAGAACATTTTCGGCATTCTTGTGTCTCTGTAATTTAAGTCACTCCTGCCCTCCAACCTACGACAGACCTTTCCTTCTGCTCCTCTTCTCACTCTTCCACCTGAGATACAATGCAGGCATTTCCTTCTCACACATTCAAAGTATGTGATGACTCACAGAGATTCAGACAAGTGGAAACATGATCAAGCTCACAGGACGGAGACAGTATTCATTTCCACTCTGAACCCACTGTCCAATGATATGATTTTATTCAGGCACTCTAATAAAACAAGTGGACAAGAAATGTCTTTGTCACTGAAAATGGTGAGAACAAACTGCACAACATCTCTTTCAATGACCATGACAATAGTAACTTGATTCTACTGTGTCTGTCTAATTTACCTGGGGAGAAGAGACTGAACCAATTACGTCTCTGTCACTGACTGAGGGGAAATCAGACTGATCCCACTGTGCGTCTACCATTTAGCACAGAACACTTCAGAACAGTTAAGGGCTCCTCAGCCCAGGATGTTGCGCCGGACATGATACCAAAGTAAACTAAAGCGTTCTGTCTGACTTAGCTACATATCACTCCATTTCTCACATACTCATGTGCTTATCTAAAATTGTCTCCAATTCCCATACCCCATCTGCCTCCACCACCACCATCCCATGACAGCTCATTCCACACGCTTATCACCCTGTGTGTGGAAATCATGCCCCTCACATCAGCTTTGACGTTTCTGCTTTAACAGTAAATACATTCTCCACAGTTTTAGACATGTCACTCTGGGAAAAAAAAAAATTCTACCTGTCTATCCTGTCAAAGCATTTCATGTTTTTCGAAACTTCTGTCAAGTCTCTCTTCAGTTTTCACTGCTCGGAGAAAGGAACCTAAGATTTTTGTTGTGTCTGATTATGCATCATCTATTTAAATGAGGCAACATCCCAGTAAACTATTTTCACTTTTTCCCCTTACGTCTAAGGCTGAGCCTAACACTTACCCTAAAGAGCCACCCAACACCATTCGTTACAGTAGCCCAACCTGGGAGACCAAACTGACCCAATATTCCGTGGAAAATAGACGTTGTCTGTCTCAATGACACAGTGGATGACAAACTGACCTCACTGCTTTTGCGTCACTAACCCAGAGATGACAAACTGACCACACTGCTTGTCTGTCACTAACCCAGGGGAAAACAAACTGACAAAAAAAGTTGGGCTCTCACTTACCCGGGGAAAACACATTGACCCCGCAGTCTCTCTATCGCTGAAACAGGGAAGAACAGATTTACTCCACTGTCTTTCTACTATTGACACCGTGAGAAGTGAAAGACTCCCCTGAGTTCCTGGTGGAAATCAAATCTTTCTTAATATGTGAAGGGCAAATCGCAGAAGTACCACAAATCCACCACAACATCTGATTGGAGGGGTTGAGCTGTCCTTTATCTCTCTCTCTCTCATTCTCTCTCTCTACCACCTTCCTCTCTCTCTCTCTCTCTCTTTTCCCCACCCCTCTCTCTCTCTTTCAGGGCCAGTGCCCTCTCGCTTGGCTGGTGGTGAACACTGCATTGCGTGTGAGATTGTTCATGTATGTTTGGACTGTATGTGACAAGACATGCTACCCTGTACGTTCCTGGGGTTGGGAACGGGGAACGGGCATAGAGACTTTCAAAATCCCCTTCTGCAATGCGCCTTGCGAACGATGCATTGGCTTTTGTCGAGGCTTGCATGGAGCAGCTCGATGATGCTGTGATCTGCAGTTTTATTAAGTGGAACACACACCGACATAAACATTGATTCTATAGTACGGAAAATATTCAATGAAAAATGCTATACACTATACCTCACGCCTTTGGTGGGAGTTATGCTCTCATTATCCCAACTTGAGCGAGGCTTTACCGTAGTGGAATGCGTTGCTAAGGTTTGAAAATCAACAGGTCAATAAGTATAAACTGATACACTGACAAAGAGCAGATTCTCCTAACAATGGTCACATTTCACCTTTTAAAAATGAGTCCCTTCCCCATTGCAAGTCATAAAGGCGCCATATGCGTGTGTGTAAAAAGAATACCATCGTCTGACTGATCGTTTGTACGACATTGCTTGAATGTCCCACTGAGATGCCTAACTCTTTGGCTTGTGGAACGGTTCTGGGGGCGAGGTCTTGCCAATAAAAGAAGTATCTGTCTCATGTAAATGCTAGCCAATTTATCCCTTTGGTTTCCATCCCATTGAAATCTGCCCTTTTCCGACCTGTACTCAAGTATGAGGTAATCCGATCAGGAGTAAATTTACTACAAAAAAGAATGGCGATGTAAATGAATATTGCTCCAGTGTTTCAGGAAGAAATCGGGAACACCAGCAGAAGAAAATCAAGAATGAGGAAGTAAAGAGAAGCAGGGGCCCAAGGTGAAGGTTATCTGGGATGGTTTGGACAGATTGGTAAATTATTTAGGGGTCCCAAATGATATTCATCTAGGATGTTTGGCCAGCTTGAGACGTACCCTCAGAAGTGTGCAACTTTGGTACACATGCTTTTTCCATTACGGGACTCATTTCAAAACATAAAAAAGTCGACATTTGGGTAAAATGGACACAAAGAGTTGAGTAGTGATATTTACTTTTCATTATGATGGCATAAAACAATCGGCAGAAAGTTTGAGAAAAAATACGGAAGGGAAATGAAACAGACAGAGGGAGAGTGAGAGAGACCCAAGTTTGATGCTGCATTCACTGAACAAAGTTTTAACTTTGTTGTCTGTGCTGCTCCACGCGTACCTTATTTTGAACTGTCTATTTCAATTTGCATTGTGTTATTTCACTCCATATAATCTGGCACATTGCAAGAAACACGACTATGTGCCGAGGGACACCCTTAATCTTGGGGCAGCGACTTCCAAAACACAATGCAGCAATATCATTTTTTTGAGGTCTTTCTGCCAAAATTACATCGGGGTCTATTCAGTTTTCAGACCCTTTCATAACTCAATTTTTTGTAAATTTAATCTTTCACAGTAAAAGCCATTGCTTTTATTTAATATTAGCTAGAGTCAACTCCAATTTTGTTCCTTTATATGTTCCTGTAGAGAACTGAAATGCCGCAGGAACAATGGAAGTGCATGTACTTTTATTAATAATCCTTTATCAGAACTTTTTAAAAATCTTCATTATATATTGGATTCAATATTTTGTACAATATCAGGTCGTCGGATGGCTCGATAAGCTGATGAGCATGTCTTCAGACGTTTCATTACCATGTTAGGTTACATCACCAGTGAAGTATTTGTGTTCTGTCCCGCTTACTGATCATGCGACTTGGTGGATTGTGGCAGTTCATTCCATTTGTGGTTCGGTATCAGAGAGGTTGGTAAATAGGGTCGAAATCGAAAGGTATAATAATGAAGTCAATATCAGACATCTAGGAATTCCTCTGCATGCCTTTGTTTGGCTTATCACAGGATGGACGTATTGTCCCAGTTGAATTCTTCATCTGTGCATATGGATAATTATGATCGTTAGTCATGTCTTTCAGGGGCAAGTTTCTGCTCAAATGTCCTGTCATCTAGCTTCCTGCCCGTTAGTCCAATGGAATCGTTGTTAAACTCCTTGTAGAGTATTTTGCCTATTATATATGTTTCGCTGGTGATAGGTCTGCAGTCCTTTCTTGCTCACAATATTCCAAATGCCTTATACATTCTGAGCAGTACATCACTGCTCGTGTATTCTAACGTCTCAAACAACAAATGATATTGCATTATCCATCCGAACTGCCAAATGAATGTGAATTTTAAACTGAAGACAACCCTGAATATGGACAAGCAGGTCCCTTTGAGCTTCAGATTTCCGAGCCGTTTCCCATTCCAAAAACAGTCTGTGCATCTCTTCTGCTAATCGCAATGCACCACAACACATACTTTCCAACCTCGTATTCTGCCAGCCAAATGAACCTTACAGAAACCTGACCGAGAACTCACCCTCTGCGTAAAGTTTTCTGTGTTTCAGATCTTGCAGCATCTGCGCAGAGACAAATCAGAGACAAGTTTTCTTGTCTGGGGGAGTACGTCCGTCAGAAGAGTGCACTTTAGGACTTCATGCTCCAACGCATAATTTCTGCATCACTTTCAGTCTCTGTCTGTGTGAGAGTTTTTAATTCTGATCTCCATTATCGTGTTTGGTGACACCCACACTCGTCCCCTTTTGTGTTTTTGTTTTCTCCCCTGAAAACTGTTTTTCTCTTCAAAGAGATTTTGTTCTGACGCAGCTGCTAAGGGTACTTGGGGCATGAGGCAGCGGTAACCCCTAAACTTGCTCGTGAGGGGGCAGATTGTGAAGTTCAAATGGTCCCATACAGAAAGGAACTCTGTGGGAGTGAGAGAAGAATCAGTTGTTAAAGTTCTGTTCCATAAGTATTTGACGGTGATTGTTGTGGGAGTGTGTGAGGGGTTGGACGGTAAAAGGAGAATTTCTGCTTATGACCACCACCCTCAACTCAGTGAGTCAAATGGCTGGGAAGAGGAGCTAGTCGACGATTACCGATTTTATTTTATGATTCCTTCCCTCTCTCACTTAGTCACAAAGTTGTATATTTAAATCGGGCAGTAGTCTTATCGCATGCAGTTCTGACTCTCCACGATTAATCAGTCACTCTCCATATGGTCAGTTATACTTTCAATCAACCGTTTTCCCATACATTTCCAGACCTAGGAAACATAATAGTGGGTGGTCCCCATTCGTTACTTTTCCCTCACACCGTCCAACACAAGGGGAATAATTACTGTCTGATGTTTCCATCTCTCTGACCCGGAACTTCATTGTTCTGCAGGTTACTGAGCACTGCTAACCACATTAGAAAACTGCAACCAGTCCGCACTCGCGCCCAAGGCTATCAGAGTTCACGATGCAGCTCTTATGAGCAAACATATGCTGTTTGTAATCCCCACACTCACATTGCTTCGCATTTGGATTGAAGAATAAAAACGGATTTGCATAATAAAGAATATTGTTCGGTTCTTTGTCCAGTTGCATTTTACTCAAAATTTCGCCCTATTTCACATAATAACAACAGTATTAGTCTGAAAGGATTGAAGTAGGAAAACATTAATTTCATTCAAAATGTAAAACTCAGTACGTCTGATTGTTATGAGGTTTGGGTTTATTTATCCTTGTAAAGATCTGACACATTAACCCTCCTTCACCTTCACGATGGAAGCATTTGAATCTGTTCAGCATCTCCAGCAGCTTCTGTGATTTTTCAGCTTTCAGCAGTTTCTCACGGTTTGGGAGAAAGAACAATACGTCCCTGTGTTGGAGTCAACATTTAAATGATGAAAAAGAAGCTCGGTTATGCCAAAATGCCGACTAATACTGCCGGGTTCATCACTACAATTCACCAAAACGATCAGAATTTAAAACAAGGAGCAAACTGATGCATCTGTTTTAACACAGAATGAAACATTCACACACTTGAAGAAAATATCAACGATGAGTCCCATTTATTTCACCTTGGTGTTTTTATCTTGATAATCATTTTAAAACAGAAACAATACGATGAGCCGGAATCGGACTCAAATAAACTGCTTGGAATGTAGTTGTGGTCACAAGTATACCAGCAACAGCATGCCAGACGTGACCTAGCTGTTCCTAAATGACCTGAAGAAGGCAGCGGCCACAATGCAGGTGAGGCAGTGGACTAGCGGATTTATCACTCAACTGTTAATTCAAGACCCCCATAATGGGTTGGGAGTCTGGTTTTGAATCCTGCATAAGCAGGTGGTAGAGTTTGATCTACACAGAAATTTTGCATCCATCTCATTTATTCACATCCGTCAAAGAATGAAGCTGTTTTTACGAACATTGTCTCGGCTCCTTGTGATTCCAGACCCCCAGCAATGCAGTTGACTCTGAACTGCTCTCCGGGCGATTAAGGATGGACAATAAATGGGGTCCCAGCCTGCGATGACCTGACCCTTTGAACAACTTTTTTTTAAAAAAATACAATTTGTTTGGGCTGAGATTGAAAACAAAAATTGCTCACAGAAACGCTCAATTCTGGCAACATTAGTACCAGTACTCTTCAGTTCTGCTGGAGAATCCTTGATGGCTAAAGGTTGATTCTGTGTTATCCTCACGTGGGCTACCAGACCTGCGGAGTTTCACCAATAAATTCTTTGTCATCTTTCAGACCTCAAGTATCTGTCGATTTTTTTTTGGAAACAGACGTGATGTTCACTCATAAAAGTGATATTTGGTTAGGTGATATCAGACCTGATCCAAAGAGACAGAGGTGAAAGAGCATAGAGGCTTAGAATCGCAACAATGGAGAAATGGGCACCTGAAAAAATCCACGCACACCCAGGGAGAACGTGCACACTTTACATCAACAATCGCCCGAGCCTGGAATTGAACCCGGGTCCCTGGCATTGTGAGGCTGCAGCGCCACCCAAATATTCGGGAGAAACGCAAAAATATCATCTTTACTTGAAACACTTCACTGCCGATGGTTATATTTTCCCCTGAAGATTCAATATCACCTGTCACTCAGAAAGGACAATCTTGTGGGAGAATCATGTGGCAACAGCAAAACCAGAGCCTTGACACTTCCTTAAGGTTCCCACTGAAGCAGGGCAAATGGCAGTTTTCTCTTTCTCACCTTTTTCCTGACAGCCAAGCCCCAGCGTGGGTTAATCCTACGTTGTGTCAATAAAAAATTCCCAAACACTGACTGTTTTCGTAGCATCACTAATGTGTGGGACGAAGTCACTTGGATCTTAAAGTCCGCAACGACCCTTCATAGAGCATCCCACTCAGACCAAGCACCGATATAACCGTGTATCCCAGTATCACCCATGTTTCAGCCATCTAACCTACTCATGCTTTGACCCCATGGGCAGTTTAGGATGGTCAGTCCACCCGATTTGCACTTCTTTGATCTGTGGGAGGAAACCAGACCAGACTGGAGGAGAATGAGCAAACTCGAGACAGATAGTAAACTGAGGATGAAATCGAAACCAGAACATTGGCTCATCATTTTCCATGGCAGAGAGCTCCAAGACACGGAACAGGAACCTCGTTCATCACTCGATTTCATGTCAAAGGATGAACAACAGTGTGTGTTGGACGCGTGTATCAAACCAGGGATAAGTGCATAACTGTGACTGTTCCTGACTGGAAGTGAGACTTCAGTTTTGTTCCCCTTATATTGGTAAAGGTAAACCAATGTAAGGTGAACCGAAACATTGCGATCAAAAGAAGGTGACCAGCGGGAGCATGGGTGTGAGAAGCCTGACTCGGCCTCTGCTGAAACCACAAATGGTGCACGGGCAGAGCTGACAGAAAAAAATACGAGTTAGAAATTATACTTCCCAAGACTTTGGACATGGGAAAGGTTAACAAAATATTGATTTTAACGGTTTTAGTAAAAGCTTGCAATATATATACATTGGCTGGGAAGGTTTTTTAATCGGGTTCATTCTGATGGAGTCTCTTCTTTTAGTTTACACCTTCCGAAAATTCCGTGAATTCCCCCGTATTTGTTATTTCGAAAATTGCTGATTTTTGTTATTTTTTGGCTTCTGGAAAACTCTGCTCAAAAATGTTCTGTGAAAGTCAGTCACTCATAAGTACACAGGAGGATTCAACTGGCCCTCGATTTGTCTGATATCAATAAACAAAAGCTTATGATGTGTTCATTAAAGGAGGAAATGCTGGACAAACTCAAAGAACAAATGGTAACACAGCGCAGGAACAGGTCCTTTCGCACTGCAGCTCTCTAGCGACACAGTTTTCCCTTCGATCTTAAAATTGTGTTCTCTTACAACATCCCTATCCCTCTATTCCGTTTCCATTCGTGAATTCATCCAGCTGCATCTGCGCCCATCGCTGCTTCTAGAAGTGCCTTCCATGCGCTTCAGTTGCAATGACAACATTGGTGGAGAGAGAAACAGTTAACGTTCTGAGTCCAAAGGCTTTCCTCTCAACCATGTTCAACAGATGCTGCAAGACCTCCTACAACTTTTCAATTGTTTAATACCATTGTTTCAGTTCCACAGTATTTCGGATTTTGCTTTTCCAAGACTTAAATAAAATTATTTTCTTTTCCGTGAGGCAGGAGGTCCCCCTTTTGTTTAGATTCTGGCCTTGAACATGACGATTGGTAAAAACGAATGCAGCACCCAATACCAGATACCCTTTACCCCTAATTTTAATTTGTTCAAAATTTGTGGCTGTGCTACTTGGACCCGAAACTCTTGTATTTCCTCATGACACATTTCCAATTGTTTATGGCATTTTCCTCCTTTAAACCACTGCAACCCAATCCATTACTCAACCTTTTTGGTGGTGTTAATTAATCCTTAAGTTCCTGCGAATCCCCTTCAGACACTGAAGATAAAACTCTAGTCTTGAGTTGTTGTTGTTGTAGTCCAGTGAGATCTGATCGCTGACTGAATGAAAGAGATTGTATCAGTGAAATTCATGGAGGCAGGTCACGAGAGTAGACCTTAGAGATGAGAACTTTGAATGCACTTTATTTTATCTCTGTTCTTGTTGTGGTTCTGCTCGCCGAGCTGGAAGTTTTTGCTGCAAACGTTTCGTTCCCTGGCTAGGGAACATCATCAGTGCTGTTGGAGCCTCGTGTGAAGCGCTGCTTTGATGTTTCTTCCGGTATTTATATTAGTTTGTTCTTGCCGCTTCCGGGTGTCAGTTTCAGCTGCAGTGATTTGTATGTGGGGTCCAGGTCGATGTGTCTGTTGATGGATGTTCTTGCCGTTTCCGGGTGTCAGTTTCAGCTGTAGTGGTTTGTATATGGTGTCCAGGTCAATGTGTCTGTTGATGGAGTTTGGGGATGAATGCCATGCTTCTAGGAATTCTCTGGCTGTTCTCTGTCTGGCTTGTCCTATGATAGTGGTGTTTTCCCAGTCAAATTCATGTTGCTGGTTGTCTGAGTGTATGGCTAGTAGAGATAGCTGGTCGTGTCGTTTTGTGGCTAGCTGATGTTCATGGATGCGGATTGTTTGCTGTCTTCCTGTTTGTCCTATATAGTGTTTTGTGCAGTCCTTGCATGGTATTTTGTAAACTACGTTAGTTTGGCTCATGCTGGGTATTGGATCCTTTGTTCTAGTGAGTTGTTGTCTGAGCGTGGATGTTGGCTTGTGTGCTGTTATGAGTCCTAAGGGTCGCAGTAGTCTGGCTGTCAGTTCTGAGACGCTCCTGACGTATGGTAGAGTGGCTAGTCCTTTTGGTTGTGGCATGTCCTCGTTCCTCGGTCTATCTCTTAGGCATCTGGTGATAAAGTTGCGTGGGTATCTGTTTTTGGTGAATACCTTGTATAGATGTTCCTCTTCCTCTTTTCGCAGTTCTGGTGTACTGCAGTGTGTTGTGGCCCTTTTGTATAGTGTCCTGATGCAGCTTCGTTTGTGTGTGTTGGGGTGGTTACTTTCATAGTTTAAGACTTGGTCTGTGTGTGTTGGTTTCCTGTGTACCCTTGTGGTGAATTCTCCGTTGGGTGTTCTCTCTACTAACACGTCTAGGAATGGGAGTTGGCTATCCTTTTCCTCTTCTCGTGTGAATCGGATTCCTGTGAGTGTGGCGTTGATGACTCGGTGTGTTTTTTCTATATCTGTGTTTTTGATGATTATCTCTGTTATCTCTGTTCTCCGTAGCAGGTAGCGACACTGAAACTTGGTAATCCGTGTCCGAAAACAAGAGATCTAATATCTAGAGCAAGATTGTGCTCCAGCGTCCCAATTGTTAACATAAATTAGCGGAGCAAATATGCAGGCAGATTAGTAAGAATTGAGGAGGAATGGTATTTTCACCATCTCAGAGAGATGTACAGCACGGAAACAGGCACTTTATCCGTGCTGATCAACATTCTAAACGAATCAGTCCACTTATCAGCACTTGGCCCATATCCTTCTAAACCCATCGTATCCATGAACCCATCTAGATAGCTTTTAAATATTGTTTTTTTATCAGCCTCCGCGACTTTCTCTGGCAGCTCCATCCATACACACACTACCATCTTGCGTGAAAACGTTGCTCCTGAGATCCCAGTAAAACCATTCCCCTCTCATAGTCAACTTTGACCTCTATTTGTGGCCTCCCATAACCTGGGAAAAGACCGTGTCTATTCATCTTATCGTTGCCCCTCATGATTGTATAGACCTCTATAAGATCAGCCCACAGAGTTCGAACCTTTCATGGAAAGCAGCACCATCCTGTTCAGTCTCTCACTGTCGCTCAAAAGGTATAATTCTGGCAAAAAATGGTAAATATTTTCTGAACCCTTTATAATTTCACACCATCTTTCAGAAAGTAGGGAGACCTGAACTGCACATATAATGCAAAAGAGACCTAACCGATGTCCTGTGCAGCTGCAACATGACATCCCAAACCCTGTACCCAATGCTGTGACCAATAAAGGAAAGCATGCGAAACACTTTCCTCACTATCCAATCTAATGTGACTCCACTTTCAAAAATATCTGAGCCTGAACTCCAAGGTCGCTTTGTTGAATAATACTGTCCAGAATCTTACTAATAAGGGCATAAGTCCTGCATGGATTTGGCTTTCCAAAATGTGACACCTCATATATGTCTCAGGTAAACAACGTCTCTCATTTCTGGTTCCAATGGCCCATCTAATAAAGGTCTGTTTGTACTCTGAGGCAAAATATCCAACGTAGCTCCAGTTTTCGTTTCACCTGCAAACGGACTAACTATACCCCATATATTCACATTCCAATCATTGACATAGTTGCCGACCCAGCACAGATTCTTTTGGCTCATCACTGGTGACCAGATTCCAGTCTTAAAAGCAAACCGCCACCATCACACTTTGTCTTCGACCTTCCAGCCAGTTCTGCATCCAAGTGGCTAGTTCTTCCTGTGTTACATGTGATCTATGCATTCTAACCAGTCTACCATGAGAAACCTTGTCTAACACCTGACTGAAGTCCACATAGATTGTGTAAACCTCTCTCCTCTCATCAATCATCGCTGTTAATTCTTCAATAAAATCAGTCAAGTTGGTGAGACATACTTGTTCACGCACAAATCCGTGTGGACTGTCCCCAATCATTTTTTTCTCCTCAACAACTTGCTCAACACTGATGTGCAGCTGGCGGCCTGTCATTCCCCGGGTTTTCCTTATTAATTTGCTTAAATACTGTCAGCGTGTTAGCCAATTTCCAACCTTTCAGCACCTCACCTGTGAATGTCGACGATTCAAATTTCTTAGCAAAGGGCTCATCAATCACATCTTTTTTTTCTTCGCACGGATTTCTAGGGTAGACCTGATCAGGTCGTGCTGATGTATGCTTCTTCAAGCCTTTTAAGATGTACGGCACCACCTTCTCTGTATATGTTAGCAATATGTCACCATTTTCAAATGTGTCACAATCTATTTCCCCAAATTCTGCATCTTCTATATCCTTCTCCACAGTGAGCACTGATGCAAAATGCAGGTTACTACCTTCCCGATATCCTGCAGTTTCATACGTTGGCTGCCTTCCTGGAGATCGTGTTCGATCCTGAGTTATGCTTTTGTCCCTTATGCATTTTTAACAATACCTTTGAATATTAATTCACCCTATTTGCCAAAGTTATCTCTTGTGCCGTTTTGCCCTCTTCATTACCCTTTCAATTGTATTAAAACTGCCTTTGTACACTTCTAAGAGTTAATTTGGTCTCCGTTGTACATAGCTGGCAGATAGTTCTTTCTTTTTTCTTCACTCATTCCTCAATTTCTCTAAGCACACAACATTCTTTATACCTACGAGGCTTGCTTTTCACACCAATAGGATTATGCTGTCGCTGGTCTCTCTTCATCTTATTTTTAAGGCTTTCCATTTTCCAGTCGTCCCCTCACCTGCAAAGATTCGCACTCAATCAACTCAATCAATGTTCTTGTTAAATTCCGTTAAAATTGGCTTTCCTCCCATATAGAAATTCAATTTTTCTATCCTGTGCATCATTTTCCATCACTAACGCAAAGCAAATTATGTTATGGTTGATTGCCCCTAAGTGCTTCTTCACTTACACCTCAGTCACTTCTACCATATTCCCAAAGCGCAACTCAAGTTTTGCACCTTCTCACATCCACATAAGTGCCTTAAAAAATACTTGCAGACACTGAGCAAATTCCTCTCCAAGTAAACATTTAACATTGTGGCATCGTACTCAATATCAGAAAAGTTAAAATCCCCTCACATTGCTACACTTTTATCCTTACAGATAACCGAGTTTCTCATTTTCCAGCTGAGTATTAGTCGGGATGTCATACAATACCAATAAGGTAACGTTACACTTCCTATTTCTCAATTTCCATCTAAAAGCTTTCCTGCAAGTATTCCACGGAATGTGCACCCGAAGCAAATCCGTAATGTTATTCCATATCAAAAATATTTCACCACTTTTTTCTCTTTTTCCCTTTTCTTTTCTTCATATAACATTTGCGTTCTGAAGCATTAGCTGCCAGGCTTGTGCTTACTTGAATCACGTTTCTGTTTTCACTCTCATATTCAAGTCCCATGTTCATTACCATGCAAGGAGTTCCTTCCCTGTTCAATTTAATGCCGTTTAGGTTTCCTCGTTCTCTGCTTTGTTCCAGGCTGCACGAACTGTTTGACTTGCTCCTTTCGCCAACTGTATTGATATCAGCCTGACCGCTTTATCACTTTCTCCCTGGGTCAAAATTCCAGCCCCCCTCCCCGAAACATCACCTGCCTCCACTCTTCACCTGACTACTTTGAATCCTCCCCAGCAGCTCTAGCAAATTATCTTGTCCGTATATCTGTCCTCTTCTCAATCAAGTGCAATCCATCCTTCCTATATAGATCACCTCTATCCCACAGGAGAATCCAATGATCGAAAAATGTAAACACATCACCCCAGCATCAGCTCCTCAGATATGCAGGAATTCTGTGGTCACGAGCACATGGCAACAAGAGTTAACCAAATATTGCCCTCCTGAAGGACCCGTTTTAAAATTCCTGCCTAAATTCCTTTATTCTCTTTTCCGAATCGCATCTTTCTTTTTCTTCGTCTGTTGTTCGTTCCAATTTGTACAACGATCGCCTACTAATTCCACGGCCCTTTGAGAATTTTCGGCAGTCTCTCCAAAATATCCTTGATCATGACAGTAGGGAGGCAAACCACTATTCTGATGTTTTCTGGAATCGCAGAAAGACTGTTTGCATGTCTGACTGGAGAGTCCCCATCTCAATCGACTGTTTGGAATCTGCTGTACCCGCCGTGACATTACATCAGCAGCTGAAATTTGGCTGCTCGTTCTATATTTCACTGAGAGTCGATCAGCCCTTACATTTCACAAAACATCTCCAGTAAGAAAGTGATTATAGGTCCTTGCTGTCAATTCTTACTGGTTTGTACATTCCTCACAGTGGTCCCTTCTTTCTTACCCTGAAGAATATGTAGGGAAACCCAAGTTTATATCAGACCCGCGGAGATTGGTGGTACTGACTCTGGGACTGGATTATATCAAATTCGGGGAGATTGGAATCAGTGCCTATCGGGCTGGTTTACATTGTATAGGGGGAGATTGGTGTCAGTGACTCTAGCTATTGATTATATCAGACAGGAGGAGATTGGAATCAGTGTCTCTGGGGCTGTTTTACATAGACAGGAGGAGTTTTGTGCCTGTGAATATGGGATTGTTTTACATCAGACAGGAGTAGATTGCTGTCAGTGCGTGTGGTGCTGGTTTAGATCCGACAGGAGGAGATTAGTATCAGTGACGAGGCTGGTTCATATCCGACAGGAGGAGATTGGTGCTAACCTTTGTGGTGCCTGTCTATATTGTTTGAATGTGAGTAAAACAGATGATAGAGATTTGAGTCGAGGGTGTTGTGCTGGAATGGTACAGCATCCGAGGAGCAGGAAATTCGACGTTTCGGGCAAAAGGCATTCATCAGTAAGGTGGCAGGGAGACTCGGGGATTTCGAGATAAATAGGAGGGATGGGGCTGCGGAGAAGGCAGCTATGTGCAGTATGTCGATGGAGGTTGCTGTAAAGGTGGTATGGTCGGAGTGGAAGGTGGAGCAAATTGGTGGGACAGAAGATGAAATTTGAGATGGGTCATGAAGGAGGTGCTGAGTTGGGAAGTAGGAAGTGAGGTAAGGAGGGGGAGGGGAAATGAGGAAGCTGGTGAAAATCATATTGATGCCTTGGGTTTGAAGAGTCCCGAGGCGGAAGATGAGGTGTTCTTCCTCCAGGAATCCGGTGGTGAGAGAGTGAAGATGGAGCAGCCCCAGTGTCTGCATGTCCTCGGTAGACTGGGAAGGCAAGTTAAAGTGTTCATCCATGGGGCGGTGGTTTTGACTGATGCAGGTGACACGGAGGTGTTTTCTGAAGCACGGTGCGAGTGGGCGCCCTGTCTCTCAGTAGAGAGGAGACCGCTCTGGGAGCAAAGAATACAATAAATGACATGTGTTGAAGAGCAGGTGAAACTTAATGAATGTGGAACGCTCATTTGATGCCTTGGACGAAGGTGAGGGGGAATGTGGGAGCAAGTTTTCCAATTCCTGCAGTGGCAAGGGAAGGTGCCAGGAGGAAAGGATGGGTTCTTAGGTAACGTGGAACTGATGCGACGGTCGCGGGAATATTCTTCACGGAAAGAGGCCGGGTTGGTGGGGAATATATCTCTGATGGTAGGGTACATTTGCAAGTGGCAGAAATGGTGGCGTATGATGTGACGTTCTCGGAGGTTGGCGGGGTGGGAGATCGTGACCAGTCGACTTTTGTCCTTGTTGTGTCTGGAGGGGTGGGATTTGAGGGCAGAAGTGTGAGATGTGGATGATATGTGCTGGAAATCATCATCAACCACTTGGGATGGGGAAGAGCGGTCTTCAAAGAATGGGGCATCTGGTGTGTTCTGTGATCGAGTTGGCCCTCATGGGAACAGAAGTGGCAGACGCAAAGGAATTGGGAATGAGGGATAGTATTTTTGCAGGAGGCAGGTTTGGAGAAAGTATCCAGGTAGCTGTGGGAGTCGTTGGTTATGTAGAAAGCTTCAGTGCCGTGTTAGTCACCGTTGACGGGGATGAGAGGTCCAGTAATGGTAGAGAGATGTCAGAGATTGTCCAGGTAAATTTCAGATCGGAATAGGGTGTGTAGGTGAAGTTGATGAACTGTTCAACATTCTAGTGGGTGCACAAGTTGGCGCTGATGCAGTCATAAATATAGCGGAGAAAAAGTTGGGGAGTTGTGCCAGTGTTACTGCAGAAGATAGAATGTTGCACGTCGCTGACAAAGAGGCACGCATAGCTGGGGCGGATACGGTTGCACATGGGTCTTCGTTTCGTCAGGGGGAAGTTTGTGGATCTGAAGGAGAAATTGTTCAGGGTGAGGACCAGTTCAGGCAAACGAATATGAGTGTCCGTAGCAGGGTTATGGTTGGTATGTCGGAATAGGAAGAAACGGATGGCTTGTCGGTCCTTGTTATGGCGGATGGAGATATAGAGGAACTGGATGTCTATGGGGAAGATATTGCGTTGGGGCCTTGGAAGCGGAAGTCTTGGAGGAGATTCAGGGCGTGACTGATGTCCAAACGGTATATGGGGAGTTTCTGGACCGGTGGAGTATCGAGGTATATGGAGATAAAATCGGTGGGTAAGGAGCAGACTGGGATGATAGGTCTGCTAGGGTAGGTAGGCTTGTGGACCTTGTTTAGGAAGTACAATCGAGCGGGGAGGGGTTCCCGAAAATTGTGGTGAGAAGCTATAGTTAGGACTTACCCTGAGGTGATGAGGTTGTATACTGTCTGTCATATCATGGTTTGATGATGGGTTGTGAGGTCCTGTCGAAGGTGCGGACGATGGAAGTGGCTTCGACTTGATGCCTGGATTAAGCAGTGCAGAGGTTATTGCGCCAAACTATCACTGCACCCTCCTTTGTCCGCTGGTTTCATGGTGAGGTTGGGGTAGAAACAGAGGGAGTGGAGGGCCACGCATTGCAAGGGTGGGGAAGGTGTGTGGACAGGTTGAGGGGACTAATATCTCCACAGCAGTTGGAAATAAAGAAGTCGAGGGTGAATAAGAGACTGGCATGGGATTGTCCAGGTGGATGGGTTGTGTTGGAGGTGTCCAAAGTCCTCCTGAGAAGGTGGGAGGGCATCTTGATTGAGTACAAGTGCTCGGAGGCAGAGGAAGTGGATAACATGTCCAACGTCAAAAGATGTGTTGAATACATAATGCGGCAACGGAGGGGAATGGGGGTAAGGACTTTGCTGAGGACTGATCATTCGTCCTCAGGGAGGAGGAGGTCTGGTGAGATGGTCAAACGTCGGCAGGGCTGGAACTAGGAGCTCAACCTGGAATAGGGCTGGAGGTGGGAGTGTAACTGGAGTGGGCGTGGTAGTAGTGAAAGCGGGGGTGAAGTTATTTGCAGAATTGATGCTCACACCGTGGTTCTCGGGGCCGTGGCGATGACGGTGGGATCTCTGTGGGTGTGACAGTGTTGTGCAGGTGACTTGCCTCAGTTGGGGCAGACATTTAAGCTAAGGTACGTTAAGAGATTAGTGTCAGTGAATGTAGAGCTGGATTATGTAAGACAGAAAGAGGTCCTCCACCAGAAAACAAAAATACCTCTTCATGTTCATCATCATTCTGCAGATAATTTTTCTTCCGGAACTTGCTTGTTGGGTTCAACCTCCCCAAACCAAGTCCTCTCTATTCCCAGCACCGTCCCGTTTCCGCTCAAGAGTTTTTCTTTGGCTGGGCCCACAAATCCACGTCGCCTCCATGCATGGCCCCAAATAATCGTTCCACATCGACAGATATTTCTGTGCTTTTCCACATCCTTGATTGTGTCCGTTGTTATCGCCATACTCATCTCTACACTGGGGAGACAGGGCGCCAAAATGTCGAGCCAGGCAGCGAACATCTGTTGATTATACGCGCCAAAGTAACCCACTACCCAGTGGCTGACCGCTTCAACTCCCCCTCCCACTTCTTCAAAGACATGCAATTTCTGGGCCTCTCCCACTTCCAAATTAGAAGCCATCTGATGCCTTGAGAAAGAACGCCTCACCTTCCAGTTTAGGACCAGCAACCACACGGCATCCACGTCAATTTCACCTGATTTCTATCCCAAGTCTAAACTTTCAATTTGGCACGACGCTCTTGATATGTCCTAACTGTCCAACTTGCTTCCCAGCTATCCACACCACCCGTCCCTTGCAATCTATCACCATCACATCCACACCTCCATCTAAATATCTCGTCCTAGATGTCTTCAGCCAGCCATCCTCTCCCTCCTATTTATCCCCCATCCCAAGGAGCCACCCCTTACAAATCCCGGATGAAGAGCTTGTTCCAGCAACGGCAATTCTTTTGCTGTTCGGATTCTGCCTGACATGTTGTAATTTTCCAACGCCGCAATTTTCGACTCTGACTGCCCAGCATCTACAGACCTCACTTTTTTTTCGAGGAAGTGACCTTGAGGCTGATTTTCATCATACAGGAGGATATTGGTGTCATTGACTGTAGGGCTGGATTACATTAGAAACGAGGAGACCGTTTTCAGTGTCTGTGGGGCTGGATTATGTCAGAGATTAAGTTATCGGTGTCCGTACCTGAGTGTTGGTTTACAAGAGAAAGAAAGAGACCTATGCGGGTGGGTCTGAGTCTGAATTATGTCATTCAGGAAGGGATTGTTGTCAGTGCCTGTGGAGCTGGTTTATATCAGAAAGAAGGAGATTGACGGTATTGCTTTTGTGACGGGTTTTGCATCACACTGGAGGGGACTGGTGCCTTATGTCACCAAAGAGATCGTACGTGAGACATACAAAGAAGCGCAAGGGGGGAATTCCATTCACAATGTCCCTAATTCTACCGAATGAAAAACATAGGAGCGCAGAGAGTATTACAGAGAGAGAGAGGGAGAGAGACTGATGGTGAAGGGATGAGGGGGAGGCAAAGAAAGAGACAGGCATGGGAATAGCGCCTGAAATTGAGTCAGAGTGAGCTAGGATCTGACTTCGAGGTAGTCGTTGGTGGAGTTCTCTCTGCCTGTAGAGAGAGACCCAAGCATATTAAAGTTACAGTATGGGACAGAGACAGGGATGGGATCAATGGACCCAGAGAGAGCGATGATAGGCGGAGGCGGAGAGAGAAAGAGAAAGAGAGAATGTCGGAAACGGGGATATAAGGAAAGAAACAGACACGAACAGAGAGAGACAGTGTGCTGCACCAAATAGGAGTGAAAATGTGTCAGTGCATACGATTTCTCAGTTTCTAATTTTAGGATGTGTTTCTAATAGTGTTGTGCCATGTGGGATCTCGTTGTGCAATTGCTCATTCAACCCAACGGTTGCCTGAACGTGGAGGTGTGGCGTTGGAGTTCGACAGTGGGATTAATGGGCCTATGTGGAGTGGCGAGTCGTATTCTGTGCTTTTAAGACAGGCCTACAGCACAGCCATGTTCCAATGGACTATCCACATGCCACTCGAAAACTGCCCACTATTGATCGGACAGAGCTTGTAGCAGAGGCAGAAGTAGCCGAGTTTGACTCTCCGCCCTGTCCTTACATTCAGGATGAAGGGAACATCACACCCTCTCTCAATCATTCGCTGGCCATCCTGACATTTCTGGTTGTGGGATACCAAAGACATTGAAGAAAAATGGAGAGAGTGAGAGGGTGAGTAAGAGAGAGATAGAGAGTGAGAATGTGCTGGCAACTCTGGGATCTTAGAGTTTACAAGTTGACCTGCAGGTTGTTGGATGCTAGAAACAGACACCGAGAGAGTAATAATTTGGTAAGTGATTGGTTGTGAAAACGAACTGACCTGCAGAACCTCATAACCCATCAACATCTCCTGTCTCCTCCTGCGTGGGAACTGGTGGGAGCTTGATTTGCAGTATTCCAATTAGAGACCCCTCTCTGGGTACAGGTGTTGCTGAGGTGAGAGTGGAGTTTTACTGTCGGCTGCTTACGAGAGGGAACAGCACGGGAATCTCACACACGACTGCCTCCCAAAAACTTTTCCCAAGGGGAACCCGGGCTCAGTTTTCTTACGGTGTTTGGAATGTATCGCCGTCCTTTCCCCAGCCTCACACCCTCCCCAAGAATCATCGCCATCTCTTCCCCAATATCGGATATTGACGCCGCAAAAATCCTCAAGATAGGGACGGTTAGATCTCAACACAATACAAGCGTAATGAAACAGAGTGCATTTCAATCAAAACGTCGAGGGTGACACAGAGAGAAAGAGAGGCCGCAGTGAGGGAGAGACATCAATCATTTTCAAGTGCAGGAAACTGCTGAGCTGAGATGGAGAGAGAAGGAAGGAGTGAAAGAAAGGCAAAATGAATGAAAGCGGGAGAGGAAAATGAGTGAAAAAGAGGGGAACGAAAGGAGTGAAACAGAGAAAATCGTTGAGAGAGACAGAAAAAACACGTAAAAGAGAAATGGAACGCATCAACGGCAGAGAGATGTGACAGAAGATGAATTGGAAGGTTGTTTATTTATATTTCATGTGAAAAACAGGATCAATCGTTGACAGGGTGGGTATGGGCCTGTGGTTAATGATACAGAGTGGGATGGGGGGCGTCAGCAGCCGTGTCTGGTGTTTTTGTAACCCTAATTCAAGATAGTGACAGCCAGAAACAGCAGTTTAAACAAGGTGGGAGGGCGAGGGACAGATTGAGACAAATTCTGGTAACGATCCTCCATCACTGAATCACTTCCCAGCCTGTCAGATAATAAACAGAACTCCGGGGACAGGCAGTGCAGTTTGAAAGCTTTTGGCCCTTGATACCAGTTGAAATTGGTTCCTGATTTCTGAGTTTCAAATCATGGGGAAGTGATGATAAAATGTGATGCTTATGGAATTTAATAAGTGATTGGATCTTGATTAAAAAACAATCTGCATATTCCATAAGAACAAATATAATCTTCAATCGAGGCCAATAGAATTCATGTTTGGGATATCTGTCTGTCTGTCTGTCTGTCTGTCTCTCTCTCGATTGCTCTCCCTGTCCTTCCTCAGTCCCTCTATTTCTACCTTTATGGACTTGTTTTTCTCTCACTCCCTCTGTCTGTGTGCTTTCTCTTGCATTTGATGGTGTTGCTATCAGTCTCTGGCTCTGGCCTGCTGTTTCTAATTTTAGTTTGCTATTTTTTTCTCTCATTCTCTGTTTATATGACTCTTTCCTTGGTTTTGCACTTAATTTCAATTGTGTTTTTTTTTGTCGCTCACTTTGTCCTCTGTTTTGCTCAGGGTTTTCCAGCATCCTTCTTGTGCTCTTTTCACAGCCTGGGATTTATCTCGCTCTCCGAGCCTTTCTCTGTTTCTCCGTCTGTTGCCCCGTGTCCCTCCATCTGTCTCCCAAATAGTCGACTTCACTGTGCATCGCACATCTCGGTATGTCTTCCTCACCTATCTATCTCCTCTGGCACGGCATCTCCCCCTCTATGTCCCTTGCCGTCTCCCGAGCTCTCACACTCGCAACCCTGTCTCTCTCCCTCACTCCCTCTGTCTATCTTCCAGATGAGTATATTCAGACTCAGTGTTGTATGGTGATGAATATTTTGTTATCACTGTGGGATCGTTCTGTTCCCACTGCTTCCCGAGTTGTACTTCTGAAAATGGGCCACATTTGCTGCTACTGAAGGAAAAAGGGTTTGAGACAATTGACAGGGAGTAGGTGGTTGAGCTGAGACAGAAGAAGGTAGCGGAGTGGAGAGGGTTTGACAACTTGGGTGTAAAAGTTACAGAAACTACGAGAGATGGCTCGAGTGACGGCCAGTACGAAACATGGCAGGGGCATCAGACCGTGCACAATATTTTCCCAACAAACGTCGGTTCTGAGGAAGCGCCAGCAGACCCGAAATGTCATTTGTGATTTCACCTCAGAGTTGATGTTGGATCTGCCAAACGTTCTGGCAACTTCTGGATTTGTTTCTGATTAGCATCACCAGAACTTCTTTCAGAATGTTACAATATTTTGTAGGTGTGGAACAACGGAATAAAGAAAGAGAACAACCTGATTTGCGGCGGAATGGGGAGATGTAGAACAGTTGGTGAGCAGAAGTACTGTGGTTAGGAGAATATTGGAGGGAACACATGTATGGCGTGTGGAGAAGAAGCAGAGGACGTGGGATGGGACGTGGAAAGGGAGAGGAGAAGTGGACGGGGAGAATAAGTGAAAGTAAAAGAAGAAGAAAATGAGAGCAGATAAGGAGAAGTAGAAGGGTAGGAACAAACAAGAGAGAGGGAGCAATATTTCGAGAAAGCGATGAGGGCGGGCGAGTGAGGGCGGTGGTCGCAGTAACAGATGAACGAGAGATTAAATCAAAAGACATACGAGAGTTGACAGTGAGAAAGCGGCACAAGAGGGAAATAGACAGTCTGTGTGGAGTTTGCATATTTTTCAGTGTTTACTTCGTGATCCAGTTAGGCAATTTAGCCATGCTAAATTGCCATAGTGTTCGCTCCTTTCATCAGTAATGAACTTGGAGTTATCGAGGAATTGGTCTGGGTGCGTCACTCTTTGGAGGGACAGTGTGGATTTGTTTAGCCAAAGGTGCTATTTCCACATTGTGGGCGTCCAATTTCAAAGAACTTCGAAGAACAATTTGTCATTCTAATTAAAATAAAAAAACCATCTCTTTCGACGGTTTATCACATTTCCATGCTCCCGTGACACACAGACCATCCTACCAGGTGTTTCCCCATTGTGGAACCGCATCAGAAAGGTGGAGTCTTTCTTTAAAAATAACATTGACATTCCAGCAGCGCTATTTTTTCTCTCTCTCTCATAAACACACACAAACAAATTGTTCCCAGACGAAAAATTTGCATAGACACAAAGCTGTAGTTTTCAACCAGCCCTCAAACTATCCTTCAGATAAGGGATTAGAGCCTTCTCCTTTCAGGAAACAAAGATTTATCCCATAGAGAAAACATCATTCACACATCGGCCATCACAAAATGCGAGTGAGACTGAAATGAGCCATTAAGGTCAGCGATTGGAAGTTACGATTTGTAAGTTGCCGATGACATGAAGGTTGGAGTGTTGGATTGTGTGGAGGCTTGTTGCAGGTTTTAGCAATGGGATTGATAGGATTCAGAGTTGGGCTGATTAACAACAGATGCAATTTCACATGGAAAACTGTGAAGCGATTCATTTTGCACCATCGAATTTGAATGCACGTTACAGCGGTTAAGGGTAGATTGTGTCTTTTGCTCCTAGCGGCCTGTGGATGCATTCCTAATCGTTCCACTGGCTCTCGCCTGCAGCCCCAAAACGACACTATTCTCCTCACAAAGGCCACTGATCCCACACGGGAAATTTATCCTTACCAACGGCTGTTGCATCAATATTGCAGTGTCCCATTATAAATATGCTTTGTGCTCACCAAAACTATGCTGTCTAGCGATATCCTGTATTCCCACACCAACCTGTTCCCTGGTCACGGAAGGCAGCAGCATGTTCGGGGAAGACAGGCACAGCGGATGTGATGGCGAGACAGATAATTCAAGAGGGAGAGAGAGTGAAGCAAAATTGTGGAGGGCGTGACAGTGATATAGCGTGAGACAATGAGAGGAGAATAGAAACGGGTGAACTGTGTGAGACTGGGAGAAAGATATAGAGGTAGGAGGGAGCAAGGTGCTCAGATGTATTATGCTGTTGCCAGGTTGGAGTGGGTGAGCCAGACGTGAAAGCAAGGTCAGAGTGACTTCGGCCAATTCCTGAGCTCGGTTCCGGTCCCCTTCCCTCCCCTCTTGAGGACAGTACTGGTGCTGAATTTATCCAGCTCAGTTTCTTCAACACTAAGACAAACAACTATCTAGGTCACTCGATGTTTGGCATTTTTAATGAACATTTTTCTGACAGGTATCTCCAACCTGAAGTGATCGAGACAGTCAGTGGAATGGTGGCTATTCGCCCTAGCCTCTCCGCGGAGAGAAACTTTGAAACGTGTTTTTGTAACTTCCTGTAGATTACGGGTAAACGAACAAGCACTGTCCTCATTCTGCGATCATAATGCCACACGACTTCATTGTTGAAACATTAAACTGAAATGAGAATATCCTAGATGGATTGATTAATGATTGTGTTTGATCGATTGACGAATTTTTGTGAAGGGATATATCAGCACATTCTTCAGTTGCCGTCTGAATTTAGTCTGGGTCACAGCATAAATCACAGTGTTTGTGCAGCAACTGAGGAGCTGCAGCATGAAGCCCAGTTGCAGCACAAACCAATGTAGATGCACAGACGTATTGCCCAAATACGTCATCCGTTTCCATGTTACAAACATCATTAACGTTGACCATAACAATATGAAATTGGCCGAGATCAGGAACAGTAAAATAATAGACATTTTTCGATTTTGCATTTCTGCATCACACTGAGCGTCCCTGTTGGTATAAGCCAAGAGTTTCCTACGGGCTCTGCTCGTCACTAAAATATTTCTGACAGTGAAAACATTCAGCAGCAGAATCAGGAGAAATGGGAGAGCCGGGGTTAGAATGTGGTGGACGAGCTCTACTGTGACCCAGACACGAGATGTTGAAACATTGTGCGTTTCCACACAAAACCAAGGGTTATTCCATCTCCGATACCGAGCTGTGAACATAAAATACCAGAATATGTTTTTTAAACAGCTCACCACAGTCACTGTTCCCAGAACCAAAGCTGTCGTTTTCTCACTGCAATATTTACTTTTCAACTTCTGGCAACACTTGGCCACAAATCGATCAAAAGTGAAAGTGACAGTGAACCAGACAGAACAGTCAGTGGCTGCATAAAGCAGGATGGCGTGAATATTACACACGGGGATGGAGAGCAGAAGATAAAATTGTTCACGGAAAACAATGGGGATGTGCCTCAACGTCAGGTCGAGGATAATGACCAGAAGATCTGCCACTGCCATGGCCCCCAGATAACGTCTGACACATGGAGACAATCCACAATCTTTATAAAGCAGGACGTAGACCGTCATTACGTTGACTGTGAGGAAGGATACCAAACATATTATATATCAGTCTGGAACAATATTACCAGTCAGATTGAGGACCCAATAAGATTTTCACATGTGTCACTATATTCAGTCATTTATTGTGATAATTGGAGCTTAAACAATAAACGGGAAGGTCTGAAAAACTGTCAAAAATGTGATGTAAACTGCAAGACACTCTCTCTCTCTCCAAACACATAGATACACTTCCATAAAAAAAACAGACGGCTGCGAGAACATTCCCATGCACTCAATCACTCGAGAACAGACATACACCTTTCCTTCACAGTTCCGAATGTGGATGGTAAGCATTTTGCCGTCCTGAAGGAATCTGAACCAGTTTCTTGGAGACAAATTGTGGTCGGCCATTTTAGTCTTCTATTCTAAATTGTGGTTGATCCTCTGAAGTGAAGAACTGTAAATGCAGGGAGAACATATTCACCTCTTTAACTGACTGAGGGAACTTCGAAACATTGTCTCCTTCTTTCTGCAGAAAGATCTCTTCCACCTAAATCTTAACTTTTGTTCAAATCACTGACATTGGAGCATTCACAGTTGTCAGTTACAGATTGTGCCGGGGAATATCTGTTGTCAAATGTTCGAGGGAATGTCCGTTTTTCAATGCTCTGGGAAAAGCCGGGTATAGAATGTGATGGAGTCAAAAGGACCGACATCACAAAGACCCTTCTGCCTATTACGTTTCCTGAAACCCAGTCAGCCTCAGGGAGGGAGTCTCTCCCCAACAATCTCAAAGCACAAAAACCACCGCTTCATGACAATTCTCGATCATTTAGTTAAGATCCTCTTTGACAATCGTAAAGATGCCGTCAATTATTCGGAGATCTCCCCCACTTCCTTTCCAATTTTGTACAGCACTCCCAGCTGTAAAATGTTCTGGATATTCAGTTCTCGATATTACCCACCCTGTAGGCACGTCTCTCGAATGCCATGGAATCATAGCCAATTACTGCAATGCATGTACCGAATTAATCAACGTGTTTTGGCAACATAACACACATGCAGATAGAATAAATGTAATTCAGCTTTTTATGCCATAATTCGTATTCTCCATTATCACCTGTATTCCTCATATTGACCGGTCAGGAAAAAAGAATGAATTGGACCTGATGTGTAAGGTCTCATGATTCCCAATCACAGTCCCTGAGGATATGCTATTCCACTGCCAGGAAAGATCCACCAGTGGTGCTGATACCGTGGTTTATAGTCAGGAAAGGTTCCACCGTGTAATGCCACAAATTTGATTCTCGAACAGCAAACTATCATGATAGCAGATTAAAGCTGATCAAGGAAATCACCTGTTGATGGACATCTCCTGGCCTCCACACCACCCCTCGCTGATAACTCAGTTCTCTTCGATGTTGAAAACAAATCAGAGGAAGCACTGAGGGTGACAAGAACACAGAACGTATTCTGGGTGTCGGACTTCATTGTCCATCACCACAGGCCCACCACTGACTGAGCAGGTCGAGGCATCAACCAGAGACTGTGAAATGTAATGGAGGAAGCTACAAGAGGTAAATATTCTCAGAAAAAGAAACCTTGTCACAGATGAATCTGTCCCTGACATTGTCCAAGCGGAGAGAAAGTGTCAGCCTCATTTTGAATATACCACCCACTGTGATATGTGGCACTAGTTCCTGGGAAGGAGGCCATAATTCGAAAGGAGAGAGCAAATGGAAACTTGCATCTGTGAGACACAATTGACTATCAACATCTGCAGCAATGATGTTCAAGCCATTATAAAGTCTGAAATTGACTATACACTGATGATTCCAAAATGTTCACTATGAACAACTACACCAACACTGTAGCAGGCTATCCAGCCAATCAAGAGTTGGAGTCATGAACAAAATGAGGACATTCAGCATTCTAGACTGTTACTCAGCAATTGTAGCATATCTTTTAATCTCTCATACCTTTTAAAACAGGAAATGGAAGAGAACATTCATCCTTACCATCCTGAGACATAGGAATACGGAGCGGACGTGTTGCTGAGACGGAAGTAGGGATAAATTCGTCTCTATCAGTTTAACAGAAATTATCGACTGATGTGAAAATGTAACCAGTTTTAAGTCCTAAACTATTTCTAAAAGTTATCAATGACTTAGATAAACGGAACAAAAGGGGTGTTCTCACTAAGTGATGCAATCACATTACGATAGACACGGAATGAAATTGCGAAGCAGAGGTAGAAATCTGAAAGTATATAAGAATTCAGTATGAACAAGAACATCTTAAAAGGGGGGAGGCGTGGCTTTGTTAGAGAAGGACAGTATTAGCGTAGCAGAAAGGACGTTTTAGGACTCGATTACTGAGGTAATATGGACTAAGGTTAGAAATAGGAAAGGAAAGGTCATCCTGTTGAGAACTTTATGCCAGCCACCAAAAGTTCCAAGATGTAGAGGAAAGGATAACAAAAATTATTGTGGGTAGTAGCGAGAGTAACAGGGTAGGTGTTCTGGACGCTTTAACTTTCCAGATATTGACTGGAAATACTGCAGTTCGAATACGTTAGATGGGTCAGTTTTTATTAAAAGTGAGCAAGATCGTTTCCTGACACAATATGTACACAAGCCAACAAGGGTCGAGGCAAAATTGGATTTTCCACTGGGTAATGAACCTGGCCAAGTGTTAGATTTGGAGGGAGGTGAGCACTTTGGTGATAGTGATTACTTCCATGATCTTTACCGAAAGAAGGGGACATGAGTATAACGCAGGACAAGAGGAATTGTTGGGAGAAAGCCAATGATCATGCGATGAGGCAAGATTTAGGATGCAAAGGATGGGGAGGGAGAAGTTCAGCGTGTGAGCCATGGTTTACCAAAGAATTTGAATGTCTTGTCAGGAGTCAGAAGATGACTTATGTTAGGATGAGTCGTGAAGGCTCCGTTCGAGCTCTTGGGAATTTCAAGTTAGCCAAGAAAGACCTGAAAGGAGAGCAAACAACATGCAGAAATATATATGAGAAGTCGTTGCTAGGTCTGATGAAGGAAAACCCGAACGCTTTCTACATGTATATCAAGAATAAAAGAATGGCTAAGAAATATTTGTGGCAATCAAAAATCATCGTGGGACGTTCTGCATGTAGTCAGAGTGGATAGGGGAAGCGCTACAGTATTGACACTGGAAAAAAATTTTTTGTCAAGGCGAACATCGTGATACAGGTTGCTAGAGTAGATGGGATTGAACGTTTAGAAGGATGAATTGTTGTCAAGTTCTGGAAAATGTGAAAATAAATAAGACCACTGGGCCGGATAAGAGACAATCCTGGTAATTACACACCAGTGAGCTTTACTTCAGTTTGGGTAAAGTGCTGGAAAACGTTTCGCGGAATAATATTTATAGTCATCTGCAGAGGAATAAGTTGATTAAGGATAATCAACACGGTTTTGTGTAGGGTAGGTAGTGTCTGAAAAAAAAATTGATGACCAAATAAATGGATCAGGTTGTAGCGTTTGATGTTGTGTACATGTTTCTCAGAAAGACGTTTGATAAGGTTCTTTACGATGGGCTATTGCACAAAATATGGAAGCAGGCAATCGAGAGTGCTTTAGAGGTTTGGATTAGATAGTACACCGATCAAAGAAGATGAGAGTGATGCTTGGTGTATGGTTGCTCGCTGAGCTGGAAGTTTCATTTTCAGACGTTTCGATACCATTTTCTGTAACATCTTCAGTGACCATCTGGACGAAGCACTGCTGGTGATTTCTGATTTCCCATTATGTGATTAGGTTTCTTTGGGTGCGTGACGTAATTACCAGTGCTGATGTCATTTCCTATGCTGATGCCATTTCCTGTTATTTTTCTCATGGGTTGGTAAATGGGATCCAAGTCACTTTGTTTGTTGATAGAATTCCGTTTGGAATGCCATGCTTCTTGGAATTCTCGTGTTTGTCTTGGTTTGGCTTGCCCTAGGATGAATATGTTGTCGGGATCGAAATGCTGTCCTTCCTTATCTCTATGTAGGGATACTGGTGAAAGAGGGTCATGTCGGTTTGTGGCTAGTTGATGATCACGTATACTAGTTGCTAGTTCTCTGCCTGTATGTCCAGCGCAGTGTGTGATGCAGCTCTTGCACGGCATTTTGTCAATTACGTTAGTTTTGCTTGCTGTCTCTATAGGGTCTTCCAAGATCATTAGCTGCTGTTTTAGTGTGTTGGTTTGTTTGTGGCTTGCCACGTTGCCAAGGGGTCTGAGTAGCCTGGCAGTCATTTCCTAGATGTCTTTGATGTAGGGGGACTAGCGTGCGTTTCTGGACGGGTTTCGTCTGTTTGTTTAGGTTTGTTGTTGAGAAATCAATGGACTGTGTTCATTGGGTACTCATTTTTGTTGAATACTGAGAAAAATAACAGGAAATGACAACATTGCAGGAAATGACATCAGCAAAACAAAGAAACCCAGACATATAAATTGACATCAGGAATCATTAACAGTGCTTTATCCGGAGGCTCACTGAAGATGTTACTTAGCATGGTGACGAAATGTCTGAAAATGAATCATCCAGCCCAGCAAGCAAACCTACATACAGAACCTCAACCTGAGCTACAAATCTTCTCAAAACCCGCTAAGGAGAGTGATGTTTGATGAGAAATGTTCATTTTTAGTTCAACTACCACTGGTGTACTGCAAAAATCTGTTTTGGGGCCAGTACAGCTTGTCAATTTCAAAATGATCTGGATGAGGGCATAGAAGGATGAGTTAGTAAATTTACCGATGACACTAATGTCTGTGGAGTTTTGGATAGTGTTGAAGAATGTGGCAGGTTAAATAGGGACAAAACAAGATGCAGAGATGGGCTCAGAAGTGAAAAACGTTTTTTTATGCGTAAAAGGATCAAGTGATCCACTTAGTAAGGTGCAACTGGAATTAAAAAAATGGGCTCATATCAAGATTCTTAGTAATGTAGATGAGCAGAGAGATCTCGGTGTCCATGAGGATAGATCACTGAAAGTTGTCACACAGATTGATAGAGTTGTTTAGAAGGCATATATTGTGTTAGCTTTTCTTGGTGATGAGATTGATTTCGGAGCTAAGATGTCATCTTGTAGCTGTACAAAACTCTGATGTGGCCGCACTTGGAGTATTGAAAAAAGTTCTTGGCAGCGCATTGGAGGAATGTTGTGGAAGCTTCAGAGTGGGTCAAAATGTAGCCTGGTATGGAGGGAAGATCTTATGAGGAAATGCTAAGGAACTTGAGACTGTGTCGGTTGTTAGGAAGGAGATTGAGAGGTGGCTTAATTGAATCATTCAAGATAATCAGATGGTTACATAAGGAGGACAGCGGGAGTTTATTTCCTCGGATTGTAATTGCTGGCACCATCCTATTTTTAAATGGCTTTAGGTTGATAGATATAGAAAAGACGTCAGAGGCATTTATTTTGCTCAGAGAGTAGTAGGGGCATGGAACTCACTGTCTGCAACATTAATACTAGCGCCAACTTTAAGTGCATTCAAATCGTCATTGGATAGACATGTGGATGCTAATAAAATAGTGCTGAATAGATAAACTTCAGACTGGTACCACAGGTCGATGCAACATCGAGGGCCGAAGGGATGCTGTAATGTCTTATGGTCCATATGCAAAGGATAACAATTTAATAGATGGAAAACAATGTGAGAAGCAACGAAACTGTGAATTATTGAGGAAGAAGAAAAGACTGTATTTTCCATAAATTCAGGGACATTATAGAACTTACTGCAACAATGTGCACTGGAGTGTTCACCCTCAACCATTAAGAAATCGCAAGTTTTACTCCATCTCCATGACTGGTGAGGGGGAGAGTGTTGTGAGCCGTGTACCAAGGGGGCCGCCTTCATCCGAGAGGCCATGCTTTCCTCCCACGTGGAGACACGAAGTCGATGGCATTGGCTAACCGCTTCTGAATGAAAAGGCTGTGTCTGCAGCGACATTGTAGGTATTGATGGACTGTACATGGTCACCCTGCAACGTTAATGCATCAAGAGATGCAGGGTCCACACGTAACAACAACACATAAAATAAAGGCATTGCCAGATAAGTTGACATCGTTACTGATACTACATTCTCAATCCAGTGCAAAGAAAAAGCCTAAATACTACGAACAAAAATGATCCATCTGTTAAGTTTGGTTCAGTGTGCTGATTAAGCTAGAGTATGGCTGAATAAAGCCAAGCAATCTGCCCAGATAGGAACACTGCGCAGATTCGTTCATTGCGCTGCTCAGTAACATCGACAAACAGTCCAGAGTGAATAACCACACAGACCACACCAGAGCATTGACCTAAAAACCCGGATTAGACAACTGCTCAGTCTGTGAAGCTTTGCAGACCACACCGTTGCACTGATATATTAATCCAGACAAGATACCTTTCAGAATTAGTTTCCCTACCATGTGAAAACAGGCTTTCCAACCCAACAAGCCCACACCGACCCTCCCAAGACTATCCCACCCAAACCCATTCCCATGCATTTACCCCTAAATCATGCATCTATATCATACATCCATGAACACTGTGGACAGTTCAGCACGACGAATCCACGTAAATTATTTTCTTTGGACTGTCGTAGGATACCGGAGTTCCGCAGGAAAACATCACAGACACGGGGAGAAGTTGCAAACCCCAACGGACAGTGGAGGCAGGAATCACAACTGGTACTGTCAGGCAGCAGTACCAATTACTGAGCCACCGTGCTACCCCAGCATAATTGTCAAACGTGGGGAAATGTGCAGGCCACAGTACGACATGGATCCGTAAACATGAAGCGGATATCCTCCAAGCATATAGATCTGTGTGCACCAACCAAGTACATTGCTCAGTAACACTGTGTTCGATCGCTTCCCAGCATTGGGAAACATGCAGCCAATGCTGGAACTGATGGGATGTGCATCTCCCATTCGTTTACAACTCCATATCGCAATTGTGCCATGACACACTGTACTATTGATGTGAGAAACACTGCCATACAGAATGATTAGTGGGTTGAACAGTATAAATACCAACAAATGGGTAACACATGAAAGAAGTGAAACTATCACTGTATTCTAACAGATGAAAAGCTAAACAGACAATCAATTTTTCAATGTATAACTTCAGTTGCATTGCAATGTTAATTTTTGCTTTAAATTCTGTGTGAGGATTGAGCCCTCAACTATCACCTGATGAAGGAGCGTCGCTCCGAAAGCTAGTGTGCTTCCAATCAATCCTGTTGGACTATAACCCGGTATTGTCTGATTTTTAACTTTGTACACCCCAGTCCAACACCAGCTTCTCCAAATCATAACAAATGGGAGGGTTTTGTGAAAAAGGCAGGGATTGAGAGACAGAAAGACAATGTCTTGGAATTATAAGTTCAAAGGTTTCATAATGAAGTTATTTCGATACCATTTGTAAATTGAGCCAGTATCTCGAGGAATAAATGGTTGAACAGAATCGTCATGTGAGTTCAGATGATGGAGGGTTTTGGATGAGTATTTGTTCTGTAGATTTGTAAGTTTGAGTGGGGCTGGTAGAGATTTTGACTCATTGGAATTAAACTTACAATAATTTGTCTCAATATCATTTTCATTGAGCGTGACTGATGGATCACTAACACGTGGCCAAACTACTTTCATGGTGCTATCTTATCGAAGCTCAACACACGTCCCACCGCATCGTCTGTCTACTATGTAACGCTAGTCCGATTGTGCCACCGATCATGTCTGGAGCCACTCACCATCGCCTGGATACCACGGGATGTTCCGTGGTCTATTGCAATGGTCTCACCTTTAAAAACAAAAAAATATGCTCATGGTTAATTATCCTTAATTTGGAGATGCCCTGTACAGACTACTCCAGACATAGCAGATAAGGGGAATTACACCACGATTTGACGACAAAATGGAGATCCTAAAGTATGGTGTAGAATCGAGGATGACCATTCTCTTTTCAGGGGAGGCCATACCACCAAGCTCACTGTTTTTTTTTCTGTGGTCTGAATAAATGTGGCCTGAACAGGAAAGGACAAGCATCAATAACCTTGCCCACTCTGCCAGGGCATGTGTTACCATATTCTCTCTGCTCCCTCATTCTCACTGTATGTCTGGAATAGCGCTGACCGCCGAACAAGGCTCATGCTCCACCACTCTGACTAGTGCAGGTTGCACCTTCTCTCTCTCGCTCTCTCTGTCTCGCTCTCTCCCATCCACTGGCGTCACCTACTAAAGGGCAATGTGCTCACGGTCATTAATTCTCAGTTTCAAGCTGGCTGTTCACTAGTACCCCACCCCAAACGCACACACACCTCCCTCCACTCAGAGCTCTGACTGTCTCCAGACACCTCACCGTTTCTCTGCCCCAACTTACATTCGTGCTAACAGCGGGAGCCACATGCTCCCAGCGTCACATCCACCCTTTTCTCTAAGTCCAAGAGATACAGCTTGTAATAGGACAGAAAGGGTCAAGCTGTCTGGTGCAGTGCCAGATATCAGTTCCCTCAACCATTTAGCAGTCACGTGTGAGGACTCTGGTACGAGCCAGAGAGAAACAAATCAACTTGTGGAGAAATTTTGTAGCGTCCACATTTCACAGAGAAAGGAGAAATGTTCAGTTAACGGCAATTCTCACTTTGAACCGACTGTCAGTTCTATTTTCACCTGGTAAAACTTTGAAGCCCTGGCCCAGATGCCATCTTGATAGTGCGGAAAAAGACCTATCAGCCAGACAAGACCACACAGATCCTCCCATACCCATTCACTATACCCTAATTTTATGCTTGATTAATGTACCTCACCTCCACATTCCTGAACACTATGGACAGTTTAGCATATCTAACCTGCACATCATTGAATTGTGGGAGGAACCTGGAGCATCCGACGCAAATCTACGTGGTCATGGGCAGAATGTGCAACCTCCACACAGACGGCCCCCCGAGGCAGGGATCAAACCCGGGTGCCTGGCATTGTGAAGTAACCACTTATGTCTAATATGGCAAAACATGGAATCTCCAAGAACTCGGTGGACAGGTGGATTGTCACACAACTCATCCTCTCCACCAACTCCCAGGAAGGGAGCACAGAGATTTACTATGATGTTGCCAGGTATGGAAGGAATGTCTTACGAGGAAGGCTGAGGGCCTTGAGGCTGTTCTCGTTAGAGAGAAAAAGGTTGAGAGGTGACTTAATAGAGACACACAACATAATCAGAGGGTTAAATAGGGTGGACAGGGAGAGACATTTTCCAAGTATAGGAATGGCAAACACGAGGGGACACAACTTTAAAGTGAGAGGAGAAATGCATAAGACAAATGTCAGAGGTAGATTCTTTACTCAGAGAGTAGTAAGGGCATGGAATGCTTTGCCTGTAACGGTAGTAGATTCGCCAAGTTTCAGTGCATTTAAGTCGTCATTGGACAGGCATATGGACGTACATGGAGTAGTGTAGTTGGGATGGGCTTCGAAAAAGATTAGTATGACAGGGCGGCGCAACACCGAGGGCCGAAGGGCCTGTACTGCACTGTAATGTTCTATGTTCTATGTTTCAATGACATTGATCACCTCAATCGCGGGACATTTCTGCCAGAGATCATGAAGGTTGCTTCCTTAATGCAAACATTTTCATCTTCTTCAACAATATATTTTTCCCATCATAATATCAGAAGTGGGTATGTTTACTGAGAATTATACAATGTGCAAAACAGTATGTTCACCTCAGATCCTGAGGCAGTATGTATCCAGCATGGCCTTGACAACATTCAATGTTGTGCTGCTAAAATGTTGGCAACATTTATGTAACCATATTTCTAGATAGTACTTATTACCACATGAGAAGGAAGAGCTCATTTAGCAGCTCAAGCTCTCTCAACAGGAATAAGAGTCTACCATTAAGCCCAACGAAACCATTGGATAAGAGGAGGGATGGCTGAATTTGTCCGTCCAGACAATCACACAGGAAGAGCGCAAACATCGTATTAAGAGTCAGGCCAGACCCTGCTCCCTACCCCATCACCTCTTAAAGCGTTTTTTAAAAGAAGAGTCTCGATCCTCTCTACTTTCATACCTCAAATACATAAGTAAAATGTTATGATCCAGATGCGATCTGACTGGTCACGCTACTCAAAGTTGGGAAGAATACGAAAACAATTTATTATTCACCGTAGTTAAAATGCAAACATTGAAAGGCGAGTTCAGAATACCTTAACTCTAGTGGACGACTCTTAGAAAACAAACTAGCACAAAATAACCTCTTAAAGCCACATCATCATGACACTAGTTCGCGCATTGGGCTGTTAAAAATATATCGGAGATTCAAACTAGTTTCTTGATTTCTGTCCAATTTGACGAGGAAGAAGACATTTGGTTCTAGGATCACTTACACAGGACACATAGATGGACTGCTCCATGTTGTTTCTCGTTCCCCATTGCTCCTGGGATACAAGTGATACATTAAATGCTTCTCTAGCAGTGAGAAGGGAAGGCAAATGCTTTCTGTAAAGGTTTAAGGAGGCATTCTCCATCTCCAAGAAGGCAGCCTACTGTTCTCTATGGAGGTCAGAAACGTTTGGGAACGGCTAAGTGTTTCAATGGAATGCATTATGCCTGATGATGGAAATGTGAACCACATGACGTTCAGTGCACTATCACATACTGACAGCACATTAATCTGAGGAGAGCCCTTTCAGAGTCTGTGCCTTTCTCTCAATAGCTATAGGTTTCCACAGAGGCACATGCACTGTCAGGAATACCCTTTTAGACTGTCAAAGGCACTCTCAAACTTCAAATAATTTTGAACTTTCTCATGTGGATCGTGTCTAGTGATGTCATGTGCGGCGTAGCCTGAATACATTATTCTGTCCAAGTTTAATATCATACGATGATCTGGGTTTTTTTTTGCCAATTATGATCTGACTGGAGAGCGCACAAATTAAGTTTCTCAGTGCACTGAGGTAAACGTGTCCTTAAATAAAACGCCTTGTTCCTTTTCAACCTATGGGATTTCTCACACTATCCATATGTATTTGATGATAAGTTTCAGATTAGATTGCGAACCGTGCAGAAACAGGCCTTTAAGGCCTACCAAGTCCACATAAACCCACCGAAGATCAACCCACCCAGACCCGTTTCTTTCTGATTAATGCACCGAGCACTATGGACAATTTAGCATGGCCAACTCACCTGACCTGTCCATCTTGGGACTGTAGGAGGAAACCGGCGTACCCAGAGGAAACCCACACAGACACAGTGAGAATGCGCAAACTCCACACAGAGAGGCGCCCAAGGCTAGAATTGAAGTTGGGACCCTAACGCTGTGAGACAGCAGTGATAACCACTGAGTCACCATGTTGATCGCCTCCAACTACTAACTTTCAACGCAAGCATTATTTTTCTGTCTCAGCGCTTCAGAATCAACACGCAGTTTCTTTACTCTCTCCACATGATATCATTATCTCAGCGATTAGAGTGCTGATACTCGTTTATGCTCTGCTTATGGGAAGAAGAACACTCCTAATAATGGAGATCAATCTTTACACAGTGTCCAAATACTCAGTAATTAATGTTCTGAAGTTGCAGATAAATGGCTTTATTTATATAGTTGAATTAAAATTAAGGGCAACCTATCTTTGGTGCCATGTTATTATTTTGGTGGCTCATGATCAAGGAAATGCACATCATTTTGTATATGAACATTCCCCAATCTCACTCTATTTCATCAATGCAAAATGAGATATGCACTATTTGTAACTCACAAACCTATCGTTTGTATGCCTTCCACATTTCTGTGTTCCAGATACTATAAGATGTGACACCCCTGAGTAATGGCCTTTATTCCAGAAAAGGGTACTGCTCTGTGGATTGTCTGAACTGATTGATTCGCAATCCATTTAGAATATTACCGCTTGCCCATGGACTCTAACTTTCTTTGTTTACTTGTCAGCAATTATGTCAAACTTATTCTATGAATTCGAATGCAGCACTCTCACTGGTTCTCATTTATGGATGCCTTAACTATCACAAACTCCTCAGGTTTATCAAATATGATTTGTCTTTCCTGAATCGGAGCTGACACTGCCAAGTCGTATCATAATTCCCAGTGTGTCTGCCTATCACATTCTTTGTGAAAAACTCTAATATTGTCCTCCGAACTGACATCTGGTTGTCCAGTAAATAGTTTTTTTTGTTTTATCTCCCAGTCCCGCATTAAATATTTAAAGTTGCTCTCTGTTTTTCCCACACTGCAGTAACATGAATACTCAAAATCTAAAGACTTTTTAATGATATTAAATTAAATTGTTTTTTGTCGTTATCATGGTTGAAAGACTTTTGGATACTTAAAGGAATAGGAAAAGTTTGGAGGGATATGGGGTAAGCAAAGACAAGTAGGACAATGTGTGTGTGTGGTTAACATCTGCATGGAATGGTTGGGTGAAAATGTCTGTATCTGTGCTGCATAAAGCTATAACTCTGTCACTGAGTCTATTGCCATCTTATCAATACACTGTCATGGAACTAATCTGATGCAGAAACGTAACAAGCTTCAGTTTTGTTTTGAGTAATTCACTTTATTAATTCCAATCAGCCAGTTTCTTGTTTTCACCTGTAAGTCTGTCCATTGTATTTCTGGAAGTTTTTTTTTCTGCATCTTTCGTTGTGCAGACACGGCTAATGTATTCTCCTCAACAGGGAGCAGAGATTACCTCTGTCACTGAGTGAATACTTAGAATCATGATTCCTTACAAGTCCACTCTGACCTCTGAAGAATTACTACCCCAGACCCATTACACCTACCCGATATTTACCCCCGACTAATGCAATTAATATATACACCCTGGAAACTATGTGCAATTCATTACAGCCAATTCACCTAAACTGCACAACTTTGGACTTTGGGAGGAAACCGGCGCAACGAGAAGAAACCCAAGCAGACACAGGGAGCACGTGCAAACTTCACACAAATAGTGGCCGGATCCCTTTCGCTGTGCAGCATCATTGAGCCATAGTGCTGCCAAATTTTACGTTTGGGAGGTAATGTACATGAAACCTCTTCTGCTCAGAAAGTTACAGAATGAAAACAGTTGAATGAAACTGTCACTTCATGGCCAGTAACTCCACAATCCTCAGACTCGTATGAGGTTACAATCTGTGCTGAAACAGGTGACGCAAATCTGTGTGCAATTCATTTTGGAATCAAAATGGCTCTCAACCTTGCACTTGGCATAGGTCCTGGTAGAGACAGGGATAAGTTTGCGATCACAATATTCGTTACTGGAAGAGTGTCCAGAAAGATGTAAATGATGATTTATTCAGATACACCATGACTCGGAAGTGATGACTGGAGATAATATGGCGGTGGTAATGCAAAGGTTTGGTGATCAAGAGTACAAAAGGCTCAGGACAAAATGTGACAATCGCGGTTATGAATATTTCTTTTCCTCTTCCGATGTTTGCAAATGAAGAATGTGAAGTCCATGGAATAGGAAAATAATTTGTGATTGAAAAATGGATACAATATTTTACATGTTTATAAAATATAGATACCAGAAAAAGCGATGGCATTCATTTTGATAACAGAATTAATAATTGGACAGAGATAGACTCACCGGGAACACCAACAATTGCGAGGAATGGATAGTAACCCGCCTGAATAATCACCAGCACACATTCTATCCGCCATGTCAACGATATCCAATCCTGAGAAAAAAAGTGAAGAGCAAAGGATAAAACTCTGCCTTTTGCACTAAGGTTCCACTCTAATGTTCTCAGATTCTGATCCATTGTTTGAACATTCCAGTATATTGTTCTCAGGTTCTGGTCGATTGTTGGACCATTCTTGTATGTTATTCTCAGATTCTGATGTCTTCCTCTCGAGAGAGAGCTGCTGATCCCAATCGTGTTGATTATGAACCTGGTGCAGAATCTAAAGAATGATACGTTAAAAGAAGTTCCTTATTAATAGAAGGTGAAAAACGATCAGTGACACAATTCGGATCCATGGAGTCTCACATCAATCACAGTAACTGAACAAACAGTTTCAATTAACCATTTCACTCCAACTGTTTTAACATACCAACAATATCTCATCTTATTAGGAGATTGACACTGACTGTTGTTGGTCCGTTTGCTTATTTCCAATTGTTGTTCAAGTACAGGTATTAGAATCTCGACAGTGTGGAAGCAGGCCGATCGTCACAACAATTCCACAGCCACCTTATAAAAGTAAAGTAGCAGGCCCATTCCCGGACCCGATATTTGCCCCTTACTAATGAAGATAATGTACAAATCCTTATGCGCAATTTAGCATGAACAATTGGCCTAACCTACATATCTTTTGAACGTGGGAGCATGCAGAATAAACCCACGGGCACAATGTGCAAACTCTGCGCAGGCAGTCACCCAGACTGCATTCGGATCTGGGTCCCGAGTGCTATGACGCAAAGTACTAACTACCGAGGTAATGTTGTGCATTACGTCACAATGTGATGCTTTTTCTTCACAGGCTCATTGGCTCTGCTGTTATGTATATACAAATCTCTGTTACCAGCTTCTGAAAAGGCAAGTAATATGTTGTTGTTACACTGACACCATAGCAACTGACAATCTTAAAAACTGGACAACAGTTTTGAACACATACACAGGGAGTTCTCATTTCTCTGGACTTTCTCTCACAGCTCCAAAAAGACACGAAGAGTCAGAGGATGTCTGCAGTGTGGAAACAGGCAGTTGGGCACATGAAGTCTACACTGACCCTGTTAAGAATAATCAGACAGACCTATTCCCCTGACTAATGCACAGAATCTATTGATCTCAAAACTCTTAGGGCAATTTAGCAGAGCTAATTTACGCATATTGCAAATTTTGGACTGTGGAAGGAAACTGGAGCACCTGAAAGAAGCACACTCATACATAGGGTGAATGTGAAAAGTCCGTGCAAACAGTCGCCCAAGCCTGAAACTGAGCGCTGGTCTCGGGGCTATAAAACAACAGTGCTAACCAATGAGGCACCATGCCGCCCAAGAAGGATTACTCTTCAAAAAATGCACTTCAATATATTGTCAATAAAGCTGGTAGCATCGTACTGAACCGTTTATACATTTTTTTTTCTTTTGTTCTCTTAGATTTCGTGGTCTCAATAGAAAATTTTCAATTGCCTTGTTTATTGAGATTAAAGATTCAGTCACTGCATGTATGTCTTATTGGTTGAGAAACAGAACGGATTAGGAGAAAGTTACGGTGGAGACTGGATAGAAGTAAAGTGATATTTCTCAGTTCCCAATATTTCTTGACAGACGAAGCAGAGTACAATGCCGAGAAAGAAACAGAATTCATTTGGAAGAAGGAATGGAAAATGACAATGCAAACAAAGCAGATTAATTTGAATTGGAATGGAGGAAAAATGCTGTTGTATACAGTACTTACTCTGGCTGTGTACACGGAGACAAGATTGTTCATGTTTGCAGAATGAACGACAGAGACAAAGTTTGCAAAATATGCACATTACAATGCATGAAAATTATTAAAAATTCAAACATTATTTGATCCTTAGCTGGGTGGCTATGTTCCGCTTCTCTCAAAGATTTCCCCTACTCGAGGATACCCAGATTCTCAATTTTATCAGGATCAGTCTTATAAATTCATGTTTCTGGAGTCATACCTTATTTCAGTTAATCCACATTCTACTGGGAAATAAACAAGTTGTCCCGCTGCGTTCTGTCACAACTGATGTCCGTCATATTATTGGATATAAAAGTTCTTCTTCCACACCCAACAATTAAACATCTCTCCCTATCTCTCTCTTTCTCTCTCGCTCTCTCTCTCTCTCTTTATATCTATGTAATAAATCCTCCATTCGGTCTCTATGTCCAATGTCTCAAACTGCCTATTTCAGTTTATATCTTTGTTCACCTTTGGATGTGACGTGGATATAGTTGATCAATGTCACCGCAATGACTAGACTGACGATCTGGCCAGAGTTGGTTGGAAGGGCAGCTGGGCAGGAACGACAGTGAAATAGCAATGACAGACGTTTCTGGCGATCATTCATCCCAGATAAACATTCTCAGAGGAGGAGAATGTAACAGTGGCAGATATGGGAAGTCAAGGACAGCATAAAAATAAAGCAAAACAAATCAATGTTAGGAAGATTAATGGGAATCCACGCGATTGAGAAGCCTTTAAATGCTAACGGATGATAAATTACAAAAGCTGGCTAATTATAGAAAAGAAGATTACAAGAGATTGTTCGATATAAGACAGGAAAGTGAGGAATGCAAGAGCAACCTTTGAACTGCTGCAAAGTGAGGTTGGAACCGTATGGAAAATCACGAAATGGCAGAGGAATTGAACTGTGACTTCAGATTAGTCTTCACGCTGGTACACACCAGCAGCCTTTCAGAACCTGAAGGGAATCAGAAAGCAAAGTTTAATGTAATGGCCAGCATTAAAGAGAAGATGCTGGAGAAACTGAAAGGAGTATCAGTGGATCGGTCTCCCAACAAGTTACTCCCCCTCCTCACACCACCAGCCCCATTTCAAACGGGATAGCTGGGGAGATTGTGAAGGCATTGTGTGTGATCTTTCCGGAATCACTGGAGTCGAGGAGGTTCCCAAAGGACTGGCAAATATAGACCTACCCCTGAAAAAGAGATGGCTGCAGAAGATAGGAGTTTATAGGTGGCCAGACGAGCTAGAACTGTTGGTAAGCAAGATTCGTGGATTACTGTGTTCGTGGAAAGAGTTGTACAGTATAAAAGAAGGAAATTGTGGAGTATATCGAAAATTGTATGGTTAAGCTACAACATAAGACGGCGTAAATTTGCAGTTGCTGTTGCAAAGTGCTGATTTGTAAGTGCAATTGAAACAAACGAAATCCTTTTGACGAAGGCAGAACCATACGTGACAAACAGACTAGATTAGTTTAGGTTACTTACAGTGTGGAAACAGGCCCTTCGGATCAACATGTCCACACCGACCCGCCGAAGTGCAACCCGCCCATATCCCTACCTTTACCCCTTACCTAACACTACGGGCAATTTAGCATGGCCAATTCACCTGACCCGCACATCTTTGAACTGTGGGAGAAAACCGGAGCGCCCGAAGAAAACCCACGCAGACATGGGGAGAACGTACAAAGTCCACACTGTCAGTCGCTTTAGTCAGCAATTGAACCCGGGTCTCAGGCGCTGTGAGGCTGCAGTGCTAACCACTGCGCCACCGTGCCGCGCACCCTAGTGTGAAGGCATTGTCATGACGAGGTCGGTAAGAGCTAGTGACTAAATAAAATACAAAAATGTCTAAGTAGCACAATTAAAACTGTTCATGTGGAGGTCTCAACATGAAACTGTGTAGTAGACATATCTGAAAAAATAAAGACGAATTTTTCTTATCAACCCAACATCCACCTTCCAGGTTAACCGACATGGCACATGCACTCATTCCGTCCAGTGTCTTGTCATTGCCGCTTCCAATATGGTCGTATTTATATTGGCGATCTCAAAAGGAGCCCGTTTTGAGGTATACTTCCATCCTGTCTATAGGAATAATCATGACTTTCTCATTGCTTCGCATTTCTGTAATCTACCAGCTCTCATGCTCACATTTCGGTACTGAGCTGCTGCAATGTTCCAATGAGGCACAGCACAAGCTTGAATATCACCGCAAGTTCCACTTTTGTACATTTCAGCCCAGAGGAATTAATGTTCAATTCCGTAACTTCATACATTTTCCACAGTGTGACTGTTCTCTATTTTTCATAAATTCACACTCACAATTTCCCCATAACGTTGTCTTGTTTGTGTATTATTTAGATTGCACTCAATAGACAGAACTTATTTCCCCTTTACCACATCTTACTTTGCAAAATTTTATATATGATTCTTTTTCACCCCAATCGGAAGCCTATTAGTATGTGGCGTTGCGCCCCACACATTCCGTTTTATGTCATCCCTCATCCACATTTTTCAAGAGGTTACAAAGACCATTTCTGATCTCATTTCAGTTCTGAAGAAGTGTGACGCTGGACTCTGAAACGTTATCTCTGTTTCTCTATCTCCACAGATGCTGCCTAGCCTGTTAAGTTTCTTCAGAAATAAATTGGCACAGCAGAAGTTTGCAACTAAACAATTAAATCTGGATCCTGGAATCTGAAATAAAAGTAAATAACTAATGAAACTGGAAAGATTGAGGAATGGTCACTGGACCCTAAACATTATCTCAGCATTCATTCCACAAGTGTTGCCAGACCTGCTTAATTTCTCCAGCAATTTCAGTTCTTGATTAGGTTTTCAAAATGTTCGTCAAAGCTGCTCAAACGCCCCGTAAGACATGGAGCGACATACAACAGGAAGCGAACGAGAAAACAGTGCGTACAAATCGATTGCTTCTGAAATAACATAACAGTTGCATCAGTGAAACGACAAACATCTTAATCATGGTCAGGGCGAGAAACATGGGCAAACATATTCAACATAGAAATTGGCACGACAGAAAAGGAAAAGGTTCTTTTGAATACATCAAAATATTTGGGGAATACAACAAGTTGGAGGCGTGGATCCATGGAAAGACGCACAGAAGAATGAGAATATTAAAATGGAAGGGTTACCAAATCAGAAATCGATGTCGGGTCACTGAGGACAGGGGTGATTGTTGAATGGGTCTAGGTGTGCATTATTGGAGAGGCAGCAGAATAGCATTACAAATGGTGCAACCTATAATGGGCAATCCTATGGTACTGCAGGAAATATTAGCAGCAGAAGCAAGATTAAATTCAAGAATAAAATATGATATTTCCCCGGACAATGTCTCAGCCTTTCATTACCATCAAGCTAATCTATGGATCAGTGACGAGCGTGAGTGAACAAGCCACAGTGATTTACTTGTGTATGTAAAACTGATGACAGCAAGTTAAAGACAACACATTTGACTGTTTGCATTCCAAGCAGCAGAAACGTCTGATACAGAGGGTGAAACAATCCGAAAAGAAAGATCAGATTACTCTCTAATCCTGCTACATCCAGTAAAAAAATTATACTCGCTGGAGAAGACACAGATCCACAAAACGTTTTTTTTTAAATGAATTGCTTATGAGATCTGGGCGTCCCTGACTAGGCCATCATTTATTTTTGATTAGTACGTCGGGAAGCTTCTCCTTCCATCCATACTGTCTTGGTCTATTAGAACGTATTATGTCTCTATGAGATTCTGGCTCATTCGTCTGAACTCGAGCAAAAACAATCCTAACCGAGTCAATCTCTCCTCATACGTCAATGCCACTATCCTGGGAATCATCCCTTTAAACCTTTGCTGTTCTACCTCGCGAGCAAGAGCAAACTTCATCTGAAAAGAGGTTAAAAACAGCACCTAGTATTCTCGATGCGGCCTCAACAAGCCCCTGTGTAACTGCAACAATACACCCAACTCATGTACTCTCAATGAACGCCAAGGTACCATTTGCCTTCGTTACCACCTGCTGCAGCCGCATGCTGACCTTCAGAATCGGGTGCTGAAGGGCACCCAGTTCCTGCTGCATACTTCCCTCTCTCAGTTTACAGCCATTAATTTACAATTCTGACTTCTTGTACACACTGCTGCAACTGAGCGCCAGTGGTGGATGGATGGAATATTTTCGGATGCGGTGCCAATCAAGCATATTTTTTTTAAACGTCTGGATGGTCCAAAGCATCCTCATTGTTGTTGGAGCTGCGTCCATCCAGGAAAGCCAAAGTATTCCATTACACTCCTTTCTAGTGCCTTTTCGGTGGTCGAAAGAATTTGGCGTTTCGGGGGTGAGTTACTTTCCACAGATTCTCAAGTCACTGACGTGTTTTTGAAGCCACTATAGTTATGTGGAGACAGTCGGGTTTTCGGTGATGGTAATACCGTTCAATGTCAAGGGATAGTGGTTACAATTTCTTTGTTTGTGATGGTCATTGTCTGGCATTTGTTTGGCGGTAAGTTTGCTTTCCACTTGTCGGCCTAAGGCTGGATATTGCCCAGTCCTTTTACGACTGCTTCTGTATCTTATGAGTCAGGAATGGTCCTGAATAATGCGCACCATCTGTGAACATCGCCAATTCTGACGTAATGACAAACGGAAAATCGTTGATGAAGCAGCTGAAGGTTGTTTGGCATCAGACTATTCACTGTCAGATACCTCTGCAATCACAACCATCTTCCATTTTCCCAGAAATGACTGTAATCAGGGGAGGTTTTGACACTGACACCCATTGAGTCCAGTTTTGTCAGGGCTCCTTCATGCTGCATTCAGTCAATTGTGTCGTTGATAACAAGGGCTGTCAGTCCCTCCTCAACAATGGAATTCATCACTTTCCTCCATGCATGAGCCAAAGCTGTAATGAGATCAGGAGCTGGTTAATCCTGGCAAAACCCAATCTGAACATTGAGTCGGTTGTTGCTGAGCAGATACTCCTTGATGAACCGCTGTATGGCATTATTTATGATGGAGAGTCGACTGACTTGTCGGTAATTGGTCGGATTGGCTTTGTTCTGCATCCTTCCTGAATCATGATGCAAACGACAACACAAAAGACTCAAATTTATTTGTTGTAAATTCCCTCTGCTCCGAAAGTGGAGTTGTGTACTGTATATATTCGAGACAGGGAAAGCTGGCAAAATCTGACTGAACTCATATTGTGCAGAACAGTTTAAAATGTAACAGGTTTTTTGTGATTAAAAATAGCTAGAGCTGAGTTGCCAAGATATATAGCAAATTCGCATTCGTCCAATCGCCACCTCGTGCTCCCTCGAGGATACTGAGCAGTGCATCAACTTTACCAACACTTTCCACCCCGACCGTAAATTCACCTAGGCCATCTCCGACATTTCCCTCCCCTTCCAGGACCTCTCTACCTCCATCAAAGACGTCAGATTTGACACTGAGATTTTTTAAAACTCACCGACTCCCACAGCTACTTTGATTATACCTTTTCCCACCCTACCTCCTGCAAAAATGCTATCCCATATTCCAATTCATCCACCGTATCTACTACAAGAAGGACCAGTTCCACCACAGAACACACTAGATGGTCTCCTTCTTTAAAGTTCGCAATTTCCTTGCCCACGTGTTTGAAGATGACCTCCAACGCATCTCATCCAAATCACGAACCTTCACCCTCAATCCCCACCCGTCTAACCGTAACAAGGACAAGACATAGCTGGCCCTCACCAACCACTCTACCGACCTTCATTTAAACTGCCTCATCCACCGACATTTCCGCCACCTCCAAACGGACGCGACCACCTCGGACATATTACCCTTCTTACCTGTTTCCGTTCCCTCCGTGAGTACCTGGACAGGTCTGCGACACCAACAACCCACCCTTCCATCCTGGCACCATCCGCTGCTGCGGCAGGAGTTGAAACACCTGCGCCAAAATCTACAACCTCAAACATCCATCAATGTTTCACCTGCACATCCACTAATGTCACTTATTGTATCCGTTGCTCTCGATGCGGTCTCTTCATTGGGGAGACTGGACACCTGCTTCCAGAGCACATTAGACATCATCTCCTGGACACCCACACCAATCAGCCCCACTACTACTTGGCCCAACATTTCCAATCCCCCTCCCAGTCTGCTGTGAACATGCAGGTTATGGGCCTCCTCAACCGCCATACCCTCACCACCCGACGCCTGAAGGAAGTATGCACCTTCTTCTGTATTGGAAAACTTCAAGCCCATGGCATCAACGTCGATTTCAGCAGTTTCCTCATTTCCCCTTCCCCTACCTCACCACCGCTCCAACCTTCCAGCTCAGCACCGTCCACATGACTTGTCTTACCTGCCTATCTTCCTTTCCAGCTGTACACTCCAACCGCCTCTCTGAGCAATCACCTTCATCCCCTCCCCAACTCACCCATCATACTCTTTGTTACTTTCCCCAACACTACTCTCTGAACTATCACTTCCAACCCCACCCCCAATGATCTATTGTATTCTATGATACTTTCTCCCCACCTCCACCACTCTCTCACTTATCTCTCCACTCTGCAGGCATCCAGCCTCTATTCCCGGTGAAGGGGTTTTGTCCGAAATGTTGATTTTCCTGCACCTCGGATTCTGCCTGACCTGCTGTGCTTTTTCAGCGCCACTCTAATCTTGACTCTGGTTTCCAGCATCTGCAGTGCTTGTTTTTACCGTGTAAAAGGGACCTGTCCATTCCAAAATTGCGCAGCAGCGGATGGAAGAAAAGAAAACCCAGGAAAATCTACAATGTAAAATCTTGAGAGGAAAATCTATAAAGGGTAATTGACATAGCTACTTCGTTTTGAAATGTTGATTTTTTTCATTTGTAAATCTTAATTGGGTTTTTATTAAGCCAATATTGTCGAGTGGTTACTAAAAGATAGATTGAAGAGGAAGGACCTGTAAGTAGTAGTCGTCTGATGTTTTCTTTTTGACTTAAAGAATATGATTGTTATTTATTTATTTCAGTTGGGACAGCTCCTTGCCACTCAAATCTTAATACATCACAGCGCGAGGTGAGCTTTTCTGTATGACTGGCTTGAATTAGCAGAAGGGATTAACCCGTGTCATCACACCCCTGATATACTCATGCTGACTATCCTTCATCAAATCTTACATCTCGAGATGAAAATCATTCTTCCCCTTCACTGTTTTCTCCAATAGTTGCCCTAAAACGGATGTAAGACTTATTGCGTGATACTTTCCTCGTCTCTCCACCATCATTCCTCTTATGTAGGAAAACATTAGATATTCGGCAGTCCAGCAGCACCTCCGCTGTAATCGGATTGTGCATATAAAATTGTTTCCAAGCCTTTCCTTTCTTGTCACCAAGTGCTGCCTGAGATACAACTCGTCAGGTCCTGGGGACTTGTTGAATTCTAACGTCACCAAAACATCAATTGTTGTTCGTTTTTTCTATCAATCTGTTGAAACGCTTCACAGTCCATCTTCTCGAATGTTGCACATGCATCCTTCTTCTTCCAAATTAAATAGAATTGAACTGCTCAATTTTTAATCTTTCAATATACTCCAGCTTCTCATACAGATTGCCATTCGAATCAACTGTAATTGTTCCCCTGCTATTTTAATCGACTTGATGTATTTGTTGAATATTTTGTGATTCTAGCTCTTCTTTCCTGCCTGTACTTCGCCATGCCTATGTGTTAGTCAGTCTCCGATGTGTGCATTTTTCAATGGCTTATGAGGGATTCAATGTAAGATACCAAATGCTGCAGGGGTGCATCATCTTTCTAACACATTCATTCAGGACCGGGTCCAACATGCAGAATTTCAGAGTTTTGGTGGAAGACCAGAAGAGATAAATTTGCAGGACGTGTACATTTACAGGTCATTTTTGCAAATGTTGAACGCATTTGGACAAGCACTGAGTCCTGTGCTAGACCATTAGTCAGTCTGCCCCACACATTTCCATGTTGTTCAGGTAGGTCTCTAACTGTTCTGCTGTGAAGGATTGTGTGATTAACTTTCTACCTCCAGTTCTGGAGCTGTATGCTCAGATTTTGGAGATGGACAGTTTAGTGATGAGTTTCTGTACCACTGTGTCTGAATTCAGGCATTGTTGAAAGTCATTGTCCTCCTGAGCTGACTACAAGATGGTGTGCTCACTGATTCGAACATGAATCGTCAGCTTACCACCGTCAAAAAATTGAATAATAGTTAACTGTGCACTCTGGTAATGTAATTCCTCTTTTCTTCAGTTGTTTTCAATTAAAAAACAATGATGCTTCGTTTAATTTGCAATATGCAAGAATAAAGTGATGCCAACATTTCATTGTACAAAACATGAAAGTGATCTGCAGTATATTTCCTGCAGACTAATTAAAAGACAGACATTTTTTTATTAAGACGAATTCAGTGAATACGTGTATGTCCCAAGCAACATAACCATTCTCTCTTTTAAGCTCTCTCCTACTGACAATGCAGACAGGGTAGAGCAGCTCCTTGATATTTTGTCTGTATCGTGTTCAGCATTTACTTTGGATCCTATGCCTGCTACACAGCTCTGCGGCAGACATGAAGGAATTAATAAAACTGAAATATATAATTGGCCACATCATCACGATTACACCTGCTGCAGCTATATCTCTCCGTTTAATATATCGGCAAGAGTGTCCACTGCATAGTCCTTGTGGCGAGGCGGGACATTTTCACTTTTGTACATTCTCCAACATGTTATATGGTATCTTGTGTACTGAATGGACAGACTTTGAACAGATTGAGCAACTAACGACAAGGCATCCATGAGATGCATTTGGCTATCCACAGCAGCAGAACCATATTGTGTACAACCCGTGCAGTATGCAACGTCACGGCCAGAAATTGCTCATACTTGACAGTAGCAATCAAGCCAGGAACCCATACCAGTCAATGAAAATTGCAGAATGACATAGTAGAGCAGAAGTAACCAAACCTAAAATAAGGTGACAACGTCGAAAATCTGTTATTGTCTTCAGCTGCAAAACAGGACGGCTTCTATACTAAAACGCATATGCAGCAAGTGATGGACAGTGCTCAGTGATACCAAGATAAATAGTTCAGAATTATATCGGTGGTCCTGCAACGTGTAGTCATAAAGAATCGTTGGCAATGAAAAGACCATTGGACGAGGAGGCTGCTCTCAAACAATGAAATCCCCAGTTATGTGATAACCCAGTTCGTCAGTAATAAAAAAAACGTTTTTGCATTTGTAACAATATTCAGCCAGAATGGCTGAGGGGACGATATATTTCGGCCTCTTCCAGTAGGTACCAGCATTGCAGACCAATCTTCAGACAATTTAATTCACTCCACACAATGTCAAGAAATGGCTGGAGACACTGGAAACTGTAGTTAAATTCTTGAGGTCGGCACAACTCTCGCCAAGCTGTTCCATTCCAGCACGACCGCAGACATTTTCCAACAATGTGATAAATGGCGCTAGTATGTCCTGTAAATAAAACGGAGGGCACTTGCATTGCAGTCAGTCACTTACCCATCAGTGCACTGTCTCCCATGTAAATGTGAAGGAAGGTGTCAGCAAAAAGGTGATTAATCAGCAATAGCCTGTTTAGTGACATTTCACTTAGTATCCCGTCAGGCTCACTCATCCCCGACCCCATTGTAAGCTTAGTTCAAGAGAGCAATATTCCAAAGGGGCAGTGAGAGTTATTAAACTTAACATCAAGGCACCACCTAACAGTGTGTGACAATGAGACCCTGAGGAATACTTTATTTTCTCGGGATCTGCAAGAAGTATTCTCTTGGTTGGTATTATCAACAGCAAAACGTGATTGTTATCAGTGTCAGCTTTTCTTAATCCAGGACAGCTCTTCTGCCATTCCTCTGGACAGAGTGTGTCCGAGGCTCAACAATTTTCAGCTGCTGAGATAAACCTCTATCCATCACAAGATCAGACGTTCACTGATCATACCATTCCTGAAACAGTCCATGCTCATATGTAGTAAAACATGGAAAACATTCGGATTTAGTCTGAGAAATAGCAAGTAATGATCACGCCACATAAATATTACATAAGATATGAAAGAACAAATCGATCCATTTTTGATTTTCAGTCGTATTAGCATCACTGCGTGAAATACAGAGTGTGCATCCGCATTCTGGGTGGTATCAATCACCAGACGTTCCTCTGGACTAGCCAGATAATTAGCACTGTCTTCAAGAGCAGATCAAATCCTCGAATTCCGCAACGTCTAAATCACTTGCTGACTACTCGACGCCCGTGATGAATTACATCCCAAGAAGAACCCAGGACAAAACAGTACCATTCAATTACGATCACTTCTACGAATATCCGTCCCCTGCACCAGAGATGCACAGTAGTAACGGTGTTTACCATCTAAAAGATCAACTACGCCAAGGCTTATGAGACAACATCTTCTAACCCACTGCCATCTAGAAGAACGAAGGCCACAGTTTCTTTGGAAAACCAGCTATCTGCAAGCTCACTTCTTCGCACGGTCAGATGTGATGAAGCTTGCTCACGATTTTACAATTCTCAACCCCTGAGTCACAAAATCAGTCCAGAAGCAGTAAAACTTGCCGTTTAGCAAAAACACATAATCAGAAATCTTGAGATCATTGCTCACAGTCAGTGAAGGTGCGTGGATTGTAGGGGCTGGTGGAGATTCCAGAGAAAGGAGGTTTAGACGAGGTGCATGTGTTGCAGAGATAAGGAGGGAGGCATTGGCTTATAAACAGGACAAAAATTTAGAGATTGGAATTGTCATATGGGATCGAGGATGTTAAAGCGACAGAATACTGTTACAGTTGAAGGACTCTCACGCCATCGCATTGAACCGCACAGAGGTCTAATGATACTGAAGGATGTCGTACGATCCATGGGTACACCAGGTATTCAACTGAACTCATTGGTGGGTAGTGATCGTCTCTTCCTTCAGATCCTTTTAGGTTAGTTTTTGAGTAACTTCTCAGCTGGAAAGTAATAATTTGCTGAGGCAAAGCAAGCACGATTTTGGGAAAAGTAAGTTATTCAAGAAGGTGGCAAAAACGGTGGATGAAGTTAGAGCGATTCGAGCAGGGGATATGGACTTTAGGAAGGCGTTTGGTAAGTTTCCACACGGTAAACTGTTGTACAAAATATGGAGTTTCGAGAGTGAAGCTGATGTAGCGGTTTGGATCAGGAATTAGCTAGCTGAATGAAGACAGAGTGGTTCATGGGAAATATTCATCCTGGAACTCAGTTACCTGTGACGTACTGCAAATCAGTGTTTTGTGTCCACTACTGTTTGTCATTTTTATAAATGATGTGGATGTGGGCATAGAAGTTTGGTTCGTAAATTTGCAAATGACACTAAGGTAGGCAGAGTTGTGGACAGCGCCAAAGGATGTTGTGGGTTATAAAGGGACATAGATAAGATATAGAGCTGGGCAGACATGTGGCAAATGGAGACTAAAGTGGAAATGCGAGAGGGACATCATTTCAGAAGAAATAACAAGAATTCAGTGGACTGGGCGAATGGTAAAATTCTTGTCAGTGTAGATTAACCGAGAGATCACGGTGTCCTGGTGCATAAATCCCAGGTGGTTAGGGTTGTTAAGAAGGCATATGGTGTGCTGGCATTTATTGGTAGAGACATTGAGTTTCGGAGCCATGAGGTCGTACTTCACCTGTACATGATCCTGGTAAGGCCACATCTGGAAAGTTACATACAGTTGTGGTCACCTTATTATCGGAACAATGTCGAAACTTTGGAAATAATTCAGTGGAGTTTTACTAGAATATTGCCTGGTGTGGTGGTAATACCTTACGAGGAAAGGCTGAGTGAACTGAGGCTGTCTTCATTAGATAGAAGAAAGTTGAGCGGTGACTTTAGCGAGACGTATAAGATAACTAGAGGGTTACGTAAGGTGGACAGTGAGAGCCGTTTTTTTCTCGGATGATGAAGGCTAACACGAGGTGATATAGCTTTGAATTGAGGGATGACAGATTGAGAACAGTTATCAAGGGTAGTTTGTTTAATCAGAGAGGACTCGCGATGTGGAACGGTCTGCCTTCAATAATAGCAGCCACTCCGACATTAAGGACATGTTAATGAGTATTGGCTATATGTATGGATAATAATGGAATGTTGTCGGTTAGATAGTCATCAGATTAATTTCACGGATCAGCACAACATCGAGGGCCGAAGAGCCTGTACTGCATTGGAAGGAGTTATGTTCATTGTTCTGATAAATCTACTTTTAAACCTCTCCGCAGACCCTCACATTTTTTGTGATGATCATGTAGGTGGGTTTATCACAAATAGGCAATTTCTCAGAAAAATCACCCTATTTCCTGGGTATTTCCGCAAGTAGGAGAGTTGAGTCTGACCACAGTGCTTCTGATTTCTTTTCAGCTGCAGGCTCCGGCACTTGATCATCAAATTGAAAACAATGAAATCTTTTTAACATTTTTAACCGGTAGTCTGCACAGTTCAGCTTTTAGTAATGCGCTCTATTATCGCTGAAGGCTTTGCATTTCTCTTTTGTCTGGTGTGACCCATTATTTTCGATCTGAATCAAAGTGCATCCATTAATCTATTTCATCTCCATTGTCCTGAATGACATGGTTGAAACTCCTCGATCTCCAAGATTGCCTGAAATGTATTTTTTTGTTATTGTAAATTCTGTCGACTGTCTCAATGAGGTTGTTACAGCTGAATGTGCGATGGTAATTACTTTCCCTTCAGAGCTCCTGCAATGCCATTAAATAAGAATGTAGATGAAGACAGTCAAGCAGTAGTTTGGATGAAGTAAAAGCAACGGAGCTGTGGAATGTCTCCACATCAATGATAATTCATCTACATCGAAACAGTATTATATGCCAACCAATAGCAGGAAAGAGCTGCAAACCGACTTTCCAGATCAACTGAACATCTTGACAGCAACTGCACCACGCACCACTGCTACAAATCCTGACATAGATCTTGAAGCACCATAACAGTCAGTTGAACACTCGTCTCCTGAGATACAGACTGGCATACCCACCACGATACTAAAGCGACAGTCATGGGTATTGGTTGGGGGAACACGGCCCTCAAGCTCCTTGAGCGTGCTGTTGTTAAACAGAAACTACTGCTTGGCTGTCCTCGTCCAAGTTTCCATCCTTTGACATTGTATGCCTTGACATCACAAATTCACATCTAGATACGCCTGAACGTTATGAGAATTTTTGTCCCTATCCTGCCCTTATAGGCTTTAAGTTCCAGATTTAACCACCAGAAGGCTGCTAAAGATTTTAAGTGCATCTATGTAAACTTTTCTGCCTCTTTTCTGAAAACTATGGATCCTTGGTGATCGATCCCTCCACGAAGGTAAAACATTTCTTTCAGTTTTTTCTGTCCAGATCCCTAATTTTTTTGTCCATCTTATTCATGTCTCCTCTCAATAGCCCCCTCGCCACGAAAATCAATCCCATATTGCCTCATCTCTCCTCAGGACGACACTTCCTCAGCCCAGTAATATCCTGTCAAATCACTTCTGTACCGGTTGCATAGCTATCATATCGCCGCTGTTATGTGAATTGCAGAACTGCACACCATCCCCGAGCTGCAGCCAAATAATCAAATGAACAAAATGTCACAGAAAACAACCGAAATTGATCTTTTCCAAATAATGTCGCTTCTCCTCGATACAGTTCCGAATTCTTTTCCTGAGCCTGATGATTCAACGGTATTTGGTTCATGTCATTAGCAGCTACTGCATGGCGATTCATTTCACAGCCACGGTATCTAAATGGTACAAGTGGCTTGAAGGTCCTGATGGTGAAACTGGGGCACGTTAACTCTGCAAAAGTGACCGCAGCAGCACCAACTGAACGATCTCAATGTGAAAGTGAGGATTATAATGTGCAGTACCTCAGTGAAATGGGATGAGGGAAGGGAAGAGAGATTAATGATTGTGGAAGGGAGCGAAATCTCCGCGAATGGTTGGATTTGAGTCCTGATGTATGACTCTCAGAGATTTCAGAGAACGGTGGTTTGAAGCACAAAATCATCACCTTCGAAAATATCTTCATGAAAGCAAACATGATTGGTTCCTTTCTGTTGTTGTTTCGCCCAGGTCACGCGGTTAAAACGAGACGAATGCGCATTGCCATGACACTGAATTTAAGCTAAGGCCACAATGCAGTCCTTCCCACGATAGGATCACAGAAAATCGCGATGAAAAACATAAGAAGTGCAATAACAGACGATAGGCGAGGAACTGCACCTTAAGCATAACAGGAATAATTTCGTAACATTGCGTTATCATATAGGAACTAAGATTGGGCTGAACCTTTAACATTTGAAATCCCGAGAAGCTGTGAAGATTCCATCATTGAGTATATTGTTAGACTGATATCGATAGTTTTCTACAAAAATGAAATGGTCATGGAATAGTGCACAATATTGTTGAAATGCAGGGTTCAATTAGAACAAAGTTGCAAATCAGTTACTTCAGCAGTTCCACCACACGAGGAAGGAACTGCTGTTGCAGACGATCATATCATTCCCAGTTCCTGGAATCAGAGAAACTGGGTGCCACAACCACGAAGTTCCAACTGGAAATGCGGATGGGAATGAACGATTCTCCAACTCATGTCTCTGCACTGGCTTAAATTTCCGGAATGTATTTTTAGCTCATCTCAAAGTATTCAATTTCCTGCAAACTTGCTCAGGTCATGTACATCATCTAAAACTCAAAAACATGAACGGGAACATATGATGTATTGGCGAGGCACGAGTTTACCTCGAATTATTGAGGAACAACGCAGAAGTAAGAGTCAATTTATCAGATTTGTGGTGATCTCATTGAATGGCTAGACAAACAGACAGTGAATGGAAGTTTCATGAGGACAAATGTGCTTTCTTTGCCAGTGAATCTCTCCACTTCAAAAAATGAGGACCATTAAAGTGAAACAGTTTCGGTGATAATCTTTGCGGATTGTTGTGAATGTCTCTCCTGGACTGACAGGAACGAAGTTTATAAACTTATTTTAGATTGAAGTGGGGAGGATTTGAACACAGCAAACTCCGAATTATAGAAATATTTGTGCTCTTCTGAATTTCTGTCCTGGACTGTCTGAGATGGGTTTACTCAACTTTATTTACGGCATATTAGAAGAGGAGTTGCAGATCAGAAAGTTGAACTAAGTAACATATCAAAATGGAGCATGACACTTAATTGAGTAAGATGAAAGGAACATACAATTGCGTACTTCTGCCTCGCCGTAACTCTTGCCAAATATCGTGTAGCATCGTGCTCAATACATTTACTTGTATTCTCAACTACTCGGAAAGCTGTTCTTTCTCCATCTTAATAAACCTGTAATAAACTCTGACACCTTTAACAAAGCACACCACAATGTCCTTTGCTCTGTGCAGAATAACTTCAATTTATCCAATCCCTCCTTATATCTAATATTCCTCATTCCTTCGACTATGCTGATAGATTTCATCTGAAATCACTCCACAGATCCTCTCATTTTTGTGGTGTTCATCTATTTGCGCAAACCCAGATACTGTGTGATCATATAGATGATGTTATCATACACAGGCACTTGCTCATTCACATCACCCTGATTCCTGGCTATTTATTTAACTCTGAGTGTTTGCTCTGACCACAGTTCTTCTGGTGTCTTTCCCGCTGCATCTCCAGCAATTGATTATTCAGTTGAAAACAAATAAATTATTTCAGAACTTTTAATTGGCAACTGACACTTTTCAGCTTTTAGTGCTGTGCTCTGTTACCTGTGAAAGCTTTTCACTTGTCTTTGGCTGGTGTGACCCCATTACTGTTGATCTGAGTAAAAGTTAATCCATTGATCGGCTTCACCACTCTTGTCCTGGATCAAATATCTGTCATGTTCGAACATCCTCTGTCTCCAATAATGGCTGTAATACCTTTTGATTTTAATTCTTAATTCCACTGACTCTCGAAATGAAGTTTTGATCACTGAACATTTCCTGATGGTGTGCTGCTGGCTTTCATCTTCCCATCGTAGTTCCCACAATGACATTTGGCAAGGAGGTGTTCACGAAATGATTGCAAAGGAACCGTGGCATTTGTGCAAATCAATGGTAATTAATTTGTATCAACACAATGTTCCTGAAGAAGCCAAGGTGAGAAAACGGCTGCGAAATGACTTCTCAGATCGGCCAAACATCCCCACAACAACTGCACCAGGCCAACAAATCTTCATACAAACAAGGGAGCTCCACGGGAGGCAACTCCTCTCCATTCGGGAACAGCGCATCGATCTGCCAGGTGATAGGTCGGGATCCTCTCCACTATACTTACAAGGGCAGCAGCGGTATCATAGCCTTCAAGGCCCTTGAACCTGCTGTTGTCAAAAACAATCCCTTGACTGTCCTCATTCCATTTTCAATCACTTGGTCTTATTTGCCTTAACATTACCATTTCACATCTGAATACTTTTGAAGGTTATGAGGGTTTCTGCCTTTCCGACCCAAACAGACATTGAGTTCCAGATTCCACCACCCGCTGGCTAATAATGATTTTCTGCCCTTCAACTCAAACCTTTGTGCTTCTTGTCTGAAATCTGTGGTTCCGTGGAGTTCGATCCCTCCACAAGGGAAAACCTTTCTTTCATCCTACCATATCCATATCCCTCATTTTTTGATATATCTTTATCATGTCTCCTCTGAATCTCCCCTTATATGAGAATAACAAGCCAAAACTGTCTGAGTTGTCTTCATAACTGAACATCTTCACCCCGGGACAAATGTATTTTCTCGGGCAATGAATCTCACCACTTAACAAAATAATGACCATTGAAGATAAACAGTGACGGTGATGATTTTTGCTGGTTATTGTGAATGTCTCTCCTGGACTGACACGAATGGAGCTTATAAACTTCTTTTAGAGTGAGTGAGACGGGAGGGATTTAAACACAACAAACTCCAAGTTACAGAAATATTTGCGCACTTCCCTCATTATTTTATACATCTTAATGATGTCTCCTCTGACTCTCCTCTTACTGAGAAAAACAACCTAAAAATATCTCAGCTCTCTTCATTACTGAGCATCTTCAGGCCGGACAATATCCTGCTGTATAAAGTCTGCACCGTTTGCACAGCTATTATATCGCTGTTACAACATGAATTGTAAAACTGCACACAACACGAAGAGTATTAAATAAAGACAAATCTCATCTCTGCTCTATCCATTAAATCCCCGGTAAAGCATCTGTAATAACATTCTTCAGACCTGCAGCATGTATGATTTTTTAATTGAAAGTGCGTAACAGAAGAGTCCAATGAAATAGTCTCATATTCTTATCTTTAAAGCCTTCTAAGAACTTAAGCCCATTATGGTAAGTGTACACAATCATCTTTGACACATTGCAATATAAACATTAAAATGCTGTAAGACCGGTGTTAAAAACAATAGTTTCTTTTCGAATTTGGAGTATTTTCTCTGGTGGTGCCGAATTCCTTTGAAAAGTAAGCAACTGGCAGTTCAATTCATGATCATGTTCCTGTAGGAATAAAGTTCCAACTCTAATATCACGAGCATCGATGGCGACTTTAAAAGGATTTCAAAATTTTGATGAAGCTCAAACTTGTCTGGTTTCAATTATCGATTTCATGTAATCGAATGCCTCCTGGCATGATTCTGTCCACTGAAACTTTGTGTTCTTCTTCAGCAAATCGGTTAACGGTGCCACTGGAGTGCTGAAGCTTGGAACAAACTTCCGATATAATCCATTGTATTTTAAATATCAAAGCAACTCTTTCTTCGTGATTGGTCGTGGAGATTCCACGATAGCCCTCGCCTTTGCATTCTGCGGGGTCAACCTTCCATGTACTATGTTATGTCCCAAGAAAGTCACCTCTGCTTCTGTTTTATTTATGTTTATCACCAGTTTTGCTTCTCGTAGTCATTCAAGAAGCTCTGCCAAATATGCCATGTCATCTTTCCAGGCCTTTCTAAAGGTCACAACATTGTCCAAAATGATTACACAGTTTGTTAACCCAGTCACAACTCTATTCCTGAGTCTCTGGTATGTGGCAGGTACGTTCTACATTCCAAAGGACGTCGCTCTAAACTGTTACAGCCGCTTTGGTGTTACAAATGCAGAAATTTCTTTCTGATAAAGGTATCAGCCAGTAACCACGCAGTAAGTCCAAATTGGTGATGTAACTAGCTTGTCTGACTTTCTCAATACAGTCTTCCAATCTATGATTTAGAGTCAGAGAGATGTAAAGCATGGAAACAGACACGTCTGTCCAACCTGTCCATGCCGACCAGATATCCCAACCAAATCGAGTCCCACCTGCCAGCACCCAGCCCATAACCATCGAAATGCTTCCTGTTCATATACCCATCCAAATGCCTCTTAAATGTTGCAATTGTACCAGACTCCACTACTTCCTCGTCAGCTCATTCCATACACGTACCACCCTCTGTTTGAAAAAGTTGCCCTGTAGTTCTTTTTTACATTTTTACCCTCTCTCCCTAAACCTATGCCCTCTAGTTCTGGACTCCCCAACCCAGGGCAAATACTTTGCGTATTTTACATATCCATGCCCCTCCTAATTTGGTAAACCTGTATCAGGTCACCCCTCAGCTTCTGATGCTTCACGGAAAACAGCCCGATTCTTTTCACCCTCTCCCTGTATCTCAAATACTCCAACCCTGGCAACATACTTGTAAATCTTTTCTGAACCCTTTCAAGTTTCATAACATCTTTCCGATGTGAAGGAGACCAGAACTGGACGCAATATTCCAAAAGTGGCCAAACCAATGTCCTGCACAGCTGCAACATAACCTCCCAACTCCTGTTCTCAATACCAAGAAAGGAAAGACAACAAAACGCCTTCTTCACTACCTTATCTGCCTGTGACTCCACTTTCAAGGTCTCTTGATCAGCAACACTCCATAGGACATTACCATTAAATGTATAAGTCCTGCTTAGATTTGCTTTCCCAAAATGCAGCAACTCGCATGTATCTGAATTAAACTTCATCTGCCACTTCTCAGTCCATTTGCCCATCTGTTGGAACCTTAGGTAACCCTCTTCGCTGTCAACTACACTCCAACTTGATGAGTCCGATTTTGGAACAGCGTTGCCCTACCCATAATCCACACAGAATCGTTGAGTCCCCTCCGCTTTGGTAATTAAGATGATTGGTGAACTCCACTCGCTTTGGCTTGGACCGACGATGGTCCCGTCGAGGATAGCCTCCACCTCCATCTGGATCTGTCTGGGTTATATAGGCAGATTTCCCTACATCCACTTCACCTACAATAGCATTAGTCCTCCCAACTTAATTCTTACATATGTCTTTTTCATGCATTAGCATATTTTCATCTCTGTTCAATGCTTCTGAGACAGATATCTTACTAATCTATCCCACTCCGCAAAGACTTCTTCATTTTTAAATAATTTTGAGGCACCTCAAAATCCATATCAGCTGGATTTGATTCCTCACTCTGCGGGGCAGTAACGTGACTCACGTTCCTCCAGTTCATTCTCTCTGATATAATACAGATTCATCATCTTAATGTGGCATACCCGATACCTTGCTTTTCGATCTGGCATCTTCAGTAAATAGTTCACCTGACTCAACATTTTCTCAATCTGATAGGGACTACTAAACGTGGCTTTGAAGGGATTTCCTAACATTGGTAACAGTACCAAGACGCTATTCCCTTTGGAAAACGCCCGTGACTTCTATTTTTATCCCTGCCACCTGCGTCATTTGATACTGTGCCCTCCTTAGTTGATATTTAGTTAATTTAGTTCGTCGATTTAGTCACTCCCTCACTTCCGATATATAATCTAATCATGAGATCTCCATCTTTGGTCCTGTCAATTTTTCTTATTCATTTCAAAGTGACTCTCACTTCACAAACGAATATTAAATCAAAGGAAGTAAAATGAATAGATTCGTTAAAGGCATCTCGACTGGGAAACCCAAACAATACGACTACGATACCTTTATTCCAGTCATTCTGGTAAACCTGGCAGTATGCTTTCAACATTGTTTTGAAGCCTCCTAGCTGAAGCTTTTTGGGATTCAGGATGATGTGTTTGGAATTTAAAGCGCTGTATATTTAAGCTGTTCATAATCTGCCAACCAATTAAGTCTGAACTCGCATTACCCATAAATACTCGGATCACTCCATCTGACTAGCCAACTTTTAAAATGAAATTGTTAAAAGTTTCAAAATCTTTCTCAGCAACACTTAAGAATGTTGACTATTTATATGTATCATTACCTTCTCTTTTAATGTCCATTCTATAAACTTGACTGTGCTAAGTCTCAACTTCTCAAGTTTAAAATTTCTCTCTCTCATTGTGTCTCTTCTCCCTCTCTTTCTCTGTCCTTTCTTCTCCCTCTTTATCTCTTTCTCTCTCATTTCTTCTCTCTCTGCTCAGCCAAGAAGCTTCTCACGATCACTTCTTCCTTTCTCTCTTCTCTCGCTTTGTCTTGGTCGTTTATTTTATTTGTCTTCTATCGATATTTTCCTCAATTGCAATCGATTTCTCTCACACGCCTAATGTTTGTATAATTCCCCTGCAATTTCAGATTTACATTTTTCTTGGTTAAACCCAGATCTAACCCCTTTGCTAATTCTAAAATTATGGCCTTTTCTTTCCATTGCAATTTTCTTGACAGGTTTGAGAATCATCTTCAAACCCTAAAACTTCTTTAGAAATTTTAAGAGCCATTTCTCTCATTTTATTTAATCAACCACCAATTGATCAAGCCAATTGTCTCCCCTGCATTTTATTTAAAAATCTAGAACATTAACCAAAAAGTGTCTAAAACTCTTAGGGTTTTTTGGAAACCCAACCCTCTTCAAATTTGTTCATACCAGTTCAGATCATGGACCCCGGCCCCCAAAATATATTGAACCGGAGTAATCCTCGTGCTTTATTTGAATGTGTCATTCTGTTGGAGTGGTTCCTCTCAAACTGCCACACACAGTGCACCACAATGTGCTATTTGATCTGTTCGCATCAACGAGTCACTGAGAACACCATTACCTCACTCTGACTTTGTGGCAAATCTGCTCAATAGAACCCTACCTCTGTGTAATTGGCAGCTAACATTGTGATCAATCTGGCTAGAAACACCTCACCCTGGTGGAGATATTGTCATGATGTGGCCTTTTGAAATTGCCCCAGGTTCCTTCAGTTTCAACTGTGTCTGAAGGAACAGAGAAATTACAGCCCGTTACAGCAGTTGAAGGGGGAGTGGAGATTTGGAACAATTCATCATAATTCAGAATCATAGAATGCTACAGATGTTATAGTACTGAACAAAATAGTACACACATTGTATTTGTGAGGGCTCTCTGCAATGATAACCTGGCTAATTTCACCACCTACCTTTCATTACATGTGCTCTAATTCCCGGTAATTCCCATTTTATTTCCCTGAGTAAATCTGATTAAAAATAAAAAGGAGAATGCAATTGTCAGTGTTGGACAGATTGTGGCACAAATCCTATTTCCTCATTGACAATTGGTTCCTTTACCAGATATCACCAGTCCATCCTTACCTTTCACCATGATCAATGTAACCTGCCAGTTTCCCTTGTTGGACACACTGTCAGATAGAGCCAGGGACTTGGAGACAAATGACAGCACAGAAAGCAGCCACACGGCGTATCGGGATTGTTTCAGTGAAGCCCAATCAACGTTGTGCCTGAAGGATGCTTGAACCAGCTTAGATCGGAGGGTCTAACGTTCTCCTCACTGAGTTTATCCAGACACGCAAATGCAGCACAATTCCTATCATCCATTTTATCCCCATCACAAACACGTTCTTCATCGATCAATCTTTTTCCTTCAATGAAATTCTCCCAAACTGAGCAAGGTACAGCCTTCACTGAGAACCCCATGCGGACTCTCCTGGATTAATTACTCACTGTTCAAATAACCTTTTAGTGAATCTCTCAGAGTTTTTCCAGCTCTGGAAGTGTAACAGCAGCTGATACGCCATCCTCAAACGTTTGGAAAACTTCTGATAGGTGGATCTCATTGACTTCATCTCGGGGTTTTCCATTGAACATTGCTTCAAACGTGCCACCGTACGATGGCTAAGATCCGAACCGATACCAACTGCTTGGAAGGCAGCCATGCTGCCCACTATAACCCCATCCCCCTGCCAGCTGGGTGCTTGCTATTCTCAAACACACTTAACAACACCGCCATCATCACCAATTGGATTGGGGCTGAAATAAAAACAGAAATAGCTGGAGAAGCTCAGCAAGTCTGGCAGCATCAGTATCAGAATTCCTCAGCTCTGAAGAAGAATCACTGGACTTGAAAAGTTCCCTCTGCTTTCTCCCCACAGATCCTGCCACGCCTGCTGAGTTTCCCCAACAATTTCCATGTTGAGGTTCAGCTCCCCAGGATCTGCAGGACTTTGTTTGTAATCCCGGAGATGTTGACCCACGGAAGGGGATATTGGGTCTGGTGACGGTCTACCTCATTCATTGGGGCAGATGTCAAGGAGCATCTTAAACCGGAGAGGGATCGGGGGAATTGGAGCCATTTAGAGAGAGAGAGTACAGAAGGTAAGACAGCTCAGCTCAAAGCACAGCACGTAATGCTGCCCCGATTAAAATATTGAAGATGGCAGAGGGGCAGATGAGCTGAGACAGGGTGGGTGTTGGGCGATATTGATGATGTGGAAGGACAGTGTGTGCATCTGATCACATTCTGTCAGTCTGACTAATAGCAGGCATTCCTGGATTCACCTGAGGGGTGAAGGGTCAGTGAACAGAGCGGACTGTCCCTGTTGTTCTGTTCCTGACTCTACAGCTCCCACTCTGTCAGTGATCTCTCAGTCTCCCGGGAAATGCGCATTCTCCAATAGTGTCCGCTCTAAGGAATGTCATTCCTAAATAACTCCTGTCCGAGGTAATAATGATTAATGTGTCTCTGTCTCCTCCTCTGTTCTGTACATGAAATTGTTCAGGATTGGGAGCACATGTATGGACAGACATTGAGGATATTATGAAACAAACCAAACCCCCGAAAATATATTTTAAAAATGACACAGGCCTTTTTACAAAAATTCTCGCAATGTAAGTGTAAGGCATTGTAATTCAATTGTTAAAACTGCCAGGCTTGAAGTAAAACACACTTTACTCCACACAATCGATAAAATACAAACAAAAGAAAGAAATATTGGAATAACCTAACTCTATTGGAAACCTAACTGGCTGACAGATTGTTAACTACTGAACAGTAACTTTTCCAGTTTAGTAACATGCCAAAAAACACCCGCTTGGCAAAGGTGAATCCAGTAAAATAGATAGTTTCACATGAAATTCTGGACAACGATTGTAACAGATTTGCTCAACATTCCATCTACTTCCAGTGTTCTTTGAACAGGACAATATGTTGCTTGAGGGGACAGCTCAGATCTGTCTGTAGTTTCATGTTGACCTGTCTGTAGAAAGGATGACAGATCCATAACAAGTGACCTCTTCCTGAATCTCAGCAATCTCCAGATGGAATTCCATTTCACAGGTTTTTTTTGGCCAACTGACCAGATGATGAACATTTCCCCGCAGTATACAGATAACTCTCCCAAAAGTAGTGATTCATGTTTTAACGTCTGCAATTGAATATAGTCCAATCAATTCTAGATCAGTGAGATATACCAGGAAATCAGGTGACCAATACTGAAGCCTAAGGATAAATCAATAAACTACAGAATTCTATCACGGGACTCGAAACACTACACCATCTTCCCACAAGTGGGTCAAACTGCTATTACCTCTTCCAGATTTCACTCCTGCTTATCTCTGTAACATCCTGCAGATTATAAACAACTATTACCTCTTCCAGATTTCACTCTTTATTGTCTCTGTAACATCCTGCAGATTATAAACAACTATTACCTCATAGAGTCATAGAGTCATAGATATGTACAGCATGGAAACAGATCCTTCAGACCAACCCATCCATGCCGACCAGATCTCCCAACTCAATCTAGTCCCACCTGCCAGCACCCGGCCCATATCCCTCCAAACCCTTCCTATTTATATACCCATCCATATGACTCTTAAATGCTGCAATTGTACCAGCCTCCACGACTTACTCTGGCAGCTCATTCCATACACGTACCATCCTCTGTGAAAACGTTGCCCCTTAGGTCTCTTTTATATTTTTCGCCTCTCACTTTAAACCTATGCCCTCTAGTTCTGGACTCCATGACCCCAGGGAAAAGACTTTGTCTATTTACCCGAACCATACCCCCTATATTTTTGTAAACCTCTATAAGATCACCCCTCAGCCTCCAGGGAAAACAGACCCAGCCTGTTCAGCCTCTCCCTATAGCTCAAATCCTCCAGCCCTAACACTGTAACATCCTGTAGATTATAAACAACTATTACCTCTTCCAGACTTCATTCCTGCTTGTCCCTGTACCTATATTACCTCTTCCAGATTTCGCTCCTGATTGTCTGTAAAATCCTGCAGACATAAACAATTACGTCTTCCAGATTTCATTTCTGCTTGTCTCTGTAACATCATGCAAATTACAAGCAACTATAATTCTCTTTTCAATTTCATTCCTGCATGTCCCTGGAACATCATGCTGATCATAAACAACTATTATCACTTGCCGATTTCATTCCAGCTTGTTTCAGTAAATTCCTGCAGATTGTAAACAACTATCACCTCTTCCAGATGTCACTCCTGCTTCTCTCTGTAAAATCCTGCAGACCATAAACAAGTATGAGCTCTTCAAGATTTCATTCCTGCTTGTCTCTGTAAAATTCTGCAGACTAGAAACAACTTTTATGTCTTCCAGACTTTGTTCCTGCTTGTCTCTGTACCATGCAGGAGATCATAAACCACTATCACCACTTCCAGATTTCACTCCTGCTTTATCTCTATCATCCTGCAGACCACAAGCAAGCATTACCTCTTCCATATTTCATTCCTGCTTGTCTCTGTAAGATCCCACAGACCATAAACAACTATTACTCTTCCAGATTTCACTCCTGTTTGACCCTGTAACATCCTGCAGACCTTAAACAGCTATTACCGCTTCCAGGTTTCACTCCTGACTCACTGTAAATTCTGGTAGGTGATAAACAAACTAGTACCTCTTCCAGATTTCACTCCTGATTGTCTCTGTTAAATCCTGCAGACCATAAACAGATATTACCTCTTCCAGATTTCACTCCTGCTTACCTCTGTACCATCTGGCAGTTTATAAACAACTATTACCTCTTCTAGGATTCACTCCTCCTTGACTCTGTAACACCCTGCAGATAGTAAACAGTTGTTACCTCTTCCAGATTTCACTCTGGCTTGTGTATGTCACTTCCTGCAGATTATAAACAACTATTACCTCTTCCAGATTTCATTCCTGCTTTTCCCTTTAAAAGTCTTCAGACTAGAAACAACTAATACCTATTCCATATTACACTCCTGTTTGGCTCTGTAACATCCTGCAGATTATAAAAAACGATAACCTCTTCCAGGTTTCACTCCTGCTTGTCTTTGTAATATCCTGCAGACCACAAACAACTATTGCCTCCTCCAGATTTCATTCCTGCCTATCTCTGTAATATCCTACAGTCCATGAACAACTATTATCTCTAACAGATTTCATTCCTGCTTTTCACTGTAACATTCTCTAGACCATAAACGATTACTACCTCTTCCAGATTTCACTCCTGAATGTCTCTGTAAAACCTGCAGACATTCTCTATAACATACCTCAGATTATAAACAACTATTACCTCTGCGATATTTCACTCCTGTTTGACCCTGTATCTTCCTGTAGACCATAAATAGCTATTACCCCTTCTAGATTTCACTCCTCACTGTCTCTATAACATGATGCTGATCATAAACAACAATTACTTTGAACTGATTTCACTCCGAATGGTTTCTGTAACTTCCAGCAGATTATAAACAGCTATTGCCTCATTCAGATTCCATTCCTGCTTGTCCCTGTAAAATTCTGCAGACCAGAAATAACTATTACCGCTTCCTTATTTCACTCCTGTTTGACTCTGTAACATTGTTCAGATTATAAACACCTATTCCCTCTTCCACATTTCACTCCTGTTTAACTCTGTAACATTGTTCAGGTTATAAACACCTATTACCTCTTCTAGATTTCACCCTGCTTGTCTTTATAACATCCGGCTGACCATAAACAACTATGAACGTAGTGTTAGATGAAGGGGTAAAATGTGGGGGATTGGGTCTGATTGGATTGCTCTTTGGAGGGACGGTGTGGACTTGTTGGGCCGAAGGGACTGTTTCCACACTGTAAGTAACCTATTCTAATTCAGCAGATTATAAACAACCATTACCTCTACCTGCTTGTCTCTGTAACATTCTGCAGTTCATCATCAAATATTATATCTTCCAGATTTCACTCCTGCTTCTGTCTATAACATCCTGCAGACCACACTCAACAATTACCTCTTCCAGATTTCATTCCTGCTTGTGTCTATAACATTCAGCAGACTGTAAACAATTATTACCCCTTCCAGATTTCACTCCTGCTTGTCTGTGTAACATTCAGCTAACCACACACATCAATGACCTCCTCAAGATTTCATTCGAGCTTGTCTCTATAACATTCTGCAGTCCATAAACAATTATTACCTCTTCCAGATTTCACTCCTGCTTGTCCCTGCAACATCCTGCAGATCATAAAGTATTAATTTCTCTTCCAGACATCACTCCTGCTCGTCTCTGTAACATATTGAAGACTATAAACAATTATTATGTCTTGAAAATTCATTCCTGCTTGTCTCTGTACCATACTGCAGATCATAAACCAATATTACCTCTCCCAGATTTCACTCCTGATTGTCTCTGTAGCATTCTGCAGACAAAATCGAATATTATCTCTTCCAGATTTCACTCCTGCTGGTCCCTGCAATAGCCTGCATAACATAAACATGTATTACCTCTTCCCAATCTCATTCCTGCTTGCCTCTGTAACATTCTCCAGACCATTAAAAAGTATTACCACATCCATTTTTCACTCCTGCTTGAATCTACAACATCCTGTAGTACCTCTTCCAGATTTCATTCCTGGTTGTCTGTGTAACATCCTGAAGATCATACATGTGTAGGACACCCCCCCCCCCCCCCCCCCCCCACACACCTAGATTTTATTCCTGCTGGTCTCTGTAACATACAGTAGACCACAAACAACTATTACCTCTTCCAGATTTCACTCCTGCTTGTCCCCGGAATATCCTGCAGACTATAAACAAGTATTACCTTTTCTAGATATCATTCCTGCTTGCCTCTAACATTCTCCAGACCATAAAAAAATTACCATTTCGTTTTTTCATTTCTGCTTGATTCTGCAACATCCTGCAGAACATAAACAACTATTACCTCTTCTAGATTTCATTCCTGCTTCTCTCTGTACCATGCAGCAGATCATAAACCATTATCTCTTCCAGATTTCACTCCTGCTTTTCTCTGTAACATCCGGCAGATCATAAACAAATATTACCTCTTCAAGATTTCACTCCTGCTGGTCTGTCTAACATCCTGAATACGATACGCATGTATGACCTCTCTAGATTTCATTCCTGCTTGTGTCTATAACATTCTGAAGACCACAAACAACTATTTCCTCTTCCAGATTTCACTCCTGATTGTCCCTGTAATATCCTGCAGACTATAAACAATGATTACCTTTTCTAGATTTCATTCCTGCTTGCCTCTGTAACATTCTCCTGTCGATAAAAAGTTTTACCATTTCAATTTTTCACTCCTGTTTGAATCTGCAACATCCTGCAAAACATAAACATCTATTACCTCTTCCAGATTTCATTCCTGCTTACCTCTGCAACATCCTGCAGATTATGAACAACTATTACCTCTCCCAGATTTCACTCCTGTTTGTCTCTGTTAAATACTGTACACCATAAACAACTATTACTTATACCAGATTTTACTCCAGCTTGTCTCTGTGCAATCTGGCAGTTTATAAACAAATTTTAGGTCTTCCAGATTTCACTCCTGGTTGTCTGTGTAACATCTATGACCTCCTCCTCTAGATTTCACTCCTGCTTGTTCCTGTAACATACTGCATAATATAAACATGTATTACCTCTTCTAGATTTCATTCCTGCTTGCCACTGTAACAGTCTCCAGACCATAAAAAAGTATTACCTCTTTTATTTTTCACTTCTTCTTCGCTCTGTAACATCCTGCAGACCATAAACAACTAATACCTCTAACAGATTTCGCTCCAGCTTGTGTCTGTACAATCCGGCAGCTCATAAACAAATATTAGCTCTTCCAGATTTCACTCCTGCTTCTCTCTGTAACATTCTGCAGACTGTAAACAAATAGTACTTCTTCCAGACTTCACTCCTTCTTGTCTCTGCAACATTCTGCAGACCACAAGCAAACAAAGCTGTATCAGAACACTCTTCCAATGAGCCACCACACACTGCAGCACAGCTGAACTTCGGAAAACAGAGGAGAACCACCTATACAACATATTCAAGGAGAACAGATACTCAAAAAATACAGTGCGCAGATTCCTCAAGAACAAACCACGACAAGCAGACCAAACACAGCCAGAAACCCTAACCACCTTACCATACATCAAAGAAGTTTCAGAAATGATAGCCAGACTACTAAGACCCCTCAGAATCCTAGTAGCACACAAACCCACTAACACTCTCAAACAAAAAAATGAACAAACTTAAAAGACCCAGTACATCTCATGGACAAAACCAACGTCATCTACAAAATTCCATGCAAGGACTGCCACAAACACTACGTAGGACAAACAGGAAGAAAGTTAACCACCAGGATACATGAACACCAGCTAGCCATAAAAAGACACGACCCTCTCGCCTTCATAGCCCTACACACGGTTGAAAAAAAAACCCACCATTTCGACTGGGACAACACATCTATGTTGGGACAGGCTAAGCAAAGGCATGCCAGAGAATTCCTAAAGGCCTGGCACTCCAACCATAACGCCATAAAAAATAGATCTAGATACCATCTATCAACCACTCCGAAAACGAGCAGGAAATGACATCACAACAAACCCCAAAAATCCCATCCAGGAAAAACAGATAAATAGAAAGCAGGAGACAAGAGATTCGCTTCACTAGGAGGTCGCCACTGATGATGTTACCTAGCCAGGTAATGAAACGTCTGGATATCAAACCTACAGCTCAGCGAGTAAACCTACACCCTAAATCTACCAGATGTTGCAGCGACAAGCAGGGGTGACATATGGAAAAGGTGATTGTTGTTTATGGTCTGCAGGATGGCACAGAGACAAGCAGGAATGAAATCTGGAAGTGGTAATAGTTGTTTATAATCTGAACAATGTTGCAGAGTAAAACAGGAGTGAAATATGGAAGAGGTGTAGTTGTTTCTGGTCTGCAGACTTTTACAGGGACAAGCAGGAATGGAATCTAGATGAGGTAATAGCTGTTTATAATCTGCCAGAAATTACAGTAACAATTCAGAGTGAAATCAGTTCGAGGTAATTGTTGTTTATGATCAACATGATGCTACAGAAACCAGCAGGAGTGAAATCTGGTCGAGGTAATATCGTTTTATTGGCTGCAGGATTTTACTGAGACAATGAGGAGAGTGTAGATTCACGAGGTCAATTCCTGGAATGGCGGGATTATCTTATGTTGAAAGATTGGAGCGACTGGGCTTGTATACTCTTGAGTTCAGAAGACTGAGAGGGGATCTGATTGAGACGTGTATAAGATTAGTAAAGGATTGAACACTCTGGAGTCAGGAAACATGTTTCCGCTGATGGGTGATCTTGACAGGTGCCCTTCATAGGAAGGCGATGATCGATGGGAGGAGTCCCTGTGATGTAGATCAACTGGATTACAGGATGAGTGCTCATGTGCCTGACTGGGATAGTTCAGCTGAGACAAGATGCTCTGTAGAAATTCGCCAAGGTTCCTTCCAGAGCAGCTTCCAGACCCACGGCACTATCATGTGGAACACTGAACACAGCAGATACACGGGAACACCAGCAGTTGACAATTCTGCATCAAGCCACTCCCCACCCTGGCTTGGAAAAACATCTCAATCCCACAAGTGCCATTGGTTGGAAATCCTGGAACTCCCTCCCTTACATCATTGTGGGTTTATCTGCACCAAATGAATGGCAGCAGTTCAAGGCAATAACTTACCGTCACCTTCACCAGAGCAATTATATCTGAGCAATCCGTGGTGACCCAACGGCAATGACCCAAACACATTCATGAATCATAAAATAAAGCTCAGTATTTGGGACCCGTGTACTCCAGTGCTGAGCATCTGAATAAATTGGGTGTACATTCTAGAAAATTGAAAGGTGATTTCATTGGAATATCTCAAATTGTGAAGAGATTTGAGAGAGGAGATGCTGAGAAATTAATCCTGTGGGTCTGGGAGTCTGAAACACAATAACACAGTCTCAGAAGTTGCTGGAAAAGCTCAACAGGTCAGGCAGCATCAGCGTTAATGTTACAGAATCCGCAGTTCATTCGGGTTTGATTGCCACCCTCTCAGGGTAAGGGGCAGATTATTTGGGACTGAGATGAGGAGACAGCGCTTCAATCTAAGGCCTCTGAGTCTTTAATATTCTCTCTCCCTGAGGATTGTGGATGCTCCCTCACTGAGTACATTTCAGATTGGAATAGACAGATTGCCGGTGTCTCAGGGAGTCACAGGATATGGGGAGTGGAGAGGAAACCGGATTTGAAATCTCAAACCAGCTCTGATTGGATTGACTGCCAGAACAGACTGAACAGTTGAAACAGACTGTATAGTCTCCTCCTGCTCACATTTCCTCAGCTCTTAGCTGTTTAATGAACGAATTGTTTAATGAAGCAATTCCCAATCCCTTTGGATTTGGTTCAGAACTTAAGGCTTCTGATTAGATTAGATGAGATTCCCTACAGTGTGGAAACAGGCCCGTTAGCCCAACCAGTCCACTCCAAACTTCCGAAGAGTAACCCAAGCAGACCCATTTCCCTCTGACTGATCACTCTGGACATTTTACCATGGCTAATTCACCGAAACTGCACATTTTCAGACTGTGGAAGGAAGCCGGAGCACCCGGAAGAAACCAACACAAACATGGGGAGAATGTGCAAACTCCACACAGATAGTCGCCCGAGGCTGGAATTGAACCTGGGAACCTGGTGCTAACCACATAGCCACCTTGCCACCCAAATTCTGGTACTGTCAGACCTGCTGAGCTTCCCCAGCAATTTCTTGTTTGGGTTTCAGCTCCAATCAAGCTGGTGATGATCACGGCCTTGTTAATTTTTTTTGGGAATGGGGAGGGAGCTGCGAGCAGGGTGATGGCAGTGCAATGTTGAGCATAACTGCCTTCTAAGCAGTTGACCCGTGTTCAATTCTGGCCATCGCAATGTTGGGTTTCGAAATCAAATTTTAAAGGAAAATTACCGGGATATAACCAGATCTGTCAGGTTGCTCCTTGCTTTTCCTGGCGATGGTTTCTGTGAATTGCAGTGTGGAACGGGGCAGCATTGCCCAGCATCTCGGAAGCTTTCCCCTCTGCTGATTCCCATTTCTTATTGAAATATTGGTTGCAGCACAAGGATGGGTTTGTTTTATTCGAAAAGTGAGAGACTGCTCCCATCAGGAACCTGAAATAATTACAGAAGCCGCTAGAAACACTGAACAGTGCCAACAGCTTCTGTCGTGATGGGGAGGGAGGATTAATGTGTCAAATCTATACAAGGATAAAATAAACTCCAGCCTCAAAACAGTCAGAGTTCCTAAGTTTTACAAACACCAGTATAACATTTTTCTGAACCATCAATTCCCCTTCAACTCTTCCAATGTGGAATAGCATCTTTCTGATTCTCACTCTGAGAGATGTCTCTCAGTGAGCTCCTCCACCATCCTTTCCATTTCACTGGGGACCCACTCTCCGCAGTCTCCAATCAAATGACCTGAACTCAGACACACACAGATCTTAAAGAGTGACACAATACAGATAGGAAGTTTATTTCATTTCTGTTTCTGAGTCCAATCTTCACTCTGTGAGACAGAGTCAGGTATTGAAGGCTCAAACAAGAGCTGGATTCTGCTTCTGGTGATTGTCTTCATTCAGTGAGAAGGAGGGCCGTGGGCCGGAAGGAGCTCATCATTGTGCTTCGGGTTGTCTGTTCAGTCTGCAGCATTGCAGGCCGTGGGAGCAGTGCAGTGGGAAAGGTACCTCGTGTGGACTGCAATAGGACTTTCGACATATTGTTCCAGGCCAGTTACGGAGCTCCAGGAATTCTGAATGAGGATCAAAAAAATGCATTGATTGAGGGAGGAGGATCAGGAAAACAGGATAAAGCTGATGAAATTAGCAAGATTTCTAGGTCTAGATTAGATTACTTACAGTGTGAAAACAGCCCCTTCGGCCCAACAAGTCCACACCCAACCGCCAAATCACAACCCACCCATACCCCTAACCTAACACTCCGGGCAATTTAGAATGGCCAATTCACCTGAACCGCACATCTTTGGAGTGTGGGAGGAAACCGGAGCACGCGGAGGAAACCCACACAAACATGGGGAGAATGGGCAATGCTGCCTCACAGCGCCAATGACCCGGGTTCAATTCCCGCCTCAGGCAACTGACTGTGTGGAGATTGCACGTTCTCCCCGTGTCTGCGTGGATGTGCTCCGGGTTCCTCCTACAGGCGGCACGGTGGCACAGTGGTTAGCACTGCTGCCTCACAGCGCCAGGGACCTGGGTTCACTTCCCACCTCAGGCGACTGACTGTGTGGAGTTTGCACGTTCTCCCCGTGTCTGCGTGGGTTTCCTCCGGGTGCTCCGGTTTCCTCCCACAGTCCAAAGATGTGCGGGTCAGGTGAATTGGCTATGCTAAATTGCCCGTAGTATTAGGTAAGGGGTATAAGTAGGGGTATGGGTGGGTTACGCTTCGGCGGGTCGGTGTGGACTTGTTGGGCCGAAGGGCCTGTTTCCACACTGTAAGTAATCTAATCTAATCTAAGTAATCTAATACAGTCCAATGAAGAGCTAGTGCATATGAGTAAATGGGAGATTTGGTGGAAACAATAAATGGGATAACTGCTGCACAGTGCCGTTACATTAGAAAATTGGCGGGAGTGCCAATATATTGGAAAATTTAGCAGAGCATGTCTAAATTGGGGAATGGGGGCAGGGATTCAATAAAAAGAAGAAATGTTGCAAGCATTGGTAAATTGGAGATTCAGTTCAGTGCATCACAAAATGAAGAAAAAATCAGCAAGACATCTGTACGTGGAAGAAGTGTTTCAGGGAACAACTAAACAGAAGGAATTGATGCAGGGCAACAGTAATTGGAGAATTCATGCAGGTGCCATTAAATTCTAAGTGGGAGGAATCGAGCAGGATAATCTCAATGGGTGAGTTGGTGAAATTCCTGACTACGTGCAGGATTGGTAAATGTGACATTTGGTGCAGGGAAGGGGAACACATATTAAAGCTTCAGAGATGTACAGCACGGAAACAGACTCTTCGGTCCAACTTATCCATACCTCAATTTAAGAATTCTGTCAGCGTTCTACTAAATTGGAGAACGATTGGAAGGAACTACTAAATGGAAGAATTGGCAAAGAACTTATCTAAATGTGAGAATTTGTAACAGTGCATCAGGTAATGGGAGAATTAGTGCAGTTCAGCACTAAATGGGTGAGTTATGCCGTGTTGCACTAAATGGAAAAATTGGGGCTGGACAATGCATTTTAGGAGATTTAGAGTAGGGCACCCCTAAATTGGGCAAGGGCATCAGTCAGTATGAGGATTGGTGTCAGGCGACACTGAGTGGAGAACTTGTTCAGGATATCAGTAATTGGGGGAAATAGTGCTAAGCAACACTGAATTGGAGAATTGGTGTGGGCTATCAGTAAATGAGAGACCTGGTGCAGGGTGCTGACAACTTCGAGAACTGGAGCAAATGGGAGAACACGGACAGTGAATCAGTGAATAGGACAAATGTGGCAAAGGATTAGTGGTCCAGATTCAATACAGTGTACCAGGAAATGGGGGAGTTGGTGAAGTTCACTACTAACTGGAAGATATGTGCAAGATCGGTAATTTGGAAATTTGTTGCAGGTTTGTTGTGGTTCTGTTCGCCGAGCTGGGAGTTTTTGTTGCAAACGTTTCGTCCCCTTTCTAGATGACATACTCAGTGCTTGGAAGCCTCCTGTGAAGCGCTTCTGTCATGTTTCCTCCAGCATTTGTAGTGGTTTGTCTCTGCCGCTTCCGGTTGTCAGTTGCTGTCCGCTGCAGTGGCCCATATATTTGGTCCAGGTCGATATGTTTGTTGATAGAATCAGTGGATGAGTGTCAGGCCTCTAGGAATTCCCTGGCTGTTCTCTGTTTGGCTTGCGCTATAATAGTAGTGTTGTCCCAGTCGAATTCATGTTGTTTGTCGTCTGTGTGTGTGGCAACAAGGGATAGCTGGTCGTGTCGTTTCATGGCTGGTTGGTATTCGTGGATGTGGGTTGTCAGCTGTCTTCCTGTTTGTCCTATGTAGTGTTTTGTGCAGTCCTTGCATGGGATTTTGTACACTACGTTGGTTTTGCTCATGCTGGGTATCGGGTCCTTTTTCCGAGTGAGTTGTTGTCTGAGAGTGGCAGGGATGCAGGGATCGCAAGATGAGAGAATTCTGGCAATGGACGACTAAATGGGAGAATTATTGCAGGGAAATACTGAATGGAAGAAATTGTGCACAGTGGAGCCAAATTAGAGAATGGATGTATGGCACCAGGAAATGGGAGGATTAGAGTAGCACACCATTCAATGGGAGAATAGGGCTCCATCAGTAAATGGAAGAATTAGTACAGGAAAATGAGGAAATGGGAAATTTGGTGGGACACAATAAATGGGAGATAAGGACCACAGTGCCATTACATTGGAAACAGGTGCAAGTGCCCATATATTAGAAAATTGGAGCAGAACATGTCGAAATTGTGGAATAGGGGCCAGGGAATCAATAAAAAGAAGAAATGTTGCAAGCATTGGTAAATTGGAGATTATGTTCAGTGCATCGCTAAATGAAAACAATTCAGCAGGGCACCCGTACGTGGAAGAAATATTTCAGGAAACAATTAAATGGAAGGAATTGATGCAGGGCAACAATAATTGGAGAACTCATGCAGGTGCCTTTAAATTCTAAGTATGAGGACTGTGGCAGGATAACATGCAATGTGTACGTTGGTGAAATTCCCGAATTAGTGCAGGATTGGTAAGTGGGAGAATTGGTGCAGGGAAGCGGAGCACTAATTAGAACCTTAGAGATGTACATCACAGAAACAAACCCTTCAGTCCAACTTGTCCACGTGTATATTTAATAATGCTGGCAGGGCTCCACTAAATTGGAGAATCATTGCAATAAATTACTAAATGGAAAAATTGGGAAATGGCTTATCGAAAGGTGAGAATTTTCAACAGGGCATCAGATAATGGGTGAATTTGTGCAGTTCAGCACTAAATGGGTGCGTTATGCTGTGTTGCACTAAATGGGACAATTGGGGCAGGATATTACCTTTTGAGAGACTTAGAGGAGGGCACCCCTAAATTGGGCGAGGGCATCAGTCAGCATGAGGATTGGTGTAAGGCAGTACTGAGTGCAGAACGTATTCAGGACACCAGCAATTAATGGAAATGGTGCGAAGCAACACTGAATTGGAGAATTGGTGTGGGCGATCAGTAAATGAGAGACCTGGTGCAGGGTACTGATAACTTCAAGAATTGGAGCAAAGGGAAGTACACGGGCAATGAATCAGTAAATAGGTCAAATGTTGCAATGGATTAGTGCTCCATATTCAATACAGTGTACCAACAATATGGAGGGGTTGGTGCAGTTTACCACTCAAGGGGGCTTATTTGCAGTTTTGGGAATTTAGAGATTTGATGCAGGGATCGCAAGATTAGAGACTTCTGGCAACAGACTACTAAATGGGAGAATTGTTGCAGGAAATATTAAATGGAAAAACTGGTGCACAGTGGAGCACAATTAGAGAATGGGTGCATGGCACCAATAAATGAGAGAATTAGAGTAGGGCACACTTAAATGGTAGAATCGGGCTAGGGCAACAGTAAATGGAAAAATTAGTTCAGGGATATGAGTAAATTCGAGACGTGGTGGGAATCAATAAATGGAAGATTCGGTGTGCAGTGCAATTGTATTGGAAAACTTGTGTGAGTGATCATATATTAGAAAATTGGAGCAGAGCGTGTCTAAATTGGGGAATAGGGGCCACGGAATCAAAAAATAGAAATGTTGCGATCATTGATAAATTGGGGATTCTGTTCAGTGCACTACTAAATGAACAAATATAATCAACAAGGCATCTGTACGTTGAAGATGCGTATCAGGGAACAACTCAATGGAAGGAATTGATGCAGGGCAACAATAATTTGAGACTTCATGCAGGTGTCATTAAATTCTAAGTGGGAGGGCTGAGACAGGATAATCTCAATGGGTAGTTGGTGATATTCCCGAATTAGTGCAGGATTGGTAAATGGGAGAATTGGTGCAGAGAAGCGGAGCACTAATTGGAGCCTTCGAGATGTCCAGCCCTGACACAGACCCTTCAGTCCAACTTGTCCAAGCCAAAACTTAAGAATGCTGTCAGCTCTCCACTAAATTGGAGAATCATTGGAAGAAACGACTAAATGAACAAAATTGGGAAAGGGCTTAGCGAAATGTGAGAATTTGCAACAGGGCATCGAGATAATGGGTGAATTATTGCAGTTCAGAGCTGAATGGGTGAGTTATGCTGTGCTGCACTAAATGGGAGAATTGGGGCAGGACATTACCTTTTGCGAGTTTTAGAGTAGGGCACCCCTAATTTGGGCGAGGGCATCAGTCAGGAAGAGGATTGCTGTAAGGCAACACTGAGTGGAGAACTTGTTCAGGACATCAGCAATTCGGGGAAATGGTGCTAAGCAACATTGAATTGGTGTGGGGTCACGGTAAATGCTGATAACTTCGTGAATTGGAGCAAATGGGAGAACACGGGCAGTGAATCATTAAATAGGACAAATGTTGCAAAGGATTAGTGGTCCAGATTCAATACAGTGCACCACAATTTGGGGGAATTGGTGCAGTTTACCTCGAAACAGAAGATATGTGTCCGATCAGTCATTTGGAGATATGATGCATAAATCGCAAGATTAGAGAATTCTGGCAGTGGACTACTAAATGGGAGAATTGTTGCAGGAAATACTAAATGGAAGACCTGGTGCACAGTGCCACTCAAATACAGGATGGGTGCATGGCACCAGTAAATGAGAGAATTAGAGTAGCGCACCCTTAAATGGTAGAATCAGGCTCGGGCATCAGTAAATGTAAGAATTAGTTCAGGGATATGAGTAAATGGAAGATCTGTTGGAAACAATAGATGGGAGATCTCGTGCACAGTGCTGTTCCATTAGAAAATTGTTGTGTGTGCCAATATATTGGAAAATTGGAGCAGAGCATGTCCAGATTGGGGAATAGGGGCCAGGGAAACAATAAAAAGAAGAAATGTTGCATGCATTGGTAAATTGGAAATTCAGTTCAGTGCATTACTAACGAAAAAATAAAATCAGCATGGCTTCTGTACGTTGAAGATGTTTATCAGGGAACAATTAATGAAAGGAATTGATGCAGAGCAACAATAATTGGTGAATTCAGCCAGGTGTCATTAAATTCCTGGTGGGAGGACTGGGGCAGGATAACCTGAATGGGGGAGTTGGTGAAATTCCAGACGTGGTGTAGGATTGGTAAATGGGAGAACTGGTGCAGGAAAGCGGAGCACTAATTACAGCCTTAGAGATGTCCAGCATGGAAACAGACCCGTCAGTCCAACTTGCCCACACATAAATTTAAGAATTCTGACAGCTCTCCAGTATATTTGAGAATCATTGCAAGAATCTACTAAATGGAAAAATTGTGAAAGGCCTTATTGAAATGTGAGAATTTGCAACAGGGCATCAGATAATGGGTGAATCAATGCCATTCTGCACTAAATGATTGAATTATGCTGTGTTGCACGAAATGGGAGAATTGGGTTAGTACAATACCTTTTGGGAGATATAGAGTAGGGCATCACTAAATTGGGCGAGATCATCAGTCAGGATTAGGATTGCTGTAAGGCAACATAGAGTAGAGACCTTGTTCAGGAAATCAGTAATTGGGGGAAATGGTGCTGAGCAACACTGAATTGGAGAATTGTGGGGTATCTGTAAATGAAAGACCTGGTGCAGGGTGCTGACAACTTCGCAAATTGGAGCAAATGGGAGAACGCGGGCAGTGAATCAGTAAATAGGACAAATGTTGGAAAGGATTATTGTTCCAGATTCAATACAGTGTACCACGAAATGGGGGAGATGTTGCAGTTCACAACGAAAGTGAAGATATGTGTAGGATCGGTAATTTGGAAATTTGATGCAGGGATCGCAAATTCTGGCAGCGGACTACTAAATGAGAGAATTGTTTCAGGGAAATACTGAATGGAAGAACTGGTGTACAGTGGAGCTAGATTAGAGAATGGATGCATGGCACCAGGAAATGGGAGAATTTGAGTAGCGCACTCTTAAATGGTAGAATCTGCTAAGGAATCTGTAAATAGACGAATTAGTACAGGGGTATAAGTAAATGGGAGACTTGATGGGAATCAATGAATGGGGTATTCAGTGCACAGATCCATTACATTGGAAAACTGGTGTGTGTGTGTGTGTGTGTGTGTGTGTGTGTGTGTGTGTGTGTGTGTGTGTGTGTGTGTGTGTGTCAATATATTAGAAAATTAGAAATATATCAGAGCATGCCTAAATTGGGGAATAGGGGCCTGGGGATCAATAAAAAGAAATATTGCAAGTATCGGTGAATTTGAGATTCAGTTCAGTTCACCACTAAATGAAAACAATTCAGCAGGGCTCCTGTACGTGGAAGAAGTGCTTCAGGGAACAATTAGATGGAAGGAACTGATGCAGGTCATCAATAATCAGAGATTTCTTGCAAGTACCCTTAGGTTGGGCAGGGTAATACTCAATGGGAGAGTTGGTGCAGTTTCAGGATTTGTGCAGGATTGGTGAATGGGAGAAATGGTGCAGAGCAGCGGAGCCATAAATAGAGTCATACAATCACAGAGATGTACACCATGGAAAAAGGCACTTCAGTCCAACTTGTCTATGACTCAATTTTAGAATTCTGGCAGCTCTCCACGAAATTGGAGAAACATTCCAAGGAACTACTAAATGGAAGAATTGGGCAAGGGCTTATCGAAATAAGAGAATTTGGAACAGGGCATCGGATAATGGCAAATTGGTGCAATTAGCACCAAATAGGAAAGTTTCAGTTTAGCAGTAAATGGAAGAATTGGTACAGTGTAGCACTAAATGGGAGAACTAGGACAGAACAACACTTGATGCGGGAATGAGAGTAGGGCACCCTTAAATTGGGCGAGGACATCATTCAATATGAGGATTGGTGCAAGGCAAAACTGAATGGAGAACTTGTGCAGGATGTCAGTAATTGGGGGAAATGGTGCTAAGCAACACTGAATTGGAGAATCGGTGCGGGCCATCAGTAAATGAGTTACCTGGTGCACAGTAGAGCTAAATTAGAGAATTGGTGTATGGCAGCAGTCAACGGGAGAATTACAGTAACACACCCTTAAATGGTAGAATTGGGCTAGGGCACCAGTACATGAAAGAATTAGTACAGGGATATGAGTAAATGGGAGATTTGGTGGGAATCAATAAATGGGATATCTGCTGCACAGTGCCGTTACATTAGAAAATTGGTGGGAGTGCCAGTATATTGGAAAATTGTAGCAGAACATGTCTAAATTGGGGAATAGGGACCAGGGAATCAGAAAACGAAGAAAAGTTGCAAGCATTTGTAAATTGGAGATTCAGTCCTGTGCATCACAAAATAAAAAAAACAATTCAGCAAGGCACCCATACGTGGAAGAAGTGTTTCGGGGAACAACTAAATGGAAAGAATTGATGCAGGGCAACAATAATTGGAGAATTCATGCAGATGCTATTAAAGTCAAAGTGGGAGGACTGGTGCAGGATAACCTCAATAGGTGAGTTAGTGAAATTCCCTAATGAGTGCAGGATTGGTAAATTGGAGAATTGATGCAGGGAAGCGGAGCACTAATGACAGCGTAAGAGATGTACAGCACGGAAACAGACTCTTCAGTCCAACGTCTCCACGCCTAAATTTAAGAATTCTGGCAGCCTCCACTAAACTGAAGACTCATTGCTATAAATTAATAAATGGAAAATTTGGGAAAGGGCTTATCGACGTGTGATCATTTGCAACAGGGCATCAGATCATGGGTGAATTAGTGCAGCTCAGCACTAAATGGGTGAGTTATGCTGTGTTGCACTAAATGGGAGAATTGGGACAGGACATTACTTTTGGGGAGATTTAGAGTAGGGCACTCCTAAATTGGGGGAGGGCATCAGTCAGTATGAGGATTGGTGTAAGACAACGCAAAGTGGAGAAATTGTTCAGGACATCAGTAATTGGAGGAAATGGTGTTCAGCAACACTGAATTTGAGAATTGGTGCTTGCCATCAGTAAATGAGAGACCTGGTGCACAGTGGAGCTAAATTAGAGAATTGGTGCATGGCAACACTAAATGGAAAAATTAGAGTAGCGCACCCTTAAATGATAGAATCGGACTAGGGCATCAGTAAATTGAAGAATTAGTACAAGGATATGAGTAAAAGGGCGGAATCAATAAATGGTAGATTCGGTGCACAGTGCAATTATATTGGAAAACTGTTGTAAGTGTCAATATATTAGAAAAGTGGAGCAGAACATGTCTAAATTGGGGAATAAGGGCCTGGGAATCAATAAAAAGAAAAATGTTGGAAGCATCAGTAAATTGGAGATTCAGTTCATTGTGTGACCATATGAAAACAATTCAGCAGGTCACCGTATGTGGAAGAAGTGTTTCAGGGAACAATTAAATGTAAAGAACTGATGCAGGGCATCAATGATTGGAGATTTCATACAGCTGCCTTTGAATTGGTCAGGAATACACTCAGTGGGAGATTTGGTGCAGATTCAGGATCTGTGCAGGATTGGTAAATGAGAGAAATGGTGCAGAGCAGCCGAGCCATAAATAGAGTCATACAATCATAGAGATGTACACCATGGAAAAAGACACTTCAGTCCAACTTGTCTATGACTCAATTTTAGAATTCTGGCAGCGCTCCACGAAATTGGAGAATCATTCCAAGGAATTACTAAATGGAAGAATTGGGCAAGGGGCTTATAAAATAAGAAAATTTGGAACAGGGCATCTTATAATGGCAAATTGATGCAGTTAGCACCAAATGGGAGAGTTTCAGCTTAGTGGTCAATGGAAGAATTGGTGCTGTGAAGCACTAAATGGGAGGATTGGGACAGGACAACACTTGATGCGGAAATGGAGTAGGGCACCCCTAAAATGGATGAGGGCATTCGTCAATATGAGGATTGGTGTAAGGCAAAACTGAATGGAGAACTTGTTCAGGACGTCAGTAACTGGCGGAAATGGTGCTAAGCAACATTGAATTGGAGAATTGGTGTGGGCCATCAGTAAATGAGAGACCTGGTGCACAGTGGAGCAAAATGAGAGAATTGGTGCATGGCAACAGTCAACGGGAGAATTCGAGTAACACACCCTTAAATGGTAGAATCGGGCTCGGGCAACAGTAAATGGAAGAATTAGTACAGGGATATGAGTAAGTGGGAGATTTGGTGGGAATCAAACAACAGGAGATCCCATTATATTGGAAAACTGGTGGGAGTGTCAGTATATTTGAAAATTACAGCACGGCATGTCTACATTGTGGAATAGGGGCAGGGAATTAATAAAAGGAAGAAATGTTGCAACCATTGGAAAACTGGAGATTCAGTTCAGTGCATCACTAAATGAAAACAATTCAGCAGGGCACCTGTACGTTGAAGATGTGTATTATGGAACGACTAAATGGAAGGAATTGATGCAGGGCAACAATAATTGGAGACTCCATGCAGGTGCCATTAAATTCTAAGTGGGAGGACTGAGGCAGGATAAACTCAATGGGTGACTTGGTGAAATTCCCGAATTAGGGCAGGATTGGTAAATGGGAGAATTGGTGCAGGGAAGCGGAGCACTAATTACAGCCTGAGAGACATGCAGCACGGAAACAGACCCTTCAGTCCAACTTGTCCATGCCTAAATTCAAGAATTCTGGCATTAAATTGGAGAATCATTGCAAGGACCTACTGAGGATCTAAAATTTGAATTTAGACAACAATTATATGTAGATTTTTATTTACCACAAGATGGTTTCTCAATGTAAAAGAATGCTATGAAATGGCCTGTTAACCTGTACTGCTGATTTTCCGAATTAAGCTGAAATTCAAAGATAAGAAGACAGTAGAGTTTTCATAAAATGAATACTGATGCATTAATTGACTATTCGAACTAACTTTCAACTGATACATTGCATGACAATTTACATAAATAAGATTTCTTTTCCTAGGAATACCATTGGATCAGCCTGTTGTCAATTATGTCTCCATATTACAGATGATTGGACTTTTCTTGTCATTAAGAACCCTTTTCCAGGAAATATCATTGGATTAACTTCCTGCAAATCATGTCACCTTATTTTATGCGATTGATCTTTCATGTCATTAGGGCTGTACTACCTCTTTAAAAACATATTAAAAATGTGTAATTTTCAAATGTGATTGCGCGACTTTTCACCATGGAATACAGAAGCTTTAACCTCTGTGTTGCTGGATAAAATTGCATCAAGGTGCCATAATTCAATAAACTAATGACCACTGCTTTTTTAACAGACTGTATGCGCTGATTCTTTTGACCAATCTCGAATCAAGAGGGAATGGATCTTCACAGAATGGTACAAATACAAGCACGAGTGAAATCTGGAAAAGGTAATAGTTATTTATGATCTGCAGGATGTTGCACAGATAAGCAGGAATAAAATCTGTTAGAGGTTATAAATGTTTATGATCTGCTGGATGTTACAGGGTCAAGAAGGAATGAAATCTAGAAGAGGAAATAACCGTTTATAATGTGGAGGATGGTAAAGTTTCAAGCAGGAATGAAATGTGGAAGAGGTAATATTTATTTATGATCTGCAGAATGTTACAGAGATGAGCAGGAATAAAATTTGGAAGAGGTAATAGTTGTTTATAACCTGAAGAATGTGACAGTGACAAGCAGGAATAAAATCTGAAACAGGTAATATATGTTTATGACCTGCAGGATTTTACAGATACAAGAAGGAATGAAACCAGGAAGAAGTAATAATTGTTTATAGTCTTCAGGATATTACAGAGACAAGCCGGTGTGAAATCTACAGGAGGTCATAGATGTGTATGGTCTGCAGTATTTTACAGAGATAAGGAGGAGTTAAATCGAGAAGAGGTAATTTTTTTTATGGTCTGCAGAATGTTACAGAGACAAGTAGGAGTGAAATCTGGAAGTGGTAATAGATGTTTATGATCTGCAGCTTGACAGAGAGACCAGCAGGAGTGAAATCTGGAGGAGGTCATAGATGTGTATGGTCTGCAGTATTTTAAAGAGAAAAGCAGGAGTGAAATCTGGAAGAGGTAATAGTTGTTTATAACCGGCAGGATATTACGGAGACAAGCAGGTGTGAAATCTGGAAGAGATAATAATTGTTTTTGGTCTGCAGGATGTTGCAGAGAGAAGTACGAGTGAAATTTGCATTTGTTTGTAGTCTGCAGAATGTTATAGACACAAGTAGAAGCGAAATCTGGAAGAGATAATAGTTGTTTATGGTCTTCAGGATGCTACAGAGACAAGCAGAAGTGAAATCTGGAAGAGGTAATAGTTTTTTTTTATGGTCTGGAGAATGTTATTAAGACAAGGAAGAGTGAAATCTTGAAGAGGCAAAATTTGTTTATAATCTGCCAGATGTTACGGTGACAAGCAGGAGTGAAATCACAGACAGTTAATATTTGTTTATGACCTGCAGGATTTTACAGATACAAAAAGGAATGAAATCAGGAAGAAGTAATAGTTGTTAATGGTCATCAGGATATTACAGAGACAAGCCGGACTGAAATCTAGAGGAGGTCATAGATGTGCATGGTCTGCAGTATTTTAAAGAGATAAGGAGGAGTGAAATCTGAAAGAGGTAATAGTGGTTTATGATCTGCAGTTTGGCAGACAGACAAGCAAGAGAGTAATGTGGAAGAGGTAATAGTTATTTATGATCTACAGCATGGTACAGAGATAAAGAACTGAAATCTGGAAGACGTAATAATTACTTATGGTGTGCAGAATGTTACCGAGACAAGCAGGAATGAAATGTGGAAGTGGTAATAGTTGTTTATAATCTGCCAGATGTTACGGTGACAAGCAGGAGTGAAATCTGGAAGAGGTCTATAACACCCTGCAGACCACAAGCAACAATTGCCTGTCCCAGATTTCACTCCTGCTTGTCTCTGTAACATCCTGCAATTTATAAACAACTATTACCTCTTCCAGATTTCATTCCTGCTTGTCTCTGTACAATTCTGCAGACCATAACAACTGTTACCTCATCCAGATTTCATTCTTGCTTGACTCTATAACATTCTGCAGACCATGAACAGTTATTACTTCTTACAGATTTCAAGCCTGCTTGAGTCTATAACACCCTGCAGACCACAAACAACAATTACCTCTTCCAGATTTCACTCCTGCTTGTCCCTGTAATATCCTGCAGATCATAAACAACTATTACCTCTTACAGATTTCATTCCTACTTGCCTCGGTAACATTCTCCAGATCTTAAAAATGTATTACCACTTCCACATTTCACTCCTGTATGATTCTGCAACATCCTGCAGACCATAAACAACTATTACCTCTTCCAGATTTCACTCCTGCTTGTCTCTGTAACATTCTGCAGACCATAAAAAAGTATTACCTCTTCTAGCTTTCACTCCTGCTTGTGTCTATGACATCCAGCAAACCACAAGCAACCATTGCCTCTTCCAGATTTCACACCTGCTTGTTCTCTCTAACATTCGGCAGACAATAAACAAATGTAACCTCTGTATTACCACTTACGCTTTTCACTACTGCTTGACCCTGTAACATCCTGCAGATGATAAACAACTATTACCACTTCCATTTTCACTCCTGCTTGAATCTGCAACATCCTGCAGAACATAAACAACCAAAAACTTTACCAGGTTTCATTTCTGCTTACCTCCGCAACATCCTGCAGGTTATAAACAACCATTACCTTTTCCATTTTTCTCTCCTGCTTCCATCTACAACGTCCTGCAGGCCATAAACAACTATTACCTCGACAAGATTTCATTCCTGTTTGTCTCCACAACATCCTGCAGATTATAGACAAGTATTACCTCTTGCAGATTTGATTCCTCCTTGACCTGTAACATCCTGCAGGTTATAAACATGTATTAACTCTTCCAGATTTCATTCCTGCTTGTCTCTGTCGCATTCTGCAGATCATAAACAACTATTACTTCTCCCATATTGAGTCCTGCTTAACGCTGTGACATCATGCTGATCATAAACATCAATTACCTCTAACAGATTTCATCCCAGATTGTTTCTGTAACTTACTGCAGGTTATAAACAGCTATTACCTCTTCCATATTTCACTCCTGTTTGAACCTGTATCATCCTGCAGAACATAAACAACTATTTCCTCTTTCATATTTCACTCCAGATTATCTCTGTAAAGTCCTGAAGACCATAAACAAGTCTTGTCTCTTCCATATTTCACTCCTGAACGTCTCTGTAAATCCTACAGTCCATAAACAACTATCACCTCTTCCAGATTTCACTCCTGCTTGTCTCTGTATCGTCCTGCAAACCATAAACAACTAATACCTATACCAGTTTTCATTCCTGCTTACGTCTGCAACATCCTACAGATAATGAACAACTATTACCTCTTCCAGATTTCACTCTGGCTTGTCTCTGCCGCATCCAGCAGATCAGAAACAAATATTACCTCTTCAAGATTTCACTCCTCCTTGTCTGTGTAACATCCTGAAGACCATACACATCTATGACCGCCTCTAGATTTCATCCTTGCTAGTCTCTGTAAAATACTGCCGTCCAGAAACAACTATTACATGTTCCAGATTTTATACCTATTTGTCTCTGTACTATGCTGCAGATCATACACCATTATCTCTTCCAGATTTCACTCCTGCTTGTCTCTGTAACATTCTGCAGACCACAAACAAATATTACCTCTTCCAGATTTCATTCATGCTTGTTTATAACATTCGGCAAATTATAAACAAATGCAACCTCTTCCAGATTTCGCTCTTGCTTGTCTGTGTCACATCCTACAGACCATACACATCTACGACATCCTCTAGATTACATTCCTGCTTGTCTCTGTAACATTCTGCAGACAATAAACAATTATTACCTCTTCCAGATTTCACTCCTGCTTGTGTCTATAACATCCTGCAGACCACAAACAACTATTACCTTTTCTAGATATCATTCTTGGTTGCCTCTGTAACATTCGCCAGATTGGTCAAACGAATCAGCGAATACAGTCTGTTCAAAAAGCAGTGGTCGTTAGTTTATTGAATTAAGGCACCTTGACACAATTTTATCCAGCAACACAGAGGGTAAAGCTTCTGTATTCCATGGTGAAGTCACGCAATCACATTTGAAAATTACACATTTTTAATATTTTTTGAGAGATAGTACAGCCCTAATGACGTGAAAGACCAATCACATATAATAAAGTGACATGATTTACTGCAAGTTAATCCAATGATATTTCCTGGAAAAGGGCTCTTAATGACAAGAAAAGTCCAATCATCTGTAATATGGAGCCATAATTGACAACAGGCTGATCCAATGGTAATCCTTGGAAAAGAAATCTTATTTATGTAAATTGTCATGCAATGTATCAGTTGAAGGTTAGTTCGAATAGTCAATTAATGCATCAGTATTCATTTTATGAAAACTCTATTGTCTTCTTATCTTTGAATTTCAGCTTAATTCGGAAAATCAGCAGGACAGGTTAACAGGCCATTTCATAGCATTCTTTGACATTGAGAAACCATTTTGTGGTAAATAAAAATCTACATATAATTATTGTCTAAATTCAAATTTTAGATCCTCAGTAGGTCCTTGCAATGATTCTCCGATTTAGTGGAGCGCTGCCAGAATTCTTAAACTTAGGCGTAGACAGGTTGGACTGAAGGATCTGTTTCCGTGCTGCACATCTCTCAGGCTGTAATTAGTGCTCCGCTTCCATGCACCACTTCTCCCATTTACCAATCCTGCACTAATTCGGCAATGAATTTCACCAAGTCACCCATTGAGTTTATCCTGCCTCAGTCCTCCCACTTAGAATTTAATGGCACCTGCATGGAGTCTCCAATTATTGTTGCCCTGCATCAATTCCTTCCATTTAGAGGTTCCCTGATACACATCTTCCACGTACGGGTGCCCTGCTGATTTTTTTTTTCATTTCGTGCTGCACTGAACTTAATCTCCAATTTACCGAAGCTTGCAACATTTCTTCTTTTCATTGATTCGCTGATCGCTATTCCCCAATTTAGACATGCTGTGCTGTAATTTTCCCAATATATTGGCACACCCACCAATTGTCTAATGTAATGACACTTTGCACGGATATCCCATTTATTGTTTCCACCAAATCTCCCATTTGCTCATAGCCCTGTACTAATTCTTCCATTTACTGATGCTGGAGCCTGATTCTACCATTGAAGGGTGCGCTACTCTAATTCTCACATTTACTTATACCCCACACCAATTCTCCATTTCATTGTTGCTCAGCACCATTTCTCCCAATAACTGATGTTCTCAACAAGTTCTCAATTCAGTTTTGCCTTGCAGCAATCCTCATACTGACTGATGCCCTCACCCAATTTAGGGGTGTCCTTCTCTAATTCTCCCAAAAGGTATTCTCCGGCCCCAATTCTCCCATTTAGTGTAAGACAGGATAACTCACCCATTTAGTGCTGAACTGCACTAATTCACCCATTATCTGATGCAGTGTTACAAATCCTCACATTTAGATAAGTTATTTGCCAATTCTTCCATTTAGTAGTTCCTCCCAATGATTCTCCAATTTAGTGGAGCGCTGAAAGAATTCTTAAATTGAGGCAAGGATAAGTTGGATCGAAGGGTCTGTTTCCATGCTGTACATCTCTAAAGCTTAAATTAGTGTTCCCCTTCCCTGCATCAATTCTCCAATTTACTAAGTCGGGAATTTCACCAACTCACCCATTAAGGATATCCTGCCCGAGTCCTCCCACCTGCATGAATTCTCCAATTATTGTTGCCCTGCATCAATTCCTTCCGTTAGTTGTTCCCTGAAACACTTCTTACACGTATAGATGCCCTGCTGATTTTTTTTTCGTTTAGTGATGCACTGAACTGAATCTCCAATTTACCAATGCTTGCAACATTTCTTCTTTTTATTGAATCCCTGCCCCCATTCCCCAATTTAGACATGCTTTTCTCCAATTTTCCAATATATTGGCACTCCCACCAATTTTCTAATGTAACGGCACTGTGCACCCGATCTCCCACCTATTGTTTCCACCAAATCTCCCATTTAATCATATCCCTGGACTAACTCTTCATTTTACTGATGCTGGCCCGATTATACCCCCCATTTAAGGCTGCACTACTCTAATTCTCCTATTTATTGTTGCCATGCACCAATTCTCTACTTTCGCTCCACTGTGCACCAGGTCTCTCATTTACTGCGTTATCCAATTCAGTTTGTTTAGCACCATTTACCCCAATTACTGATGTCCTGAACAAGTTCTCCACTGAGTTTTATCTTACACCAATCCTTTAATGGACTGATGCCCTCGCTCAATTTCGGGGTGCCCTACACTAAGTCTCCCAAAATGTATTGTCCTACCTCAATTCTCCGATTTAGTTGCAACACAACATAACTTACCCATTTAGTGCTGAACTGCACTAATTATCCCTTTGTCTGATGCCCTGTTGCAAGTTCTTACATTTCTGAAGCTCTTTCCCAATTTTTCCATTCAGTAGTTTCATACAATGATTCTTCAATTTCGTGGAGAACTGCCAGAATTCTGAAATTTCGACTTGGACAAGTTGGACTGAAGGGTCTGTTTCCGGGCTGTACATCTCTAAGGCTGTAATTAGTGCTCCACTTCCCTGCACCAATTCTACCATTTACCAATCCTGCACTAATTCGGGAATTTCACCAACTCACCTATTGAGTGTTATCCTGCCCCAGTCCTCCGACTTAGACTTTAATGGCACCTGCATGAATTCTCCAATTATTGTTGCCCTGCATCAATTCCTTCCATTTAGTTGTATCCTGATACACATCTTCAACGTACTGGTGCCCTGCTGATTTTTTTTTCATTTCGTGATGCACTGAACTGAATCTCCAATTTTCCAATGCTTGCAACATTCCTTCTATTTATTGATTCCCTGGCCCCTATTCCCCAATTTAGACATGCTCTGCTCAAATTTTCCAATATATTGGCATTCCCACCAATTGTCTAATGCAACGGCACTGTGCACCAGATCTCCCATTTATTGTTTCCAATAAATATCCCATTTACTCATATCCCTGTACTAATTCTTCCATTTACTGATGCCCGAGCCTGATTCTACCACTGAAGGGTGCGCTACTCTAATTCTCCCATTTACGTACCCCGCAACGATTTTCCAATTCAGTGTTGCTTAGCACCATTTCCCCCAATGACTGATGTTCTGAACAAGTTCTCCATTCAGTTTTGCCTTGCACCAATCCTCATACTGACTGATGCACTCGCCCTATTTAGGGGTGCCCTACTCTCATTACCGCATCAAGTATTGTCCTGTCCCAATTTTCCAATTTAGTGCCACACTGCACCAACTCTCCCATTTACTGCTAAATTGAAATTCTCCAATTTGGTGCTGTCTGCAGCAATTTTCCAATATCGGATTCCCTGTTCCAAATTCTCTTATTTTGATAAGCCCTTGCCAAATTCTTCCATGTAGTAGTTCCTTGAAATGATTCTCCAATTTCGTGGAGCGCTGCCAGAATTCGAAAATTAGGTCATACACAAGTTGGACTGAAGTGTCTGTTTCCATGTTGCACATCTCTATGATTGTGTGACTCTATTTATGGCTCCGCTGCTCTGTACCGTTTCTCCCATTTACCAATCCTGCACATATCCTGAAGCTGCACCAACTCTCCCATTGAGTATTATCCTGCACAATTTAAAGGCACCTGCATAAATTCTCCAATTATTGTTGCCCTGCATCAATTCCTTCCATTTAATTGTTTCCTGAAATACTTCTTCCATGTACGGATGTCCTGGTGAATTGTTTTCATTTATTGGTGCACTGAACAGAATCTCCAATTTACCGATGTTTGCAACATTTCTTGTTATTGATTCCCTGCCCCCTATTCCATAATTGAGACAAGCTCTGCTACAATTTTCCAATATATGGGCACTCGCACCTGTTTCCAACGCAATGGCACTATGCACCTTCTCTCCCATTTATTGATTCCCGCCAAATCTCCCATTTCCTCATATCCCTGTACTAAATCTTCCATTTATTGATGCTATGCACCCATTTTCTAATTTAGCTCCGCTGTGCACTAGTTCTTCCATTCAGTATTTACCAGCAACAATTCTGCCATTTAGTCGTCCGCTGCCAGAATTCTCTCATCTTGCGATCCCTGCATCAAATCTCCAAATTACCGATCTTGCACATATCTTCCAGTTAGTAGTGAACAGCACGACCTCCCCCCCACCCCCCGCCCATTTCGTGGTGCACTGTATTGAACCTGGACCACTAATCCTATGCAACATTTGTCCTATTCACTAATTCACTGCCCGTGTTCTCCCATTTGCTCCAATTCTTGAAGTTATCAGCACCCTGCACCAGGTCTCTCATTTACTGATACCCCACACCAATTCTCCAATTCAGTGTTGCTTAGCACCTTTTCCCCAAATTACTGATATCCTGAACAAGTTCTCGACTCAGTTTTGCCTTACACCAATTCTCATACTGACTGATGCCCTTCCCAATTTAGGGGTACCCTACTCTAAATCTCCTAAAATGTATTGTCCTGCCCCAATTCTCCCATTTAGGGCAACACAACATAACTCACTCATTTAGTGCTGAGCTGCATTCATTCACCCATTATCTGATGCCTTGTTGCCAATTTTCACATTTCAATAAGCCCTTTCCCAATTCTTCCATTTCGTAGTATCTTGCTATGATTCTCCAATTTAGTGGAGCACAGCCAGAATTCTTAATATTAGGCGTGGACAAGTTCAAGTGAAGGATCTGCTTGCATTCTGTACATTTCTAAGGCTCTAGTTAGTGCTCTGCTTCCCTGCACCAATTCTCCCATTTCCTAATCCTGCACGAATTCGGTAACTGTACTAACTCACATATTGAGGTAATCCTGCCCCAGTTCTCCCACTTAGAATTTAATGGCACCTGCATGAATTCTCCAATTATTTTTGCCCTGCATCAATTCCTTCCATTTAGTTGTTCCCTGATACACATCTTCCACTTACGGATGGCCTGTTGATTTTTTTTTCTTTTAGTGATGCACTGAACTGAATCTCCAATTTACTGATGCTTGCAATATTTCTTCTATTTATTGATTCCCTGGCCCCTGTTCCCCAATTTAGAAATGCTCTGCTCCAATTTTCCAATATATTGGCATTCCAACATTTTTTTATTGTAATGGCACTGTGGATCAGGTCTCCCATTTATTGTTTCCAACAAATTTCCCATTTACTCATATCCCTGTACGAATTCTCCCATTTACTATACCCTGTTACTTTTCTCGCATTTAGATTAGCCCTAGCCCAATTCTCCCATTAAGTAGTTCCTTGTAATGATTCTCCAATTTAGTAGAGCGCTGCCAGAATTCTTAAGAATAGACAAGTTGGACCGCGGATCAATTTGTGTGTTGTAAATCTCTATGATTGTATGACTTGTATTTATGGGTATTTCTCCGATTTTCCGATCTTGCACAAATCCTGGAACTGCACCAACTCTCCCATTGAGTGTTATCCTGCCCCAGTTCACCCACTTCGGACTTCCTGGCACCTGAATAAATTCTCCAATTTTTGATGCCCTGCATTTTTTTTCATTTAGTAATGCACTGAACTGAATCTCCAATTTACTGATGCTTGCAACATTTCGTCTTTTTATTGATTCCCTGCCCCTATTCCCCAATTTAGACATGCTCTGCTCCAATTCTCTCATATGTTGACACTCCCACCAATTGTCTAATGTAATGGCACTGTGCACTGAATCTCCCATTTATTAATTCCCAGCAAATCTCCCCTTTACTCATCCTCCTGTACTAAGTCTTCCATTGAATGATGCCCTAGCCAGATTCTACCATTTAGCAGAAGCCTCAACTTTGGTAGGAGTGACTTAACCATGAAACCAGAAGGAACAGAAAGCCAACTGAGTGAGAGAAAATAAAAGCAATGGAGTTGTCAGAGGGAGATCACAGGATGTGACGCCTTATTCTACAGCAAAGAACCTAAGACCAGGAGGCAGTGTTTCCTCCCCATGCTGGGTTTCAGGAAATATGGTCAGAGCTGAAGCTGAGTTTGCAATGGGACAGGCGGGATACCGTTTTACTGACCATGTTGTGTGTGAGCAACATACAAGGTTCTGCCTCGTCCCTCTCAGGAACTCACTGTTTAACTAAGAAGCTGATCCACTGGATTAATATCTGTGTGCAGTGTTAATTAGCACAGGGCCAATCAGATCAGGGAGATCCCTTGGTGCCTTGCACACTGCTGTGGGAGAAATGGGTTCTGGTTCCCTTCTCACAGATGCTGCCTGACCTGCTGAGGTTAGATTTCAGATCCCCAGGAACAGCAGGGGTCTCCCTTTATGTATTTTCTTTTTCCTTACTCAATGGGTCATTTGTGATGCTTAAGATCCCACATGTTTTCTATTTCCCCCTTCAGCAGATCTTGTCACAGGAAAAGACCTGTGCACATGAACACCAAGGCAAATCTATCCATGTTCACATTTCAAACTCTGTAGTTCGGTCGAGTTTGTCTGTCTTTAGCCTTTTATGCCAAACTCCATCTCAGCGGGCTTCAGTCTATTCATTTGCCTTCACAACCTTCTGCTATTTCCTGGTGACATTATTGTTCGCCTGTTTGTACCAACAATCCTTTTGGCTGGTATCCTCCACAGTATCTTCTCCAAATCCAAGTTAGATGTCAAAGAAAATATTGATTGTCTTTTCTTTCTCAATAATAAATAACCATCTGTATCATTTGTAGAAAGAGAATAACATGATTAAAATATTTTTCCTTGCAGTAAATAAGCAAATTGGATTTTCATTCTGCTGTTTGCAACTTGCAGTAATTTATGATCACTCAGCATTTTTCCGCCCAAGCACATTAATTCTCCATGGTGAGCTTGAGCCAGTTATTACAATAGCTTCAGTTTTTAATCCAGCCTCTTATGTAATAATTTGCGAAACAGATTGGATGACCTTACCTTCATTAACCTTTTATTTTATTCCATCACATTTGTTGAATTTTAACTCCACACTGACTCTCTTTATACAGAGCCACCCTCTCCAGTTGGGTTTGTGTTGTTCTGCTCCAGGTATATTCCAAGTGTAAACAGCACCGGTGGCAAACTGACCCGCCTGTTGTCATCTGGAATAGATTCTTGTTGTACTTTTGAGACTGGTGTCATATTGTCAAACTTGTATGTTGTGGCAGTAGAATTACGCTTTGGGTAGAGAAATGGCTTGAAGGTTGAAGACAGAGGTTGGTGGGGGAGGGTTGCTTTTCAGACTCGAGGCCTGTGACCAGCGGTGTGCCACAAGGATCGGTGCTGGGTCCACTGTTGTTTTGTCATTTATATAAATGATTTGGATGTGACCATAGGACGAATGGTTAGTAAGATTGCAGATGGCAGTAAAATTGGAGGTGTCGAGGACAGTGAAGATGGTTACCTTAGAGGACAATGGGATCTTGATCAGATGGGCCAATGGGCTGAGGAGTGGCAGATGGAGATTAATTTAGATAAATGTGAGGTACTGCTTTTGGAAAGGCAAAAGAGAGCAGGACATACACACTTAATGACAAGGTACTAGGGATATTGCTGAACAAGTAGACCTGGAGTGCAGCTTCATAAATTCGTTGAAGGTGGACTAACATTTAGATAGAATAGTAAAGAAGCGTTTTACACTTTTGTCTTTATTGCTCAGTTAATGGTGTAAGGGAGTTGGGAGGTCATGTTCGGCCATTTTTGGTATATCATGTGCAATTGTGGACTCCCTCCTATAAGAAGGGTATTGTGAAACTTGAAACTGTTTAGAAAAGGTTCACAAGGATGTTGCCAAGGTTGGAGGGTTGTGCTAGAGTTTTAGACTGTATAGGTTGAGGTTATCATCCCTGGAGCATCAATGGCTGAGGGGTAACCTCATAGAGGTTCACAAAATCATGAATGGCCTCAATTGGGTAAAAAGGCAAGGTTATTTCCCTGTGGTGGGAGAGTACCGAAGCAGATGGCATCTGTTAAATTTGAGAGGAGAAACATAAAACGGACCTAAGGGGAACATTTTACATTGTGTGCATGAGCTGCCAGAGGACGTAGTGAAGGCTGGTACAATTACAATATTTACAAGGTACCTGTGTGGGTGTAGGAATTAAAAAGGGTTCAGAGGATCATGGGCCAAATTCTGACAAATAGGATGAGATTGACATCGGATATCAGTTCAGCATAGATGTGTTGGACTGAATGATCTGTTGTGATTAAATGCGCTGAGCTGGGAATTTGTGTTGCAGACGTTTCGTCCCTTTTCTAGGTGACATCCTCAGTGCTTTGCTCAACCATCTCTGGACTCATAGCAGAAACGGTAATGCAAAGATTAGAACAAACAGAATTGCCACAAATTCAACCCAAACTCTGGGTCAGATATGTAGATGATACCTTTGTAACCATTAAAAACACACAAATAGCAAACACACACCGCATCATCAACGCCACACTCACCGGAATCCGATTCACTAGAGAGGAGGAAAAGGACAACCAACTCCCATTCCTAGACGTGATGGTACAGAGAACACCGAACGGAGAATTCACCACAAAGGTATACTGGAAAGCCACACACACAGACCAAGTCCTAAACTACGAAAGCTACCACCCCAACACACACAAAAGAAGTTGCATCAAGACAATGTTCAAAAGGGCCACAACACACTGCAGCACACAAGAACTGCAAAAAGAGGAAGAAGAACACCTCTACAATGTATTCGCCAAAAACGGAATGCCTAAGGGAAAGACAACGGAATGAGGACATAAAACAACCCAAAGGACTAGCCACGTTATCATACATCAAGAACATTTCTGAACTGGCAGCCAGACTACTACGACCACTAGAACTCATAACAGCACACAAACCAACAGCCACTCTCAGACAACAACTCACCAGGACAAAGGACCCGATACCCAGCATGAGCAAAACCAACGTTGTGTACAAACTCCCATGCAAGGACTGCACAAAACACTACATAGGACAAACAGGAAGACAGCTAACGATCCGTATCCATGAACACCAACTAGCCACGAAACGACACGACCAGCTATCCTTAGTAGCCACACACGCAGATGACAAGCAACATGAGTTCGACTGGGACAACACTACTATTCTAGGACAAGCCAAACAGAGAACAGCCAGGTAATTCCGAGAGGCAGGACACTCAACCACTGATTCTATCAACACACACATCGACCTGGACCCAAAATAGGGGCCACTGCAGCGGAAAGGTGGAAATGACAACCAGAAGCGACGGAGACAAACCTCTGTAAGTGCTGGAGGAAACATCACAGAAGCCTTCACAGGAGGCTCCAAAGCACTGAGGATGTCACCTAGACAGGGGACGAAACGTCTGCAACACAAATTCCCAGCTCGGCGAACAGAACCACAACAACAAGCACCCGAGCTACAAATCTTCTCACAAACTTTGGATGATTTGTTTCTGAACTTATATTGCTCTGAGTGGGTTGAGCTCTGGATTGTAAATTTATGATGAAGAAAATAAAGTATCGCACAGAGTTAGACCGAGAAATCCTGCTGATCTCATCAGCTTTATCCTGTTTTCCTGATCCTAATCCTTCAATCACTGCATTTTTCAGATCCTCATTCAGAATTCCTGGAGTTCTGTAACTGGCCTGGAACAATATGTCGAAAGTCCTATTGCAGTCCACACGAGGTACCTTTCCCACTGCACTGCTCCCACGGCCTGCAATGCTGCAGACTGAGCAGACAACCCGAAGCACAATGATGAGCTCCTTCCGGCCCACCGCCCTCCTTCTCACTGAATGAAGACAATCACCAGAAGCAGAATCCAGCTCTTGTTTAAGCCTTGAATACCTGACTCTGTCTCACTGAGTGAAGATTGGACTCAGAACAGAAATGAAATAAACTTTCTCTCTGCATTGTGTCACTCTTAAGATCTGTGTGTGTCTGAGTTCAGGTCATTTGATTGGAGACTGCGGAGAGTGGGTCTCCAGTGAAATGGAAAAGATGGTGCAGGAGCTCACTGAGGGACATCTCTCACAGTGAGAATCAGAAAGATGCTATTCCACATTGGAAGAGTTTAAGATGAATTGATAGCTCAGAAAAATCTTATACTGGTGTTTGTAAAACTGAGGAACTCTGACTGTTTTGAGGCTGCAGTTTATTTTATCCTTGTACAGATTTGACACATTAATCCTCCCTCCCCACCACTACAGAAGCTGTTGGCACTGTTCAGAGTTTCCAGCGGCTTCTGTAATTATTTCATGTTCCTGATGGGAGCAGTCTCTCACTTTTCGAATAAAACAAACCCATCCTTGTGCAGCACCCAATATTTCAATAAGAAATGGGAATCAGCAGAGGGGAAAGCTTCCGAGATGCCAAGCAATGCTGCCCAATTCCACACTGCAATTCACAGAAACCATCACCAGGAAAAGCAAGGAGCAATCTGGCAGATCCGATTATATCCCGGTAGCTTTCCTTTCAAAACCGATTTACAACCACAACACTGCGATGGCCGGGAATCGGACCCGGGTCAACTGCTTAGAAGACAGCTATGCTCACCACTATCCCACCATCACCCTGCTAGCAGCTCCCTCCCCATTCCCAAACACACTTAACAAGGCCGTGATCATCACCAACTGGATTGGGGCTGAAACCCAAACAAGAAATTGCTGGTGAAGCTCAGCAGGTCTGACAGCACCAGCATTTGTGCGGCAAGGTGGCTCAGTGGTTGGCACCAGGTTCCCAGGTTCAATTCCAGCCTCGGCTGTCTGTCTGTGTGGAGTTTGCACATTCTCCCCATGTTTGTGTTGGTTTCTTCCGAGTGCTCCGGCTTCCTTCCACAGTCCGAAAATGTGCAGTTTTGGTGAATTGGCAATGGTAAAGGGCCTATTTCCACATTGTAGGGAATCTTATCTATTCTAATCAGAAGCCTTCAGTTCTGAACCACATACAAAGGGATTGGAAATTGGTTCAGTAAACATCTAAGAGCTCAGGAAATGTGAGCAGGAGGAGACTATGCAGCCTATTTAAACTGTTCAGTCTGTTCTCGCAGTCAATCCAGTCAGAGCTGGTTTGAGATTTCAAATCCGGTTTCCTCCCCACTCTCCATATCCCGTGACTCCCTGAGACACCGACAATCTGCCTATTCCAATTTGAAATGTACTCAGTGAGGGAGCATCCACAATCCTCAGGGAGAGACAATATTAAAGACTCAGAGGCCTTAGAGTGAAGCGCTGTCTCCTCATCTCAGTCCCAAATAACCTGCCCCTTACCCTGAGAGGGTGGCAATCAAACCCGAATGAACTGCGGATTCTGGAACATTAATGCTGATTTCTCTGCACAGATGCTGCCTGACCTAATGAGCTTTTCCAGCAACTCCTGAGACTGTGTTATTGTGTTTCAGATTCCCAGATCCACGGGATTAATTTCTCAGCATCTACCCTCTCAAATCTCTTCACAATCTGAGACATTCAAATTAAATCACCTTTCAAATTTATGGAATATTGATCCAATTTATTCAGATAGTCAGGCCTGGAGCCCACGGGTCCCAAATACTGAGCTTTATTTTGTGATTCATTCATGTGTTTGGGTCATTGCCGTTGGGTCATCACGGATTGCTCAGATATAATTGCTCTGGTGAAGGTGACGGTAAGTTATTGCCTTGAACTGCTGCCATTCATTTGGTGCAGATAAACCCACAATGATGTAAGGGAGGGAGTTCCAGGATTTCCAACCAATGGCATTTGTGGGACTGAGAATTTTTCCAAGCCAGGGTGGAGAGTGGCTTGATGTGGAATTGCCAACTGGTGGTGTTCCCGTGTATCTGCTGTGTTCAGTGTTCCACATGATAGTGCCGTGGGTCTGGAAGCTGCTCTGGAAGGAACCTTGGGGAATTTCTACAGAGCATCTTGTCTCAGCTGAAATATCCCAGTCAGGCACATGAGCCTGTAATCCAGTTGATCTACATCACAGGGACTCCTTCCATCGGCCATCGCCTTCCTTTTGGAGGGCATCTGTCAAGATCATCATACACGTTTTTCCCTGAATAACTCCATGCTTACCGACCTATGGTTAATCAATCCATCTCAAAATGATGATTGCTATTTAGATTACCTACAGTGTACAGACCCTTCGGCCCAACAAGTCCACACCGACCCACAACTCACCCCTACATTTCCCCCTTACCTAACACTATGGGAAATTTAACATAGCCAATTCACCCACACATCTTTGAATTGTGGGAGGAAACCGGAGCACCCGGTGGAAACCCACGGAGACACGGGGAGAATGTACAAACCCCACACAGTCAGTCGCCTGAGGTGGGAATTGAACCCGGGTCTCTGGCGCTACTGAGGCAGCAGAGCAACCACTGTGCCACCTTGCCGCCCACTATGGTTCCCCCCCCCACCCCCCGAGCGTTTAAACGTCCTTTCCCCAGCTCTGAGAATGTAATAGCAGGTGGACACACCCTGCCCTCCTAATGTGGCCATGTTTGGGAAACCTCGGAGAGTCCAATCTCATTCATTCCATCTCGGCGTTTTTCCCCGTTTAAGATTGCTTTCAAAGTACAACAGTGTGATAGCAGGAGTTTGAGCCCGGATTAACTGCTGGGAAGGAGATATGTCCTTTCTCAGTAATTGGCAAGCTATTCCCGAGGCCGTGATCAGGACCAATTGGATTGGGACTGAAATACAAACAGAAACTGCTGTGGGAGCTCAGCAGGTCTGACAGCATCAGCATCAGGTCCCTTCAGTTCTGAAGGACAATCCCTGGCCTCTAGAGGTTCACTCGGATTTCTCTGCACAAATGAGGCCACTCCTACTAAATCCCGCCAGTAATTTTTGTGTTATCTGTCAGCTCTCCAGGATCAGCAGTTCCTTCTTTTAAATACAGTAGATGTTGACCCACGGAAGGGGATATTGGGTCAGGTGACGGTCTATCTCATTCATTGGGGCAGATGTCCAGGAGCATCTTAAACCGGAGAGGGATCGGGGGGAATTAGAGCCGTTTAGAGAGACAGTACAGAAGGTAAGACAGCTCAGCTCAAAGCACGGCGCTTAATGCTGCCCCGATTAAAATATTGAAGATGGCAGAGGGGCAGATGAGCTGAGACAGGGTTGGAGCTGGGCGATATTGATGATGTGGAAGGACAGTGTGTGCATCTGATCACATTCTGTCAGTCTGACTAATAGCAGGCATTCCTGGCACTGGATTCACTGAGGAGATAAGGGTCAGTGAATAGAGCGGACTGTCCCTGTTGTTCTGTTCCTGACTCTCCAGCTCCCGCTCTGTTAGTGACCTCTTAGTCTCCCTGGAAATGGGATGTTTCCCAATTGTGCTGGATTCCTGACCTTTATCCTTGGCCGAGCTGAGAGTTGATGATCTGAGGAATATCATTCCCAAATGACTCCTGTCCAAGATAATGTGTCTGTGTATCCTTCCATTAATCTGTAAGCAACATTGCTCAGGCCTGGAGGGACCTGTATTGATGACATTGAGGATGTTATGAACCAGACCAAAGTCCTCTGCCTTAAGAAAATGGCCTAGAACCCTTTTCCTGATTTCCTGAAGCCAAGTGTAAGGCGTTACAATGCGATTGGTCAAACTGCCAGGCTTGAATCAAAACACACTTTACTCCACACTATCGTTGTAACAGAAATATAAGGAAGAAAGATTGGACAAACCGAACTCGATTGGAAACCTTAACTAAATGAACATTATTTAACTATAAACAGCAACGTTCGAATATTGTAACATTCCATAAACCACACAATTCTGGTATTTCTGCTATCGGGAGAATGTTGTGCAACTTGTAAAGATTCAGAAAAGATTTACAAGGATGTTTGCAGAGTCAGGATTTCTGATTGTTTTGAGGCTGGAGTTTATTTTATCCTTGTATAGATTAGACACATTAAACCTCCCTCCCCACCACTACAGAAGCTGTTGGAACTGTTCAGTGTTTCATGTTCCTGATGGGAGCAGTCTCTCAGTTTTCAAACATAACAAACCCATCTTTGTGCTGGAACCGATATTTCAATAAGAAATGGGAAGCAGCAGAGGGGAAAGCTTCCGAGATGCCTAGCAATGCTGCCCGGTTCCACACTACAATTCACAGACACCATCGCCAGGAAAAGCAAGGAGCAATCTGACAGACCCGTTTTAACACAGAATGAAAGATTTATTTCCTCGATTTATCCAGGTGCCTTACTCTTAAAAGGCTGTTTGCAGATCACAACAGTGCGATGACTGGGAATTGAACCCTGGTCAACTGCTTGGAAGGCAGCTATGCTCACCACTATCCCACCATCACCCTGCTAGCAGTTCCCACCCCATTCCCAAACACACTTAACAAGGACGTGATCATCACCAACTGGATTGGGGCTTAAATCCAAACATACACATATTCTGTATATAACCCAGTGATGGAGCTATCCTGATTGAGTTTGATATGAACAGGATGGAGGAAGTGGGAGATTTAACCAGTACCTAACGCCAAGCTCAAAATTGCCTGGGAATTTGAAATGCTGCAGTGTAGCGGGAGGTTTACTGTGTATCTGACCCCATTCCCTACCTGCCCTGGGGATTTAAATGGGGACAGTTTAATGGGAGCTTTACGCTGTATGGATTCCTGTGCTCCCTCTGCCCTGGAGTGTTGCTGTGAACACTGTCTAACCTCTATAATATGGATCCTATGAAGATTGATGGGAAACAGTGTAAATGGAATAGACAGGGTCCAATTCCTTCACTTGGATGAGAGAAGGTTTCCAAAATAGAGTGTGAGGGGGTGAGGGTGACGTTGATGGAGTGAGTGTGAGGGGATCAGCGGGATGGTGATGGAGTGAGTGCGAGTGGGTCAGGGTGACGTTGATGGAGTGAGTGTGAGGGGGTCAGTGTGACGGTGATGGAGAGAGTGTGAGGGGGTCAGTGTGACGTTGATGGAGTGAGAGTGAGGGGTCATGGTGACAGTGATGGACTGACAGTGAAAGTGAGTCAGGGTGACTGTGATGGACTGGGTGAGAGGGGGTCAGCGTGACGGTGATGGTGTGAGTGTGAGGGGGTCAGTGGGAAAGTGATGGAGTGAGTGTGAGAGGGGCAGCGTGATGGTGATGAGTGAGTGAGAGGGACCAGGATGATGGTGATGGAATGATTGTGGTGGGGTCCCCTCTCTCGCCCTCTCTCGCCCTCCCCGTCCCTCTCTCGCCCTTCTCTCCCTCTCTGGCCCTCCCTTCTCTCGCCTTCCCCCTCTCTCAGCGCTCCCCTGTCTCGCCCTCCTCCTTTCTCGCTCACCCCCTCTCTCACCCTCCCCCTCTCTCACCCTCACCATCTCTCATCCTCCCCCTCTCTCGCTCTCCCCTCCCTCCCCTTTGTCGTCCAGCCCCTCTCCCGACCTCCCCCTCTCTCGTGCTCCCCTCTCTCGCACACCCCCTCTCTCGCGCTCCCCTCTCCTCCCTCCCCTCCCCTCTCTCGCCCTCCCCTCTCTCGCCCTCCACTCTCTCGCACCCACCTCTCTCCGCTCTCCTCTCCCTCGCCCTCCTCCTCTCTCGGGCTCTGTTCTCTCGCCCTACTGTCTCTCTCACTCGCCCTCGACCTTCCGTTTCTCCTCCTCCCTTCTCTCAAACTCGCCCCTCCCTCGCCCTCTCTTCCCTCTCCCCTGTCTCACGCCCTCCCCTCTCTCCTGCTCCTCTCTCACCCTCTCCCTCCCTTCGCTCCCTCTCCCCCTCTCACCCTCCCCTCCCTCTCACCCACCCCTCCCTCCCTCCCCCTCCCTCGCCCTCCCCCTCTCTCACCTTCCCCTCCCTCGCCCTCCCCTCCCTCCTTCTCTTATCTCGCCCCTCCTTCCCCTCCTTCCCTCACCTCTCTCGCCCTCTCTCTCCCTCTCACCCTCCCCGCCTTCCCTCCCCTCCATCCCTTCCTTCTCTTGCCCTCCCCTCCATCTCGCCCTCCCCTCCCTCTCTTCCTCCACTCCGTCCCTCCCCTCTCTCGCCCTCCCCTCCCCTCCCCTCCCTCCCCTTCCTCTCCCTCTCTCTCACCCTCCCCTCTCTTGCCCCCCTCCCTCCCCTCTCTCGCCCTCCCCTCTCTCGTACTCTCTCGCCCTCTCTTCCTCCCCTCCCTACCTCCCTTCTCTCGACCTCCACTCTCTTGCCCTCCCCTCCCTCCTTCTCCTCTCTCGCCCTCTCCCTCCATCTCACTCCCCTCCCTCACCCTCCGCTCTCTCGCCCTCCCCTCCCTCACCCTCCCCTCTCTCGCCTTCCCCTCCCTCTCTTCATCCCCTCCCTCCCTCCCCCTCTCTCGCACCCCTCTCTCACCCTCCCTTCCCTCTCTCGCCCTCTCTCTCCGTCTCGCCCTCCCCACCTTCCCTCCCCTCCCTTTCCAACACTTCTTGCCCTCCTCTCTGTCACCCTCTCCTGCCTCCCTCCCTTCTCTCACCTTCCCCTCTCTCGCCCTTCCCCCTTGCCCTATCTTACCTTATCTCTCACTTTCCCCCCTCTTCTCCCTGCTCCTTCACTCTCTCTCCCCCTTCTCTCACTCTCAACCGCCCTCAATCGGTGTATATCTCTCTCTCTCTCTGCCCACGTCCCTCCGTTTCTCTCTGACTGAATCTCTCTCCCTCCTGTCCCTCCCTCCCACTCTCTCAGACACACTCTTTCTCCCTGCTCCTTCCCTCTCCCTCTGACCCAGAGACTGGAGGTGGGGTGTGGTTGGTCGTGAGGCTGCGTGTGGTGGGGGGGGAGGTTGGTGGTGGTGAGATGGGGTGGAGATGGAACTGCTGGAGGGAGGCAGAGACGGTCAGGACAGAGAGTGTGAGGGTGAGGGGAAAGTGAAGAGTGGAGGTACGTGGAGAAACCAGGGTTGGGGCGGTTGGTGTGAGAGGGAGAACGAGGGAGAGTGAAAGGGGGAGGTTGTGAGAAAGAGTGAGTGTGCAGGGAGAGAGAGGGAGAAATGTGGAGTAAGAGTTGGGGAGATGAAATGGGAAGGCCAGGTTGGAAAGGGGGTGGGGGGAACAGAGGGAGTTAAACCCAGCTCCTGAGTTCAGGGTGCGGTGCCCTCCCCTTCCCTGAGGACCAGGACTCAGGGCCGAGTGTGTCTCTCTCCAGCTCAGCTTTTCCAACACAAAGACACTCTACAACTTCGGTCACTCTGCTGCTTGGCACGCTTTAATCTACATTTTTATTGGTTACAAATGGAAATGATGGATACTGTCAGTGGGATGGTGCCTTTTCTCACTGGCCCCTGAGTTGTGAGAAACATTGAAATGTTTCCCTGTAACCCCCCTGTGGGATAAGGATGGACAAACCCTGTCTGTTACCATAGCGACAGGCTGCTCCATCGCTAAACTGAAATGAGAAAATCCCGGATGGTGTGATTAATGAGGGAATTTGATGGATGGATGGATTTGGGTGAAGGGATATTTCAGCACATTGTTCAGCTGCTGCCTGAACTTAGTCTGGGTCACGGCATAAATCACAGTGTTTGTGCAGCAACTGAGGAGCTGCAGCATGAAGCCCAATTCCTGCACAAAGTAATCGAGATGCACAAACGTATACCCAATCCACCACATCCGTCTCCATATAGAATACAGCATGAACGTTGACCATAACAGGATGAAATTGGCTGAGATCACAAACAGTAAAATGATGGATTTTTTTCGGTTTCTCATTTCTGTGTTAGACTGAGCGTCCCCATTGGTGTGAGCGCGGAGTCTCCTGCGGGCTCTGCTGGTCACTAAAATGTGTCTGATGGTGAGAACATTGAGCAGCAGAATCAGGAGAAATGGGACACACGGGGTTAGAATCTGGTGGAGGAACTCGATTGTGACCCAGACACTGGAGAATTGAACAGCGCCTGTTACAGCACAAAACCAGGGGACGTTCCCCATCCGATACCGAGCCGTGAGCATAAAATACCAGAAAATGTTCTTTAAACAGCTCAACACAGTCACTGCTCCCAGAACCACAGCCGCCATTTTCTCACTGCAATATTTACTTTTCAGCTTCTGGCAACAAATGGCCACAAACCGATCAAAGGTGAAAGTGATGGTGAACCAGACAGAGCAGTCAGTGGCTGCATAAAGCAGGACGGCATGGATATTACACACGGGGACGGAGTACGCCAGGAAATAAAACTGTTCCCAATAAACAATGGGAATGTGTCTCAGGATCAGGTCGAGGATAATGACCAGGAGATCCGCCACTGCCATGGCCCCCAGGTAACGTCTGACACATGGAGACAATCCACAATCTTTACAAAGCAGGACGTAGATGGTCAGTATGTTAGCTGTGAGGAAGGAAAAAATACCCATTATCCATCAGATTGGAGGCAAAGGGACCCGTTTGATCGGGGTCCCAGTGAGATTTTCAACTGTGTCCCTGTATTCAGGGATTTATTAAAATAATTGGAGCTGGAATAACAAATGGGAAGGTCGGAATTACTGCCAAAAATGTGACACAAACCACAAGAAACCCTCCCTCCCCAAACACACAGTGACACATCCATAAGGACAGATGGTTTCTGGAACATTCCCACACACTCGATCACTCGAGAACAGGCACAGGTCACTCCTTCCCAGTTCCTAACACGGAGGGTGGAAACTTTGCTGTCCTGAAGGATTCTCTCTCAGTTTCCTGAAGACAAACGGAGTTTGGGAATTTATGTATTTTGGTCGAAATTGTGGTGGATCCAGTGTCGTGAAGAAATGTAAACGCAGGGAAAACGTATTCACCCCTTTAACTGCCCGATGGGCCTTCGGAACAGTGTCTCCTTCTCCCTGGAACAGGATATCTTCCCTCGGGATCTTATCGTTTGTTCAATTCACTGACGTCCGGCCGTTCACAAACAAACAACGTCAGGGACAGAACGTTCCGGGGAATGGCAGTTATAGAATGTCAGGGACAGAACGTTCCGGGGAACACCTTGACCTGTCCATGACCTTCACCCCCCATCCACCCCACCCTCCTCTCTGACCTATCACCTCTCCCCCACCTCTGTCTCCCGATCACATTCCCAGCTCCCTTCCCCCCAGCCCCAGCCTTAGCCCCAGCCCCAACCCCAACCCCAGCTCCTGCTCCTGCACAGCCCCCTCCCATTTATCTCTCAGCTCCCCAGCCCATAAACCTCATTCCTGATGAAGGGTTTATTCCCCTGCTCCTCGGATGCTGCTTGACCTGCTGTGCTTTTCCAGCACCACATTCCCAGTCAGGAAACAATCCAACACCGTCATACTCACAAGGATCAGGCCTGATGGGTAATTTAGAACCTGGGTCTCTGGCGCTGTGAGGCAGCAATGCTAACCACTGTGCCACCGTGCCGCCCAGAACGTTTCATGAAGCCCTATCACCATCCCTGGGTATATCCTGTCCCACCGGTAGGACAGACCCACCAGTGGTGGGGATACCCTGGGATATATTCAGGGAAGGAGTTACCCTGCGATTCCCCAATATCGATTCCAGAACCCAGGAAATCTCATGGTAACAGATCATGGTCAAGGAAATCGCCGGAGGATGGTCATCTCCTGCACCAACCCCCCACCCCTCCTCTCGGTGATAACTCAGTTCCCCTCGATGTTGGAAACAAATCAGAGGAAGCACTGAGGGTGATAAGGACACAGAGCATCCTCTGTGTGTGGGACTTCAATGTCCATCACCAGGAGTGTCCCCACGGGACCCCCGCTGACTGAGCAGGGACAGTCTTCATTACACAACAGCCAGACTGGGGGAAACATTCTCAACAAACTCCTACTCCCAGATGGATCTGCCCCTGACAGTATCTGTAGGAGCAGCCAGCACACAGCCCTGGTGGAGGGACAGTCTCAGCCTCACATTTGACATACTGAAGATTAGTGTGTTGCTGGAAAAGCACAGCAGGTCAGGCAGCATCCGGGGAGCAGGAAAATCACCGTTTTGGGCGGCAGACCTCCATCATGAATGAGGCTGAGAGCCTTCGGGGTGGAGAGATAAATCATATTAGGCATACTGCTCGCTGTGTTATGTGGCATTCTCTCATGTGAAGTAGGACATACTTCTAAAGTACAGAGCACATGGAAGCTGGCCATCCATGAGGCACTGTGGGCTAGCAGCAGCTGCAGCATCAATGACCTTCCCTCCATTATAAAGTCAGAACTGGGCTATTCACTGATGGTTTCAAAATATTCAGCACCATTCACACCTGTACCGATACTGAGGCAGGCTATTCAGCCCATCAGAAGTTTGAAACAGGAACAGAATGAGGCCATTCAGCCATTGGAGGTTGTCACTCACCGATTGAAACAGATCTTTTAATCTATCAAACCTGTTACACAGGAAATTAAAGGGAACATTCAGCAGTTCAAAGCTGCTACATAAGATAACGGGGAGCTGTGAAGACCACAGCAGTGCATTGATCAATAAACCCAGACAAGGTATCTGTCCAGCACCGGGACCTGTGCAGAACACAGCAGTGCACTAATGTGTGAACTTGAAAGAAATATCCATTCAGAATATGGAGCTGCACAGACTACATCATTTGGAAGAGAGGAGCAGTTACACTCCCAGCATGTGGAACTGTGTACACAACCCCAGTGTATTGATTTGTAAACCAGGACCAGTAACCCTCAAAGCATGTAGGACAGTGTACACCACCCCAGTGCATTGATCTGCAAACCAGGAGCAGTTACCCTCCCAGCATGTAGGACTGTGTACACCACCCCAGTGCATTGATATGTAAACCAGGAGCAGTTACATCCAAACATGTAGGACCGTGTGCCCCACCCCGGTGCTTTGATCTGTAACCCAGGAGCAGTTACACTCCCAGCATAGAGAGCTGTGCACCCCACCTCAGTGCATTGATCTATAAACCAGGAGCAGTTACCCTACCAGCGTGTAGTACTGTGTAACCCACCCCAGTGCATTGATCTGTAACCAAGGAGCATTTACCCAACCAGCATGTAGGATTGCGTACCCCACACCAGTGCATTGTTCTGTAAACCAGGAGAAGTTACCCTCCCAGCATGTAGGACTGTGTACCCCACCCCAGTGCATTGATCTACAAACCAGGAGCAGTTACCCTCCCAGCATGTAGTACTGTGTAACCCACCCCAGTGCATTGATCTGTAACCCAGGAGCATTTACCCAACCAGCATGTAGGATTGTGCACCTCACACCAGTGCATTGTTCTGTAAACCAGGAGAAGTTACCCTCCCAGCATGTAAGACTGTGTACCCCACCCCAGTGCATTGACCTGTAAATTAGGAGCAGTTACCCTCCCAGCGTGTTGGACTGTGTAACTCACCCCAGTGCATTGATCTGTAACCCAGGAGAATTTAACCAACCAGCATGTAGGATTGTCTAACCCACCCCAGTGCATTGATCTGTAAACCAGGAGCAGTTGCCCTACCAACATGTAGGACTGTGTACACCACCCCAGTGCATTGATCTGCAAGCGAGGACCAGAGACCGTCCCAGCATGTACCACTTTGTACCGCACTCCCAGTGCACTGATCTGTAAACCAGGAGCAGGTACCCTCCCAGCATGTCGGACTGTGTACCCCACCCCATTGAATTGATCCAAAACCCAGGAGCAGTTACCCTCCCAACACGTTGGACTTTGTACCCCATCCCAGTGCATTGATGTGTAAACCAGGAGCAGTTACCCTTCCAGCATGTAGGGCTGTGTACCCCACACCAGTGCATTAAACTCTAAACCAGGAGAAGTTACCCTCCCAGCATGTAGGACTGTGTACACCACCATAGAGCATTAATGTGTAAACCAGGAGCAGTTACCCTCCCAGCATGTAGGACTGTGTAATCCACCCCAGTGCATTGATCTCTAAACCAGGAGCAGCTACCCTCCCAGCATGTATGACTGTCTACCCCATCCCAGTGCACGGATCTGTAAACCAGGAGAAGTTACACTCCCAGCATGTAGGACGGATACACAACCACAATGTATTGACCTGAAAACCAGGAGCAGTTGTTCTCCCAGCATGTAGGACCGTGTACACCACCCCAGTGCATTGATCTTTAAACCAGGAGCAGTGACCGTCAAAAAATGTCGGACTGTGTACCCCACCCCCAGTGCATTGATGTGTAAACCAGGAGCAGTTACCCTCTAAGCATGTAGGACTGTGTACACCACCCCAGTGCATTGATCTGTAAATGAGGAACAGATAACCTCCCAGCATGTAGGACGGTGTACCTCACCCCAGAGCATTGATGTGTAAACCAGGAGCAGTTACCCTCCCAGCATGTAGGACTGTGTAATCCACCCCAGTGCATTGATCTCTAAACCAGGAGCAGCTACCCTCCCAGCATGTAGGACTGTGTACACCAACCCAGTGCATTAATCTGTAAACCAGGAGCAGTTACCCTCCCAGCATGTAGGGCTGGGCACCCCACCCCAGTGCATTGATCTGTAAACCACGAACAGTTACTGTCCCAGCATGTAGGACTGTGTACACCACCCCAGTTCATTTATCTGTAAACCAGGAGCACTTAACATCCAAGCATGTTTGACCGTGTACCCCACCCCAGTGCATTGATCTTTAAACCAGGAGCAGTTACCCTCCAATCATGGAGGACCGTGTACACCACCCAAGTGCATTGATCTGTAAACCAGTTCCAGTTACCCTCCCAGCATGTAGGGCTGTGTACCCCACCCCAGTGCATTGATCTGTAAGTTAGGAGCAGTTACCCTCCTAGCATGTAGGACGGTGTACCCCACCCCAGTGCATTGATCTGTAACCCAGGAGCAGTTACCCTCTCAGCGTGTCAGACTGTGTACCCAGCCCAGAGCATTGATCTGAAATCCAGGAGCAGTTACCCTCCCAGCATGTAGGACAGTGTACAACACCCCTGTGCATTGATCGGTAACCCAGGAGCAGTTATCCTCCCAGCATGTAGGGCTGTGCACCCCACCCCAGTGCATTGATCTGTAAACCACGAACAGTTACCCTCCCAGCATGTAGAACAGTGTACACCACCCCAGTGCATTGATCTGAAAACCAGGAGCTGGTAGTCTCCCAGCATGTAAGACGGCACACACAACTCCAGTGCATTGATCTGTAAACCAGTTACAGTTACACTTCCAGCATGTAGGACGGTGTACCTCACCCCAGTGCATTGATCTGTAAACCAGGACCAGTTACACTCCCAGCGTGTAAGACTGTACCCCACAACCCCCAGCATGTAGGGCTGTGTACCCAACCCCAGTGCATTGATCCGTAAATTAGGAGCAGTTTCCCTCCCAGCATGTAGGACTGCGTACCCTACTCCGGTGCAATAATCTCTAAACCAGGAGCAGTTACGCTCCCAGCATGAAAGACTGTGTGCACCACCACAGTGCATTTATGTATAACCCAGGAGCAGTTACCCTCCCAGCATGTAGGACTGTGTACCACACCCCAGTGCATTGATCTGTAAACCTGGAGCAGTTACCCTCTCAGCATGTAGCACAGCGCACACCACTCCAGTGCATTGATCTGTAACCCAGGAGCACTTACCATCCAAGCATGTAGGACTGTGTACCCCACCCCAGTGCATTGATCTGTAAACCAGGAGCAGTTACCCTCTCAGCATGTAGGACTGTGTACCCCCGAACGGTGCATTAATCTCTAAACCAGGAGCAGTTACCCTCCCAGCATGTAGGACTGTGTAAAACAAACCACTGCATTGATCTGTACACAAGGAGAAGTTATCCTCCCAGCATGTAGGACTGTGTACACCATCCCAGTGCATTGTTCTGTAACCCAGGAACAGTTACTCTCTCAGCCTGTAGGACTGAGCACACCACACCAGTGCATTGATCTGTAAACCAGGAGCAGTTACCCTCCCAGAATGTAGGACTGCATAAGCCACACGAGTGCATTGATCTGTACACCAGGCGCAGTTAACGTCCCAGCATGTAGGACTGTGTACACCACCCCTGTGCATTGATTTGTAAACCAGGAGCAGTTACCATCCCAACATGTAGGACTGTGTACAATACCCCAGTGCATTGATCTGTAAACCAGGATCAGTTTCGGTCTCAGCATGGAGGACTGTGTACACCACCCCAGTGCATTAATCTGTAAACTAGGAGCAGTTATCCTCCCAGCATGTAGGGCTGTGCACCCCACCCCAGTGCATTGATCTGTAAACCACGAACAGTTACCCTCCCAGCATGTAGAACAGTGTACACCACCCCAGTGCATTTATCTGTAAACCAGGAGAAGTTACCATCCAAGCATGTTTGACCGTGTACCCCACCCCAGTGCATTGATCTTTAAAGCAGGAGCAGTTACCTTCCAAGAATGTCGGAGTGTGTACACCACCCCAATGCATTTATCTGTAAACCAGGATCAGTTACCCTCCCAGCATGTAGGACCGTGTACCGCACCCCAGTGCATTGATCTGTAAACCAGGAGCAGTTACCACCCCACCTCCCCAGCATGTAGGGCTGTGTACCCAACCCCAGTGCATTGATCCGTAAATTAGGAGCAGTTTCCCTCCCAGCATGTAGGACTGTGTACACCACCCCAGTGCATTGATCTGTAAACCAGGTACAGTTAAACTCCCAGCGTGTAGGATTGTGTACCCTACTCCGGTGCAATAATCTCTAAACCAGGAGCAGTTACGCTCCCAGCATGAAAGACTGTGTACCACACCCCAGTGCATTGATCTGTAAACCTGGAGCAGTTACCCTCTCAGCATGTAGGACTGCGCACACCACCCCAGTGCATTGATCTGTAAACCAGGAGCAGTTACCGTCCCAGCATGCAGGACAGTGTACACCACCCCTGTGCATTGATCTGTAAAACCCGGTGCAGTTACGGTCTCAGCCTGGAGGACTGTGTACACCACCCCAGTGCATTAATCTGTAAACCAGGAGCAGTTACCCTCCCAGCATGTAGGACTGTGAACACCACCCCAATGCATTAATCTGTAACCCAGGAGCACTTACCATCCAAGCATGTAGGACTGTGTACCCAACCGCAGTGCATTGATCTGTAAACCAGGAGCAGTTACCTTCTCAGCATGTAGGACTGCGTACACCATCCCAGTGCATTGATCTGGAAACCAGGAGCAGTTACCCTCCCAGCATGTAGGACTATGTACACTACCCCTGTGCATTGGTCTGTAAATTAGGAGCATTTACCCTCCCAGCATGTAGCACTGTGTACACCACACCAGTGTATTGATCTGTAAACCAGAAGCAGTTACCCTCCCAACATGTAGGACTGTGTAACCCCGAACGGTGCATTAATCTCTAAACCAGGAGCAGTTACCCTCCCAGCATGAAAGACTGTGTGCACCACCCCAGTGCATTTATGTATAAACCAGGAGCTGTTACCCTCCCAGCATGTAGGACTGTGTACACCATCCCAGTGCATTGTTCTGTAACCCAGGAACAGTTACTCTCCCAGCCTGTAGGACTGCGCACACCACCCCAGTGCATTGATGTGTAAACCAGGAGCAGTTACGCTCCCAGCATGTTAGGACTGTGTACCCCACCCCAGTGCATTGATCTGTAACCGAGGAGCAGTTACCCACCCAGCTTGTAGGGCTATGTACCCAGCCCCAGTGCATTGATCTGTAACCCAGGAGAAGTTACCTCCCCCAGCATGTAGGACTGTGTAAACCACCCCATTGCATTGATCTGTAAACCTGGAGCAGATACACTCCCAGCATGTAGGACTGTATACCCAAGCCCAGTGCATTCATCTGTACACCAGGAGCATTTACAATCCCAGCATGTAGGACTGTGTTCACCATCCCAGTGAATTGATCTGTAACCCAGGAGCACTTACCCTGCAAGCATGTAGGACCGTGTACCCTACCCCAGTGCATTGATCTGTAAACCAGGAGCAGTTACCCTCCCAGCATGTGGGACTGTGTACACCACACCAGTGGATTGTTCTGTAACCCAGGTGCAGTTACCCTCCCAGCCTGTAGGACTGCGCACACCACACCACTGCATGGATCTGTAAACCAAGAGCAGTTACCCTGCCAGCATGTAGGAATGTGTACACCACCTCAGTGCATTGATCTGTAAACCAGGAGCAGTTACCCTCTCAGCATATAGGACTGCGTACCCCACCCCAGTGCATTGATGTGTAAACCGGGAGCAGTTACCCTCGCAGCATATAGGACTGCGTACCCCACCCCAGTGCATTGATCTGTAACCCAGGAGCAGTAACCATCCCAGCTTGTAGGGCTATGTACCCAGCCCCAGTGCATTGATCTGCAACCCAGGAGAAGTTGCCTTCCCCAGCATGTAGGACTGTTTAAACCACCCCAGTGCATTGATCTGTAAACCTGGAGCAGTTACACTCCCAGTATGTAGGGCTGTGTACCCCACCCCAGTGCATTGATGTGTAAACCAGGTGCAGTTTCCCTCCCAGCATGTAGGACTTTGTACCCCACATCAGTGCACTGATCTGTAACCCAGGAGCAGTTATCCCCCCAGCTTGTAGGGCTGTGTACCCAGCCCCAGTGCATTGATCTGGAACCCAGGAGAAGTTACCACCCCTAGCATGTAGGACTGTGCAAAACACCCCAGTGCATTGATCTGTAAACCTGGAGCAGTTACCCTCTCAGCATGTACGACTGCGCACACCACCCCAGTGCATTGATCTGTAAACCAGGTGCAGTTACCGTCCCAGCATGTGGGACTGTGTACACCATCTCTGTGCATTGATCTGTAAACCCAGAGCAGTTACGGTCTCAGCCTGGAGGACTGTGTACATCACCCCAGTGCATTAATCTGTAAACCAGAAGCAGTTACACTCCCAGCATGTAGGACTGTGTGCACCATCCCAGTGCATTGATCTGTAAACCAGGAGCAGTTACAGTCTCAGCATGTAGGGCTGTGCACCCCAACCCAGTGCATTGATCTGTAAATTAGGAGCAGTGACCATTACAGCATGAAGGGCTGTGAGCACCACCCCAGTGCATTGATCTGTAACCCAGGAGCAGTTACCCTCCCAGCATGTAGGACTATGTACACCACCCCAGTGCATTGATCTGTAAACCAGAAGCAGTTACCCTCCCAGCATGTAGTATTGTGTACCCCACCCCAGTGCATTGATCTTCAAACCAGGAGAAGTCACCCTCCCAGCATGTAGGACTGTGTACACCATCCCAGTGCATTGATCTGTAAACCAGGAGCAGTTACAGTCTCAGCATGTAGGGCTGTGCACCCCAACACAGTGCATTGATCTGTATATTAGGAGCAGTTACCGTCTAAGCATGTAGGACCGTGTACACCACCCAAGTGCATTGATCTGTAAGCCAGGAGCAGTTACCCTCCCAGCAAGTAAGACTGTGTACACCACCCAGTGCATTGATGTGTAAATCAGGAGCAGTTACCCTCCCAGCATGTAGGACTGTGTACCCCACACCAGTGCATTGATCTGTAACCCAGGAGCAGCTACCCTCCCAGCTTGTAGGGCTGTGTTCCCTGCACCAGTGCATTGATCTGTAAGCCAGTAGAAGTTACCTCCCCCAGTAGAATTTACCTCCCCCAGCATGTAGGACTGTGCAAACCACCCCAGAGCATTGATCTGTAAATCTGGAGCAGTTACCCTCTCAGCATGTAGGACTGCGCACACCACCGTGGTGCATTGATCTTTAAACCAGGAGCAGTTACCGTCCCAGCATGTAGGACTGTGTACACCACCCCTGTGCATTGATCTATAAACCCGGAGTAGTTACGGTCTCAGCTGGGAGGACTGTGTACACCACCCCAGGGCATTAATCTGTACACCAGGAGCAGTTACCGTCACAGCATGTAGGGCTGTGCACCCCACCCCAGTGCATTGAACTGTAAATTAGGTGCAGTTACCATTCCAGCATGTAGGACTGTGAACACTACCCCAGTGCATTGATCTGTAACCCAGGAGCACTTACCATCCAAGCATCTAGGACCGTGTACCCCACCCCAGTGCATTGATCTGTAAACCAGGAGCAGTTACCCTCCCAGCATGTTGAGCTGTGTACCGCACCCCAGTGCATTGATCTTTAGCCAGGAGAAGTTATCCTCACAGCATGTAGGACTATGTACATAAGCCCAGTGCATTTATCTTTAAACCAAGAGCAGGTACCCTGCCAGCATGTTGGACTATGTACAGCAGCCCAGTGCATTGATCTGTAAGCCAGGAGCAGTTACCCTCCCAGTAAGTAGGACAGTGTACACCACCCCAGTGCATTGATCTGGAAACCAGAAGCAGTTACCCTCCCAGCATGTAATTTTGTGTACCCCACCCAAGTGCATTGATCTTTAAATCAGGAGAAGTTCCCCGCCATCCCCCAGCATGTAGGACTGCGTACACTACCCCAGTGCATTGATATGTAAACCAGGAGCAGTTACCTCCCCCAGCATGTAGGACTGTGTACCCCACACCAGTGCATTGATCTGTAATCCAGGAACAGTTACACTCACAGTATGTAGGGCTGTGTACGCCACCCAGGTGCATTGATCTGTAACCCAGAAGCAGTTACACTCCCAGCTTGTAGGGCAGTGTACCCCACCCCATGCATTGATCAATAATCCAGTAGAAGTTACCTCCCCAGCATTTCGGACTGTGCGAATCACCCCAGTGCATTGATCTGAAAACCTGGAGCAGCTACCCTGCCAGCATGTAGGGTTGTGTACCACACCCCAGTGCATTGATCTGTATACCTGGAGCAGTTACCCTCTTAGCATGTAGGACTGCGCACACGACCCCAGTGCATTGATCTGTAAACCAGGAACAGTTACCGTCCCAGAATGTAGGACTGTGTACACGACCCCTGTGCATTGATCTGTAAACCAGGATCAATTTTCCTCCCCGCATGTAGTACTGTGCACACCACCGTGGTGCATTGATCTGTAAACCAGGAGCAGTTACCCTCCCAGCATGTAGGGCTGTGATCCCCACCCCAGTGCATTGATCTGTAAATTCGGTGCAGTTACCATCCCAGCATGTAGGACTATGTACACCACCCCAGTGCATTGATCTGTAACCCAGGAGCACTTACCACCGAAGCATCTAGGACCGTGTACCCCACCCCAGTGCATTGATCTGTAAACACGGAGCAGTTACCCTCCCAGCATGTTGAGCTGTGTACCCCAACGCAGTGCATTGATCAGTAAATTCGGAGCGGTTAACCTCCCAGCATGTCGGACTATGTACCCCACCCCAGTGCATTGATCTGTAAACCAGAAGCAGTTACCCACCCAGCATGTAATTTTGTGTACCGCATCCCAGTGCATTGATCTTTAGCCAGGAGAAGTTACCCTCACAGGATGTAGGACTATGTACAGAAGCCCAGTGCATTTATCTTTAAACCAAGAGCAGGTACCCTGCCAGCATGTTGGACTATGTGCAGCAGCCCAGTGCATTGATCTGTAAGCCAGGAGCAGTTACCCTCCCAGTAAGTAGGACAGTGTACACCACCCCAGTGCATTGATCTGGAAACCAGAAGCAGTTACCCTCCCAGCATGTAGTTTTGTGTACCCCACCTCAGTGCATTGATCTTTAAACCAGGAGAAGTTCCCCCCCCTCCCCCAGCATGTCGGACTGTGTACCCCACACCAGTGCATTGATCTGTAACCCAGGAGCAGTTACCCTCCCAGCTTGTAGGGCTGTGTACCCAGCTCCAGTGCATTGTTCTGTAACCCAGGAGAAGTTACGTCCCCCAGCATGTCGGACTGTGCAAACCACCCCAGTGCATTGATCTGTAACCAAGGAGCAGTTACACTCCCAGCCTATAGGGCTGTGTACCCCACCCCAGTGCATTGATCAATAACCCAGTAGAAGTTACCTCCCCAGCATGTCGGACTGTGCAAACCACCCCAGTGCATTGATCCGAAAATCTGGAGCAGCTACCCTCCCAGCATGTAGGACTGTGTAAACCATCCCAGTGCATTAATCTGTAAACCAGAATCAATTTCCCTCCCCGCATGTAGTACTGAGCACACCACCGTGGTGCATTGATCTGTAAACCAGGATCAATTTCCCTCCCCGCATGGAGTACTAAGCACACCACCGTGGAGCATTGATCTGTAAACCAGGAGCAGTTACCCTCCCAGCATGTAGGGCTGTGCACCCCACCCCAGTGCATTGATCTGTAAATTAGGTGAAGTTACCATCCCAGCATGTAGGACTGTGAACACCACCCCAGTGCATTGATCTGTAACCCAGGAGCACTTACTACCGAAGCATCTAGGACCGTGTACCCCACCCCAGTGCATTGATCTGTAAACATGGAGCAGTTACCCTCCCAGCATGTTGAGCTGTGTACCCCAACGCAGTGCATTGATCAGTAAATTCGGAGCGGTTAACCTCCCAGCATGTCGGACTATGTACCCCACCCCAGTGCATTGATCTGTAAACCAGAAGCAGTTACCCTCCCAGCATGTAATTTTGTGTACCGCATCCCAGTGCATTGATCTTTAGCCAGGAGAAGTTACCCTCACAGGATGTAGGACTATGTACAGAAGCCCAGTGCATTTATCTTTAAACCAAGAGCAGGTACCCTGCCAGCATGTTGGACTATGTACAGCAGCCCAGTGCATTGATCTGTAAACCAGGAGCAGTTACCGTCCCTGCATGTAGGACTGTGTACACGACCCCTGTGCATTGATCTGTAACCCAGGAGCACTTACCATCCAAGCATCTAGGACCGTGTACCCCACCCCAGTGCATTGATCTGTAAACTAGGAGCAGTTACCCTCCCAGCATGTAGGACTGTGTACCCCACCCCAGTGCATTGATCTGTAACCCAGGAGCACTTACCATCCAAGCATCTAGGACCGTGTACCCCACCCCAGTGCATTGATCTGTAAACCAGAAGGAGTTACCCTCCCAGCATGTAATTTTGTGTACCGCACCCCAGTGCATTGATCTTTAAACCAGGAGAAGTTACCCTCACAGCATGTAGGACTGTGTACACCACCCGAGTGCATTGATCTGTAAATTAGTAGCAGTTACCCTCCCAACATGTGGGACTGTGTACCCCCAAATGGTGCATTAATCTCTAAACCAGGAGCAGTTTCGGTCCCAGCATGTAGGACTGTGTAAACCACACCACTGCATTGATATGTACACAAGGAGAAGTTAACCTCCCAGCATGTAGCACTGTGTACACCACCCGAGTGCATTTTCTGTAAACCAGGAGCAGTTACCCTCCCAGTCTGTTGAACTGTGTACACCACCCCAATGCATTGTTCTGTAACCCAGGAGCAGCTACCCTCCCAGCATGCAGTACTGTGTACCCCATCCCTGTGCATTGATCTGCAAACCAGGAGCAGCTACCTTCCCATCATGTAGGACTGCGCACTCCTCACAAGTGCATTGATGTATAAACCAGGAACATTTACCCACCCAGCATTTAGGACTGAGTACACCACCCCAGTGCATTGATCTGTTAGACAGGAGCAGTTATCCTCCCAGAATGTAGGACTGTCTACACCACCCCAGTGCATTGATCTGTAAACCAGGAGCAGTTACCTTCCCAGCATGTAGGACTGTTTACCCCAAACCAGTACATTGATCTGTAAACCAGGAGCAGTTACCCTCCCAGCATGTAGGACTGTGTAAACCACACCACTGCATTGATCTGTACACAAGGAGAAGTTACCCTAACCAGCATGTAGGACTGTGTACACCATCCAAATTCATTGTTCTGTAACCCAGGAACAGTTACTCTCACAGCCTGTAGGACTGCGCACACCACACCAGTGCATTGATCTGTAAGCGAGGAGCAGTTACCCTCCCAGCTTGTAGGGCTGTGTACCCAGCCCCAGTGCATTGATCTGTAACCCAGGAGAAGTTACCTCCTCCAGCATGTAGGACTGTGTAAACCACCCCATTGCATTGATCTGTAACCCAGGAGCAGTTACACTCCCAGTATGTAGGGCTGCGTACGCCACCCAGGTGCATTGATCTGTACACCAGGAGCAGCTACCCTCCCAGCATGTAGGACTGTATACCCAAGCCCAGTGCATTCATCTGTACACCAGGAGCATTTACGCTCCCAGCATGTAGGACTGTGTTCACCATCCCAGTGCATTGATGTGTAAACCAGGAGCACTTACCCTCCAAGCATGTAGGACCGTGTACCCCACCCCAGTGCATTGACCTGTAAACCAGGAGCAGTTACCCTCCCAGCATGTGGGACTGTGTACACCACACCAGTGTATTGTTCTGTAACCCAGGTGCAGTTACCCTCCCAGCCTGTAGGACTGCGCACACCACACCAGTGCATGGATCTGTAAACCAAGAGCAGTTACGCTGCCAGCATGTAGGAATGTGTACACCACCTCAGTGCATTGTTCTGTAAACCAGGAGCATTTACCCTCCCAGCATGTACCCCACCCCAGTGCATTGATGTTTAAACGAGGAGCAGTTACCCTCCCAGCTTGTAGGGCTATGTACCCATCCCCAGTGCATTGATCTGCAACCCAGTAGAAGTTACCTCCCCCAGCATGTAGGACTGTGCAAACCACCCCAGTGCATTGATCTGTAAAACTGGAGCAGTTACCCTCTCAGCATGTAGGACTGCGCACACCACCCCAGTGCATTGATCTGTAAACCAGGAGCAGTTACCGTCCCAGCATGTAGGACTGTGTAAACCATCCCAGTGCATTAATCTGTAAACCAGGATCAATTTCCCTCCCCGCATGTAGTACTGAGCACACCACCGTGGTGCATTGATCTGTAAACCAGGAGCAGTTACCGTCCCAGCATGTAGGACTGTGAACACCACCCCAGTGCATTGATCTTTAACCCAGGAGCACTTACCATCCAAGCCTCTAGGACCGTGTACACCACCCCAGTGCATTGATCTGTAAACCAGGAGCAGTTACCCTCCCAGCATGTTGGGCTGTGTACCCCAACTCAGTGCATTGATCAGTAAATTCGGAGCGGTTAACCTCCCAGCATGTCGGACTATGTACACCACCCCAGTGCATTGATCTTTAAACCAGGAGAAGTTACCCTAACAGCATCTGGATTACGTAGAGCAGCCCAGTGCATTGATTTGTAAGCCAGGAGCAGTTACCCTCCCAGCAAGTAGGACAGTGTACACCACCCCAGTGCATTGATCTGTAAATTAGGGGCAGTTACCCACACAGCATGTGGGACAGTGTACAACACCAGTGTATTGATCTGTAAACCAGCAGAAGTTACCCTCCCTGCATGTAGGACTGTGTACCCCCAAACGGTGCATTAATCTCTAAACCAGGAGCATCTTCGCTCCTAGCATGAAAGACTGTGTGCACGACCCCAGGGCATTTATGTATAAACCAGAAGCAGTTACCCTCCCAGCATGTAGGACTGTGTAAACCACACCACTGCATTGATCTGTACACAAGGAGAAGTTAATCTCCCAGCATGTAGGGCTGTGCACCCCAACACAGTGCATTGATCTGTAAATTAGGAGCAGTTACCATCCCAGCATGTCGGAGTGTGAGCACCACCCCAGTGCATTGATCTGTAACCCGGAGCACTTACCATCCAAGCATGTAGGGCCGTGTACAGCAGCGCAATGCATTGATGTGTAAACCAGGAGCAGTTACCCTCCCATCATGTAGGACTGTGTACCCAACACCAGTGCATTGATCTGTAACCCAGGAGCAGTTACCCTCCCAGATTGTAGAGCTGTGTACCCAACCCCAGTGCATTGATCTGTAACCCAGGAGAAGTTACCCTCCCAGCCTGTAGGACTGCGCACACCACACCAGTGCATGGATCTGTAAACCAGGAGCAGTTACCCTCCCAGCATGTTCCCCACCCCAGTGCATTGATGTGTAAACCAGGAGCAGTTACCCTCGCAGCATATAGGACTGTGTACCCCACCCCAGTGCATTGATCTGTAACCCAGGAGCAGTTACCCTCGCAGCTTGTAGGGTTATGTACCCAGCCCCAGTGCATTGATCTGCAACCCAGGAGAAGTTACCTTCCCCAGCATGTTGGACTGTGTAAACCACCCCAGTGCATTGATCTGTAAACCTGGAGCAGATACACTCCCAGTATGTAGGGCTGTGTACCCCACCCCAGTGCATTGATGTGTAAACCAGGTGCAGTTACCCTCCCAGCATGAAGGACTTTGCACCCCACATCAGTGCACTGATCTGTAACCCAGGAGCAGTTACGCCCCCAGCTTGTAGGGCTGTGTACCCAGCCCCAGTACATTGATCTGGAACCCAGGAGAAGATACCACCCCCAGCATGTAGGACTGTGCAAAACGCCCCAGTGCATTGATCTGTAAACCTGGAGCAGTTACCCTCTCTGCATGTACGACTGCGCACACCACTCCAGTGCATTGATCTGTAAACCAGGTGCAGTTACCGTCCCAGCATGTGGGACTGTGTACACCACCCCAGTGCATTAATCTGTAAACCAGGAGCAGTTACCCTCCCAACATGTAGGACTGTGTACACCAATCCAGTGCATTGATCTGTAACCCAGGAGCAGTTACCCTCCCAGCTAGTAGGGCTGTGTACCCAGCCCCAGTGCATTGATCTGCAACCCAGGAGAAGTTACCTTCCCCAGCAAATAGGACTGTGTAAACCACCCCAGTGCATTGATCTGTAAGCCAGGAGCAGTTACCCTCCCAGCAAGTAGGACTGTGTACACCACCCCAGTGCATTGATGTGTAAACCAGGAGCAGTTACCCTCCCAGCATGTAAGACTGTGTACCCCACACCAGTGCATTGACCTGTAACCCAGGAGCAGCTACCCTCCCAGCTTGCAGGGCTGTGTACCCAGCACCAGTGCATTGATCAGTAACCCAGTAGAATTTACCTCCCCCAGCATGTAGGACTGTGCAAACCACCCCAGTGCATTGATCTGTAAACCTGGAGCAGTTACCCTCTCAGCATGTAGGACTGCGCACACCACCGTGGTGCATTGATCTGTAAACCAGGAGCAGTTGCTGTCCCAGCATGTCGGACTGTGTACACCACCCCTGTGCGTTGATCTGTAAACCCGTAGCAGTTACGGTCTCAGCCTGGAGGACTGTTTACACCACCCCAGTGCATTAATCTGTAAACCAGGAGCAGTTACCCTCCCAGCATGTAGGACTGTGTAAACCATCCCAGTGCATTGATCTGTAACCCAGGAGCACTTACCATCCAAGCATCCAGGACCGTGTACCCCACCCCAGTGCATTGATCTGTAAACCAGGAGCAGTTACCCTCCCTGCTTGTAGAGCTGTGTACCCAACCCCAGTGCATTGATCTGTAAGCCAGTAGAAGTTACCTCCCCCAGCATGTAGGACTGTGTAAACCACCCCAGTGCATTGATCTGTAAACCAGGAGCAATTACCATCCAAGCATTTATGACCATGTACCCCGCACCATTGCATTTATCAGTAAACCAGGAGCAGTTACCCTCCCAGCATGTAGGACTTTGTACACCACCCCACTGCGTTGATCTTTATACCAGGAGCAGTTATCCTCCCAGCATGCAGGACTTTGTACACCACCCCAGTGCATTGATCTTTATACCAGGAGCAGTTACCCTCCCAGCATGTAGGACTGTGTACAACATCCTGGCGCATTAATTTGCGAACCAAGAGCAGTTACGCTCCCAGCATGAAAGTCTGTGTGCACCACCCCAGTGCATTTATATATAAACCTGGCACAGTTACACTCACAGCATGTAGGACTGTGTGAACCACACCAGTGCATTGATCTGTAACCCAGGAGCAGTTACCCTCCCAGCATATAGGACACTGTACACCCCCCAATGCATTGATCTGTAACACAGGGGCAGTTACCCTCCCAGCATGTTGGACTGTGTACACCACCGCAGTGCATTAATCTGTAAACCTGGAGCAGTTACCCTCCCAGCATGTAGGACAGTGTTCCCCACCCCAGAGCATTGATCTTTAAACCTGAAGCAGTTATTCTGCCAGCATGTAGGATTGTGTAAACCATCCCAGTGCATTGATCTGTAAACTAGGAACAGTAACTCTCCCAGCATGTAGGATTCTGTACCCCATCCCCGTACATTAATCTCTAAACCAGGAGTTACGTTCTCAGCATGAAAGACTTTGTGCACCACCCCAGTGCATTTATGTATAAACCAGAAGCAGTTACTCTCCCAGCATGTAGGACTGTGTAAACCATACCACTGCATTGATCTGTACACAAGGAGAAGTTACCCTCCCAGCATGTTGCACTGTGTACACCACCCCAGTGCCTTTTCTGTAAACCACGAGCAGCTACCCTCCCAGCATGTAGGAATGCGCTCACCACCCCAGTGCATTGATCTGTAAACCAGGAGCAGTTACCCTTCCAGCATGTTGGACTGTGTACACCACACCAGTGCATTGATCTGTAAACCAGGAGCAGTTACCCTCCCAGCAAATAGGACTGTGTACGCCACCCCAGTGCATTGATCTGTAAACCAGGAGCCGTTACCCTCCCAACATGAAGTTTTGTGTACCCCACCCCAGTGCATTGATCTGTAAACCAGGAGAAGTCACCCTCCCAGCTTGTAGGACTGTGTACACCACCCCAATGCATTTATCTGTAAACCAGGAGCAGGTACCCTCCCAGCATATCGTACTATGTACACCAGCCCAGTGCATTGATCTGTAAGCCAGCAGCAGTTACCCTCCCAGCAAGTAGGACAGTGTACACCACCCCAGTGCATTGATCTGCAAATTAGAAGAGGTTACCCTCCCAGCATGTAGGACTGTGTAAACCACACCAGTGCATTGATCTGTAAACCAGGAGCAGTTACCCTCCCAGCATGTAGGACTGCGCACCCACCCCCAGTGCATTGATCTGTAAACCAGGAACAGTTACCGTCCCAGCATGTAGGACTGTGTACTCGCAAACTGTGCATTAAGCCCTAAACCAGGAGTAGTTCCGCTCCCAGCATGAAAGACTACGTGCACCACCCCAGTGCATTGATCTGTAAACCAGGAGCAGTTACTCTCGCAGCATGTAGGACTGTGTAAACCACGCCACTGCATTGATCTGAACACAAGACGAAGTTACCCTCCCAGCATGTAGGACTGTGTACACCACCCCAGTGCATTGTTGTGTAAACCAGGAGCAGTTACCCTCCCAGCATGTCGGACGTTGCACCCCACCCCAGTGCATTGATCTGTAACCCAGGAGCAGTTACCCCGACAGCTTGTAGGGCTGTGTACCCAACCCACAGTGCATTGATCTGTAACCCAGGAGAAGTTACCTCCCCCAGCATGTAGGACCGTGTACACCACCCCAGTGCATTGATCTGTAACCCTAGAGCAGTTACACTCCCAGTATATAGGGCTGTGTATGCCACCCAAGTGCATTGTTCTGTACATAAGGAGCAGTTACCCTCTCAGCATGTAGGACTATGTACCCCAGCCCAGTGCATTCATCTGTACACCAGGAGCATTTACGCTCCCAGTATGTAGGACTGTTTACCCCATCCCAGTACATTGATCTGTAAAACACGATCAGTTACCATCCAAGCATGTAGGACCGTGTACCCGACACCAGTGCATTGATCTGTAAACCCGCAGCAGTTACACTCCCAGCATGTAGGACTGTGTTCCCCACCCCGGTGCATTAATCTCTGAACCAAGACCAGTTACGCTCCCAGCATGAAAGACTGTGTGCACCACACCAGTGCATTTTTGTATAAACCAGGCGCAGTTACCCTCCCAGCATGTAGGACTGTGTGAAACACACCAGTGCATTGTTCTGTAAACCAGGAACAGTTACCCTCCCAGCATGTAGGACTATGTACACCACCCCAGTGCATTAATCTGAAAACCTGGAGCAGTTACCCTCCCAGCATGTAGGACTGTGTAGCCCATCCCAGTACATTGATCTGTAAACCAGGACGGGTTACCATCGAAGCATGTAGGACTGTGTGCCCCAACCCAGTGCATTGATCTGTAAACCAGGAGCAGTTACCCTCCCAGCATGTAGGACTGTGTATACCACCCCAGTGCATTGATCTGTATACCAGGAGCAGTTACCCACCCTGCATGTAGGACTGTGTGCCCCACCCCAGTGCATTGATCTTTAAACCAGGAGCAGTTATCATCCAAGCATGTCAGAAAGTGTACCCCACCCCAGTGCATTGACCTGTAAACCAGGAGCAGTTACCCTCCCAGCATTTAGGAGTGTGTACATCACCCCAGTGCATTGTTCTGTAACCCAGGAGCAGTTACCCTCCCAGCGTGTAGGACTGTGTACCCGACCCCAGTGCATTGAGGTGTAATCTAGCAGCAGTTACCCTCCCAGCAAGTAGGACTGTGTGCCCCACACCGGTGCAGTGATCTGTAAACCAGGAGCAGTTACCCTCCCTGCATGTAGGAATGTGTACACCACCCCAATGCATTGACCTGTAACCCAGGAGCAGTTACCCTCCCAGCATGTAGGACTGTGTACACCATTCCAGTGCATGGATCTGTAAACCAGGAGCAGTTCCTCTCCCAGCATGTAGGACAGTGTACGCCACCCCAATGCATTGATCTGTAACCCAGGAGCAGTTACCCTCCCAGCATGTAGGACTGTGTACACTACGCCAGTGCATTGATCTGTAAACCGGGAGCAGTTACACTCCCAGCATGTAGGACTGTGTACCCCACCCCGGTGCATTAATCTCTGAACCAAGAGCAGTTACACTCCTAGCATGAAAGACAGTGTGCACCACGCCAGTGCATTTATATATAAACCAGGCGCAGTTACCCTCACAGCATGTAGGACAGTGTAACCACCCCAATGCATTGATCTGGAAACTAGGAACAGTAACACTCCCAGCATGTAGGACTGTGTACCCCATCCCGGTGCATTGATCTCTGAACCAGGAGCAGTTACCCTCCCAGCACGAAAGACTGTGCGCACCACCCCAGTGCATTTATGTATAAACTAGGAGCAGTTACCCTCCCAGCATGTAGGACTGTGTACCCCACCTCAGTGCATTGATCAGCAAACCAGGAGAAGTTACCCTCCAGCATGTAGGACAGTGTTCCCCACCCCAGCGCATTGATCTGTAAATCATTTGCAATTACCCTCCCAGCATGTAGGACTGTGTACACCACCTCAGTACAGTGATCTGTAAACAAGTAGCAGTTACCCTCCTAGCATGTAGGACGGTGTAAACCACCCCAATACATTGATCTGGAAACTAGGAACAGTAACACTCCCACCATGTAGGACTGTGTACCCCACCTCAGTACATTGATCAGCAAACCAGGAGCAGTTACCCTTCCAGCATGTAGGACTGCGCACACCACGCCAGTGCATTGATCTGTCAACGAGGAGCAATTACCCTCCCAACATGTCGGACAGTGTACACCACCCCAGTGCATTAATCTGTACACCTGGAGAAGTTACCCTCCCAGCATGTAGGACTGTGTAAACCCCCCCAGTGCATTGATCTGTAACCCAGGAGCAGTTACCCTCCCACATTGTAGGGATGTGTACGCCACCCTAGTGCGTTGATCTGTAAACCAGGAGCAATTACCCTCCAAGCATGTAGGCTTGTGTACACCACCCCAGTGCATTGATCTCTATACCAGGAGCAGTTACCATCCAAGCATGGAAGACCGTGTGCCCCACCCCAGTGCATTGATATGTAAACCAGGAGCAGTTAACCTCCCAGCATGTAGGGTTGTGTACCCCGCCCCAGTACATTGATCTGTAAATTAGGAACAGTTACGCTCCCAGCATGTAGTGCTGTGTACCCCACCCCAGTGCATTGATCTATAAACCAGGAAGATGCTACCCTCCCACCATGTAGGACAGTGTACACCACCCCAGTCCATTAATCTGTAAAACTGTAGCAGTTACCATCCCAGCATGTAGGACTGTGTAGCCCATCCCAATGCATTGATCAGTAACCCAGGAGCAATTACCCTCCCAGTGTGTAGGACTGTGTACCCCACCACAGTGCATTGATCTGTAAACCAGGACGGGTTACCATCGAAGCATGTAGGACCATGTACCGCACCCCAGTGCATTGATCTGTAAACCAGTAGCAGTTACCCTCCCAGCATATAGGAGTGTGTCCACCACCCCAGTGCATTGACATTTAAAACTGGAGCAGTTACCCTCCCAGCATGTAGGACTGTGTAAACCACCCCAGTGCATTGATCTGTAAACTAGGAACAGTAACACTCCCAGCATGGAGGACTGTATACCCCACCCCGGTGCATTAATATCTGGACCGCTCCCAGCATGAAAGAGAGTGTGCACCACCCCAGTGCATTTATATATAAACCAGGAGCAGTTACCCTCCCAGCATGGAGGACTACGCATACCATCCCACTGAATTGTTCTGTAAACCAGGAGCAGTTACCCTCCCAGCATGTAGGACTCTGTACCCCACACCAGTGCATTGATCTGTAAACCAGGAGCAGTTACAATCCCAACATGTAGGACTGTGTACACCACCCCAGTGCATTGATCTGTAAACCAGGAGGAGTGACTGTCCCAGCATGTAGGACTGTGTACCCCACCACCAGTGCATTGATCTGGAAACCAGGAGCAGGTACCCTCCCAGCATTTAAGACTGTGTACACCACCCCAGTGCGTTGATCTGTAAACCAGGAGCAGTTACCCACCCAGCATGTAGGACTGTGTGCCCCACCCTTGTGCATTGATCTGCAAACCAGAAGCAATTACCCTCCCAGCATGTAGGGCTGTGTACAGCACCCCAGTGCATTGATCTGTAAACCAGGAGCAGTTACCACCCACGCATGTCGGACTGTGTACCCCAGCCCAGTGCATTGATCTGTAAATTAGTAGCAGTTACACTCCCAGCATGTAGGCCGGTTTACACCACCCCAGTGCATTGATTGGTAACACAGGAGCAGTTACCCTCCCAGCATGTTGGACTGTGTACACCACCCCAGTGCATTGATCTGTAACCCGGGGAAGTTACCCTCACAGCATATAGGACTGCGCACTCCTCCCCAGTGCATTGATGTATATACCAGGAGCATTTACCCTCCCAGCATGTAGGACTGTGTACACCACCCCAGTGCATTGATCTCTAAGCCAGGAGCAGTTACCCTCCCAGTATGTAGGGCTGTGTACCCCACCCCAGTGCATTGATCTGTCAACCAGGATCAGTTACACTCCCAGTATGAAGGGCTGTTTACCCCACCCCAGTTCATTGATCTTTAACCCAGGAGCAGTTACCCTCCCAGCATGCAGAACTGCGCACACACCCCTAGTCCATTGATCTGTCAACGAGGAGCAGTTATCCTCCCAGCATGCAGTACTGCGCACAACACCCCAGTGCATTGATGTGTAAACCAGGAGCAGTTACCCTCCCAGCATGTAGGACTGTGTACACCACCCCAGTGCATTGATCTGTCAACCAGGATCAGTTACCCTCCCGGTATGTAGGACTGTTTACCCCACCCCAGTTCATTGATCTGTAAACCAGGAGCAGTTACCCTCCCAACATGTAGGACTGTATACACCACTCCAGTGCATTGATCTGTCAACGAGGAGCAGTTACCCTCCCAGCATGTAGGACTGTGTACACCACCCCAGTGCATTGATCTGTAAACCAGGAGCTGTTAACCTCCCAGCATGTAGGGCTGTGTACATCACCCCAGGGCATTGATCTGTAAACCAGGAGCAGTTACCCCCCAGCATGTAGGACTGTGTAAACCCCCCCCCCCCCCAGTGCATTGATCTGTAACCCAGGAGCAGTTACCCTCCCAGCATGTAGGCCGGTGTACGCCACCCCAGTGCATTGGGCTGTAAACCAGGAGCAGTTACACTCCCAGTATGTCGAGATGCGTAAACCATCCCAGTGCATTGATCTGTAAACAAGGACCAGTTACCCTCCCAGCATGTTGGACTGTGTACACCACCCCAGTGCATTGATCTGTAACCCAGGAGCAGTTACCCTCCCATCATTTTGGAATGTGTACACCACCCCAGGGCATTCATCTGTAAACCAGGAGCAGTTACCATAACAGCATGTAGGACTTTGTACCCCACCCCAGTGCATTGATGTGTAAACCAGGAGCAGTTACCCACCCAGCGTGTAGGACTGTGTACCACACCCCAGTGCATTGATATGTAACCCAGGAGCATTTACCCTCCCAGCATGTAGGACTGTGTACACCACCCCAGTGCATTGATCTGTAAAGCAGTAATAGCTTCCCTCCCAGCATGAAGGGCTCTGTACACCTCCCCAGTACATTGATCTGTATATTAGGAGCAGTTACCCTCCCAGCATGTTGGACTGTGTACACAAACCCAGGGCATTCATCTGTAAACCAGGAGCAGTTACCATAACAGCATGTAGGACTGTGTACCCCACCCCAGTGCATTGATCTGTACGCCAGGAGAAGCTACCATTCCAGCATGTAGGACTGTGTACTCCACCCCAGTGCATTGATCTGTAAACCAGGAGCAGTTACCCTCCCAGTATGTAGGGCTGTGTACCCCACCCCAGTGCATTGATCTGTCAACCAGGATCAGTTACACACCCAGTATGTAGGACTGTTTACCCCACCCCAGTTCATTGATCTTTAACCCAGGAGCAGTTACCCTCCCAGCATGCAGAACTGCGCACACCCCCCTAGTGCATTGATTTGTCAACGAGGAGCAGTTACCCTCCCAGCATGCAGTACTGCGCACAACACCCCAATGCATTGATCTGTAAACCAGGAGCAGTTACCCTCCCAGCACGGAGGACTGTGTAAACCCCCCAGTGCATTGATCTGTAACCCAGGAGCAGTTACCCTCCCAGCATGTAGGACTGTGTACACCACCCCAGTGCATTGATCTGTCAACCAGGATCAGTTACCCTCCCGGTATGTAGGGCTGTTTACCCCACCCCAGTTCATTGATCTGTAAACCAGGAGCAGTTACCCTCCCAACATGTAGGACTGTATACACCACTCCAGTGCGTTGATCTGTCAACGAGGAGCAGTTACCCTCCCAGCATGTAGGACTGTGTACACCACCCCAGTACATTGATCTGTAAACCAGGAGCTGTTAACCTCCCAGCATGTAGGGTTGTGTACATCACCCCAGGGCATTGATCTGTAAACCAGGAGCAGTTACCCCCCAGCATGTAGGACTGTGTAAACCCCCCCACCAGTGCATTGAACTGTAACCCAGGAGCAGTTACCCTCCCAGCACGGAGATCTGTGTAAACCCCCCAGTGCATTGATCTGTAACCCAGGAGCAGTTACCCTCCCAGCATGTAGGGCTGTGTACCCCACCCCAGTGCATTGGTCTGTAAACCTGGAGCAGTTACACTCCCAGTATGTCGAGATGTGTAAACCATCCCAGTGCATTGATCTGTAAACAAGGACCAGTTACCCTCCCAGCATGTTGGACTGTGTACACCACCCCAGTGCATTGATCTGTATCCAAGGGGCAGTTAACCTCCCAATATGTAGAACTGCGCACTCAAGACCAGTGCATTGATCTGTAACCCAGGAGCAGTTACCCTCCCATCATTTTGGAATGTGTACACCAACCCAAGGCATTCATCTGTAAACCAGGAGCAGTTACCATAACAGCATGTAGGACTTTGTACCCCACCCCAGTGCATTGATGTGTAAACCAGGAGCAGTTACCCACCCAGCGTGTAGGACTGTGTACCACACCCCAGTGCATTGATATGTAACCCAGGAGCATTTACCCTCCCAGCATGTAGGACTGTGTACACCACCCCAGTGCATTGATCTGTAAAGCAGTAATAGCTTCCCTCCCAGCATGAAGGGCTCTGTACACCTCCCCAGTGCATTGCTCTGTATATTAGGAGCAGTTACCCTCCCAGCATGTTGGACTGTGTACACAAACCCAGGGCATTCATCTGTAAACCAGGAGCAGTTACCATAACAGCATGTAGGACTGTGTACCCCACCCCAGTGCATTGATCTGTACGCCAGGAGAAGCTACCATTCCAGCATGTAGGACTGTGTACTCCACCCCAGTGCATTGATCTGTACGCCAGGAGAAGCTACCATTCCAGCATGTAGGACTGTGTACTCCACCCTAGTGCATTGATCTGTAAACCAGGAGCAGTTACACTCCCAACATGTAGGACTGTGTACACCAACCCAGTGCATTGATCTGTAAACCAGGAGCAGGTACCTTCCCAGCATGTAGTACTGTATCCACCATGCCAGTGCATTGATCTCTACACCAGGAGCAGTTACCCTCCCAGCATGTAGTGCCGTGTACCCCACCCCTGTGCATGGATCTGTAAACCAGGAGCAGTTACCCTCCCAGCTTGTAGGAATGTGTACACCACCCCAGTGCATTCATCTGTAAACCAGGAGCAGTTACCATCCAAGCATGTCAGAAAGTGTACCCCACCCCAGTGCATTGATCTGTAAACCAGGAGCAGTTACCCACCTTGCATGTAGGACTGTGTGCCCCACCCCTGTGCATTGATCTGTAAACCAGGAGCAGTTACCCTCCCAGCTTGTAGGAATGTGTACACCACCCCAGTGCATTGATCTGTAAACCAGGAGCAGTTACCCTCCCAGCATTTAGGACTGTGTGCATCACCCCAGTGCATTGTTCTGTAACCCAGGAGCAGTTACCCTCCCAGCGTGTAGGACTGCGTACCCGACCCCAGTGCATTGAGCTGTAATCTAGCAGCAGTTATCCGCCCAGCACGTAGGACTGTGTGCCCCACACCAGTGCATGGATCTGTAACCCAGGAGCAGTTACCCTCCCTGCATGTACGAATGTGTACACCACCCGAATGCATTGACCTGTAATCCAGGAGCAGTTACCCTCCCAGCATGTAGGACTGTGTACACCATCCCAGTGCATGGATCTGTAAACCAGGAGCAGTTCCTCTCCCAGCATGTAGGACAGTGTACACCACCCCAATGCATTGATCTGTAAATCATTTGCAATTACCCTCCCAGCCTGTAGGACTGCGCACACCACACCAGTGCACTGATCTGTAACCCAGGAGCATTCGCCCTGCCAGCATGTGGGGCTGTGTACTCCACCCCAGTGCATTTATCTGTACACCAGGAGCAGCTACCCTCCCAGCATGTAGAACTGTGTACACCACCGCAGTTCATTGATCTGTAAATTAGGAGCAGTTACCCTGCCAGCATGTAGGACTTTGTACCCCACCCCAGTGCATTGATCTGTAAACCAGGAGCAGGTACCTTCCCAGCATGTAGTACTGTATCCACCATGCCAGTGCATTGATCTCTAAACCAGGAGCATTTACCCTCCCATCATGTAGTGCCGTGTACCCCACCCCTGTGCATGGATCTGTAAACCAGGAGCAGTTACCCTCCCAGCATGTAGTGCCGTGTACCCCACCCCTGTGCATGGATCTGTAAACCAGGAGCAGTTACCCTCCCAGCATGTAGGACTGTGTAAACCACCCCAGTGCATTGATCGGTAACCCAGGCGCAGCTACCCTCCCAGCATGTAGGACCATCTAACCCAACCCAGTGCATTGATCTGTAAACAAGGACCAGTTACCCTCCCAACATGTAGAACTGCGCACTCAAGACCAGAGCATTGATCTGTAACCCAGGAGCAGTTACCCTCCCATCATTTTGGAATGTGTACACCACCCCAGGGCATTCATCTGTAAACCAGGAGCAGTTACCATAACAGCATGTAGGACTTTGTACCCCACCCCAGTGCATTGATCTGTAAACCAGGAGCAGGTACCTTCCCAGCATGTAGTACTGTATCCACCATGCCAGTGCATTGATCTCTAAACCAGGAGCATTTACCCTCCCATCATGTAGTGCCGTGTACCCCACCCCTGTGCATGGATCTGTAAACCAGGAGCAGTTACCCTCCCAGCATGTAGGACAGTGAACACCACCCCAGTGCATTGATCTGTAAACCAGGAGCAGTTACCGACCCACCATGTAGGACTGTGTACACCACCCCAGTGCATTGATCGGTAACTCAGGCGCAGCTACCCTCCCAGCATGTAGGACCATCTAACCCAACCCAGTGAATTGATCTGTAAACCATGAGCCGTTACCCACCCAGCATGTAGGTCTGTGTACCCCACCCCAGTGCATTGATCTCAAAGCCAGGAGCAGTTACCATCCCAGCATGTAGGACTGTGTACATCAGCCCAGTGCATTGCTGCGTAACCCAGGAGCAGTTACCCTCCCAGCATGTAGGACTGTGTGCCCCACCCCAGTGCATTGATCTGTATACCAGGAGCAGTCACCCTCCCAGCATGTAGGACTGTGTACCCCACCCCAGTACATTGATCTGTAAACCAGAAGCAGGTACCCTCCCAGCATGTAGGACTGCGTACACCACCCCAATGCATTGATCTGTAAACCAGGAGCAGTTACCCACCCTGCATGTAGGACTGTGTGCCCCACCCCTGTGCATTGATCTGTAAACCAGGAGCAGTTACCCTCCCAGCTGGTAGGAATGTGCACACCACCCCAGTGCATTGCTGTGTAACCCAGGAGCAGTTACCTTCCCAGCATGTAGGACTGTGTGCCCCATCCCAGTGCATTGATCTGTATACCAGGAGCAGTCACCCTCCCAGCATGTAGGACTGCATACACCACCCCAGTGCATTGATCTGTAAACCAGGAGCAGTTACCCACCCTGCATGTAGGGCTGTGTACCCCTCCCCAATGCATGGATCTGTAAACCAGGAGCAGTTACCCTCCCAGCATGTAGGACTGTGTACACCACCCCAGTGCATTCATCTGTAAGCCAGGAGTAGTTACCCTCCCAGCATGTAGGACTGTGTGCCCCACCCCTGTGCATTGATCTGTAAACCAGGAGCAGTTACCCTCCCAGCTGGTAGGAATGTGCACACCACCCCAGTGCATTGCTGTGTAACCCAGGAGCAGTTACCCTCCCAGCATGTAGGACTGTGTGCCCCATCCCAGTGCATTGATCTGTATACCAGGAGCAGTCACCCTCCCAGCATGTAGGACTGCATACACCACCCCAGTGCATTGATCTGTAAACCAGGAGCAGTTACCCACCCTGCATGTCGGGCTGTGTACCCCTCCCCAATGCATGGATCTGTAAACCAGGAGCAGTTACCCTCCCAGCATGTAGGACTGTGTACACCACCCCAGTGCATTCATCTGTAAGCCAGGAGTAGTTACCCTCCCAGCATGTAGGGCTGTGTACCCCACCCCAGTGCATTGATCTGTAAATCAGGAGCAGTTACCCACCTTGCATGTAGGACTGTGTGCCCCACCCCTGTGCATTGATCTGTAAACCAGGAGCAGTTACCCTCCCAGCTTGTAGGAATGTGTACACCACCCCAGTGCATTGATCTGTAAACCAGGAGCAGTTACCCTCCCAGCATTTAGGACTGTGTGCATCACCCCAGTGCATTGTTCTGTAACCCAGGAGCAGTTACCCTCCCAGCGTGTAGGACTGCGTACCCGACCCCAGTGCATTGAGCTGTAATCTAGCAGCAGTTATCCGCCCAGCAAGTAGGACTGTGTGCCCCACACCAGTGCATTGATCTGTAACCCAGGAGCAGTTACCCTCCCTGCATGTACGAATGTGTACACCACCCGAATGCATTGACCTGTAATCCAGGAGCAGTTACCCTCCCAGCATGTAGGACTGTGTACACCATCCCAGTGCATGGATCTGTAAACCAGGAGCAGTTCCTCTCCCAGCATGTAGGACAGTGTACACCACCCCAATGCATTGATCTGTAAATCATTTGCAATTACCCTCCCAGCCTGTAGGACTGCGCACACTACACCAGTGCACTGATCTGTAACCCAGGAGCATTCGCCCTGCCAGCATGTGGGGCTGTGTACTCCACCCCAGTGCATTTATCTGTACACCAGGAGCAGCTACCCTCCCAGCATGTAGAACTGTGTACACCACCGCAGTTCATTGATCTGTAAATTAGGAGCAGTTACCCTCCCAGCATGTAGGACTGCGCACACCACCCCAGTGCATTGATCTGTAAACCAGGAACAGTCACACTCCCAGCATGTAGGAATGTGTACACCACGCCAGTGCATTAATCTGTAACCCAGGAGCAGTTACCCTCCCAGCATGTAGGACTATTTACACTGCCCCAGTGCATTGATCTACACCAGGAGCATTTACTCTCCCAGCATGTAGGACTCTGTACCCCACCCCAGTGCATTGATCTGTAAACCAGGAGCAGTGACCGTCCCAGCATGTAGGACTGTGTACACCTCCCCAAGTGCATTGATCTGTAAACCAGCAGCAGGTACCCGCCCAGCATGTATGACTGTGTACACCACCCCAGTGCATTGATCTGTAAACCAGGAGCAGTTACCCACCCTGCATGTAGGGCTGTGTACCCCTCCCCAATGCATGGATTTGTAAACCAGGAGCAGTTACCCTCCCAGCATGTAGGACTGTGTACACCACCCCAGTGCATTCATCTGTAAGCCAGGAGTAGTTACCCTCCCAGCATGTAGGGCTGTGTACCCCACCCCAGTGCATTGATCTGTAAATCAGGAGCAGTTACCCACCTTGCATGTAGGACTGTGTGCCCCACCCCTGTGCATTGATCTGTAAACCAGGAGCAGTTACCCTCCCAGCTTGTAGGAACGTGTACATCACCCCAGTGCATTGATCTGTAAACCACGAGCAGTTACCCTCCCAACATGTAGGACTCTGTATACCACCCCAGTGCATTGATCTGTAACCCAGGAAGAGCTACCCTCCCTGCATGTAGGACTGTGCTCACCACCCCAGTGCATTGGTCTGAAAACCAGGAGCAGTTACCCTCCCAGCATGAAGGAGTGTGTACAGCACCCCAGTGCATTGATCTGTAACCCAGGAGCAGTTACCCACTCAGCATGATGGACTGTGTACACCACGCCAGTGCATTGATCTGTAAACCAGGAGTAGTTACCCTCCCAGCATGTAGGACTATATACACAACCCCATTGCATTATTATGTAAACCAGTAGCAGTTTACCTCCCAGCAGGTCGGACTGTGTACCCCACCCCAGTGCATTGATCTATACGTCAGGGGCAGTTACCGTCCCTGCATGTAGGACTCTGTACACTTCCCCAGTGCATTGATCTGTAAACCAGGAACAGTTACCCTCCCAGCATGTCGACTTGCGCATGCCACCCCAGTGCATGATCTGTAACCCAGGAGCAGTTACCCTCCCAACATGTAGGACCGCGCATAACACCCCAGTGCATTTATGTCTAAACCAGGAGCAGTTACTCTCCCAGGATTTATGGCTGTGTAACCCACCCCAGTTCATTGATCTGTAAACCAGAATCAGTTACTCTCCCAGCATGTAGGACTGTGTAGCCCACCCCAGTGCATTGATCTGTAACCCAGGAACATTTACCCTCCTAGCATTTGGAACTGTGTACGCCACCCCAGTGCATTGATCGGTGACCCAGGAGCAGTTACCCTCCCAACATGTTAGACTTTGTACCCCACCGCAGTGCATTGATCTGTAAACCAGGAGCAGTTACCATTCGCGCATGTAGGTCTGGGTAACCCAACCCAGTGCATTGATCATTAATCCAGAATTAATTTCCCACTCAGCCTGTAGGGCTGTGCACACCACCCCAGTGCATTGATGTATAACCCAGTATCAGTTACCCTCCCAGCATGTAGGGCTGTGTACCCCACCCCAGTGCATTGATCTGTAAACCAGGAGCAGTTACCCTCCCAGCATGTAGGACTGTGTACATCACCCCAGTGCATTGATCTGTAACCCAGGAGCAGTTACCCACCCAGTGTGTAGGACTGCGCACTCCACCCCAGTGCATTGATCTGTTCACCAGGAGCAGTTACCCTCCCAGCATTTAGGACTGTGTGCACCACCCCAGTGCATTAATCTGTACACCAGAAGCAGTTACCCCCCCGCAGAATGTAAGACTGTGTACCCGACGCCAGTGCATTGATATGTAAACCAGGAGCAGCTATCCTCCCAGCATGTAGGACTGGGTACCCCACCCCAGTGCATTGATCTGTAAACCAGGAGCAGTGACCGTCCCAGCATGTAGGGCTGTGTACCCCTCCCCAAGTGCATTGATCTGTAAACCAGCAGCAGGTACCCGCCCAGCATGTATGACTGTGTACACCACCCCAGTGCATTGATCTGTAAACCAGGAGCAGTTACCCACCCAGCATGTAGGGCTGTGTACCCCTCCCCAATGCATGGATCTGTAAACCAGGAGCAGTTACCCTCCCAGCATGTAGGACTGTGTACACCACCCCAGTGCATTCATCTGTAAGCCAGGAGTAGTTACCCTCCCAGCATGTAGGGCTGTGTACCCCACCCCAGTGCATTGGTCTGTAAATCAGGAGCAGTTACCTTCACAGCGTGTAGGACTGCGTACCCCACCCCTGTGCATTGATCTGTAAACCAGGTGCAGTTACTCTCCCAGCATGTAGGAACGTGTACATCACCCCAGTGCATTGATCTGTAAACCACGAGCAGTTACCCTCCCAACATGTAGGACTCTGTATACCACCCCAGTGCATTGATCTGTAACCCAGGAAGAGCTACCCTCCCTGCATGTAGGACTGTGCTCACCACCCCAGTGCATTGGTCTGAAAACCAGGAGCAGTTACCCTCCCAGCATGAAGGAGTGTGTACAGCACCCCAGTGCATTGATCTGTAACCCAGGAGCAGTTACCCACTCAGCATGATGGACTGTGTACACCACGCCAGTGCATTGATCTGTAAACCAGGAGTAGTTACCCTCCCAGCATGTAGGACTATATACACAACCCCATTGCATTATTATGTAAACCAGTAGCAGTTTACCTCCCAGCAGGTCGGACTGTGTACCCCACCCCAGTGCATTGATCTATACGTCAGGGGCAGTTACCGTCCCTGCATGTAGGACTCTGTACACTTCCCCAGTGCATTGATCTGTAAACCAGGAACAGTTACCCTCCCAGCATGTCGACTTGCGCATGCCACCCCAGTGCATGATCTGTAACCCAGGAGCAGTTACCCTCCCAACATGTAGGACCGCGCATAACACCCCAGTGCATTTATGTCTAAACCAGGAGCAGTTACTCTCCCAGGATTTATGGCTGTGTAACCCACCCCAGTTCATTGATCTGTAAACCAGAATCAGTTACTCTCCCAGCATGTAGGACTGTGTAGCCCACCCCAGTGCATTGATCTGTAACCCAGGAACATTTACCCTCCTAGCATTTGGAACTGTGTACGCCACCCCAGTGCATTGATCGTTGACCCAGGAGCAGTTACCCTCCCAACATGTTAGACTTTGTACCCCACCGCAGTGCATTGATCTGTAAACCAGGAGCAGTTACCATTCGCGCATGTAGGTCTGGGTAACCCAACCCAGTGCATTGATCATTAATCCAGAATTAATTTCCCACTCAGCCTGTAGGGCTGTGCACACCACCCCAGTGCATTGATGTATAACCCAGTATCAGTTACCCTCCCAGCATGTAGGGCTGTGTACCCCACCCCAGTGCATTGATCTGTAAACCAGGAGCAGTTACCCTCCCAGCATGTAGGACTGTGTACATCACCCCAGTGCATTGATCTGTAACCCAGGAGCAGTTACCCGCCCAGTGTGTAGGACTGCGCACTCCACCCCAGTGCATTGATCTGTTCACCAGGAGCAGTTACCCTCCCAGCATTTAGGACTGTGTGCACCACCCCAGTGCATTAATCTGTACACCAGAAGCAGTTACCCCCCCGCAGAATGTAAGACTGTGTACCCGACGCCAGTGCATTGATATGTAAACCAGGAGCAGCTATCCTCCCAGCATGTAGGACTGGGTACCCCACCCCAGTGCATTGATCTGTACATCAGGAGCATTTACCCTCCGAGCATGTAGGACTGGGTACCCCACCCCAGTGCATTGATCTGTAACCCAGGAGCAGTTACTCTCCGAGCATGTAGGACCGTATACAACACCCCAGTGCATTGATCTGTACGCCAGGAGCAGTTACCCTCGGAACATGTAGGACTGCGTAACCCACCCCAGTGCATTGATCTGTCCATCAGGAGTACCTACCCTCCCAGCATGTAGGACTGTGTACCCCACCACAGCGCATTGATGTGTAAACCAGGAGCAGTTACCCTCACCGCATGTAGGACTGTGTAACCCACCCCAGTACATTGATCTTTAACCCAGGAGCAGTTACCCTCCCAGCATGTAGGACTGTGTACATCACCCCATTGCGTTGATCTTTAACCCAGGAGCAGTTACCCTCCCAGCATGTAGGACTGTGTAACCCACCCCAGTGCATTGATCTTTAAACCCGTAGTAGTTTCCCTCCCAGCATGTAGGATTGTGTACCCACCACAGTGCATTGATCTGTCACCCAGGTGCAGTTACCACCCCAGTGCATTGATCTGTAACCCAGGAACATTTACCCTCCTAGCATGTAGGATTGTGTACCCCACCCCAGTGCATTGAGCTGTAAACCAGGAGCAGTTACCCTCCCAGCATGTATGACTGTGTGCACCACTATTTGCATTGATCTCTAACAATGTATCAGTTACCCTCCCAGCATGTTGGTCTGTGTCCACCATTCCATTGCATTGAACTGTAACTCAGAAGCTGTTCCCTCCCAGCATGTAACAGTATGTACACGACCCCAGTGCGTTGATCTGTTACCCAGAAGCAGGTTCCCTCCCAGCATGTAGGACTGTGTACATCACTCCACTGCATAGCTTAGTAACATTGTGTTAGATCCCTGCACAGCGTGGGGAAACTTGGAGCCCATTCTGGAAGTGAAGGAAGTGCAATTCCCATCCATTTCCCACTCCTGAACTCCATTGTACCATGACGATACAGAGAGATGTCGGGGAAATCAGTTTAAATGTCACCATAGGGGAGGGGTTTGGGAAATCGACAGAGAATGGGAGACTGAGAGGCAGTGTCATGGAAGGATGTGTTCCCAGGTTTGAGAATGCTGACATGTAGATACTTCGATCGCATCCTTTAACATGAGCCAGTCTTCCCAGTAAAGATAGGAAAAAGGGATATTGGTGTGATGTCAGATGAGCATTTTTTCTGCATCTTTGTAACTAGAATTAGTTTCAACAGAATCTATGACTCATTGGGCAGATTGTAACAATAATTTATCTTAGTTTGATTTTATTTGCGTGTGACAGAGGGGTTGTCTGCACGAGACCGAGCTAATTTCCTGGTTCTATCGTATCGAACTCACCTCATTAAATAACCACCCACACCATGGTCTCCCTCTCGTTCAATACCAGCCCGATTCTCCCACCCATCATTGTTTGGAGGTACTCACCATCACACAGGTGCCCTTGGATGTTCCGTGATCCCTGACCCTGGCGCCATCTATAAAAGGACAATGGGCACATGTTTGAGCTGTCTCCGTTAGGAGCTGCCCTGCACAGTTTACCCCGAGCATGCTCCGATAAGGGGCAATTACACCTTGGTTTGTCGACTGGAGCATGGAGTTCCTGATGGAGGGGCTAGTACAGAGGGGGACCATTCTCTTCCTAGAGTTTGCCACGCCACCAGACCCACCGAGAAGGGTCTGAGCTCACCACCCAGCTCAGTGCAGTATCTGCGGGCTGAAGACATGTCCAGCAATACAGGACAAGCATCAATAACCTTCACCACTCTGTCAGGCTAAGGCTCACCGTATTCTCTCTGCTCCCTCACACTCACTGTATATCTGTTATAGCACCGACCCCGAACCAGGCTCATGCTCCACCACTCTCATTGCCGCATGCAGCATCTTCTCTCTCTCAACCCTCTCTCTCTCTCTCCCCCTCTCTCTCTCCCCTTCTACCTCTTGCTCCCTCCCTCTCCTTCCCTCCACTATACCCCCCCTATATTAATAACACTGCATTGATACAACACTGTGGACTGACTCCCTCCAGACACCTCGTCATGACCTCCTCTCCCTCTCTCTCTCTCTCCCCCCTCCTCTTCTCTCTGTCTCTCTCTCTCCCTCTCTCTCCCCGTCACCCCATCCACTTTACCCCCCATTTTAATAACACTGCATGGGTACAACACTGTAGACTGACTCTCCCCAGAAACCTCACCATGAACCTGTCCCCCACCTACACCAGCACTAACAGCAAGGCCACCCACCCCCACCCTCCCTCCCTCCCTTTCTCCCATTCCAGGAGAAACAGGCTGGAATAGGACAGAAAGGGCCAAGCCGGGTGGTTGGGTGCTCGATAACCGTTCCCTCAAACCCCCTCCCCCCACTACCATGTGGGGAGGACCCTGGTACGAGCCGGAGAGGACCGGGACACCTCGTGTGGAGATTCTGAAACATCCTCATCCCACCGACCGAGTAAGGAGCAATATTCATTGAAGGGCAATTTTCACTTTAAACCCACTGGCAACTCCGTTTCCCCCCGGCACAACTTAGAAGCTGTGGCCCTGATGCCATCTCCCTTTTGTGTAGAGCTGGTACAAATGGAATTCCCACGGTCTCGGTGGGCAGGAGGATGGGCTCACAACACATTGTCACCACCACCTCCCAGGTAGGGAGCACCGAGACTCCCTCCTACACCTCCTCCTCTAAACAGCTCAGATACTGAAACTAATCTTTGATAGTTACTGCTCTCCCCCTTGTGCTGACATCTTCAACAATCTGTGCTCATATACCTCCAGCGCTCTCTCCTCCTGCACCCCCTTTATAACGGTACGGCCTGATTTAATCTGTCTTTCATTGTCTTTCCTACCAAAGTACATCACGTCACACTGCTCTGCATTGATCCACATCTGCTATAAACCTGAACACGACATCAATGTGTGATTGTCCTGTTGGAGTTCCACACTGTCCTCCATACACTACAGAGTTCTTCCAGGTTTGGTGCTATCTACAACCATTGAGATTGTCATAGTGTCACAGTCCCCATGAAACAACTGAAATCCTGCCCCCCACACACACGAGTGTGAGCAAGTGAAATACTGATATATTCCCACAGACGGAGTCGAATAATGACATGCTGTCAATAGAGCAACAAAAGTCCTGACACACACCAGACGGAGCGAATGAAATATTGACAAACCACAGGGCAAGAGAAATTCGGATAGGTTCCACTTATCTATATTCATCAGGGTATAATGGGATGAAGTTGAAAGTGTGTACTATACCTTTAAGAGAGAGGGAATGCTGCTCTGAACTGAGAGTTGACAAGCACCTGTGATATGAGAGGATGGCAGACCCAGAAACAGTATATTGCTATAGAGTTGGAGTCGGGTAATAAGCAGTTAAGAGAAAGGGGCTCTCAGAACTGTGAATAGTTGATGTAAAATGTTCACTTTCAGAGTGAAAAAATAAATCGATGTTTTTATTTAAACAGTGGAATTTGGCAGATCTGTCAGTCATATTATAACAGTTTATGAGGCGAATTGAGCATTTCTTTATGTTTGGTTTAAGTTACCAGATGAGCTTCACGCCATGCCCTAACCATTCCCGTGTGTGTCTCTGTGTGGGGCAGGTCTGGCTGTCTCTGTGATGCTAAAGTGATGCAATGCCACCCTCTGCTGACCTCCACACGCCACTGCACAGGCATTGGCAGAGGTTGAAAACCAACAGGGATACATTCAGAGAGGGGGAGGGGGAGGGAGAGGGCAGCTGCTCACAGCACCATCCAAACTGATGTCTTATCCATGTGCTGATGTAAATGTCCTTTAAACGTTGCAACTGTCCCTGCTTTCAACACTTCCTCTGGAAGTTCTTTCCACACACAAGCCAGGTTCTGTCTAAAGTAATTACCTCTCAGGACTTTTGTAAACCTTTCTCCTCTGACCTGAAAATATCCCTCAGTCTTGAACCCTCGACTCTAGAGAAAAGTCATTGGCTCTTCAGCTTTTCGGTACCCCTCATGATTTTGTAAATCTCCATAACGTGAAACCCTCAATCTCATCCTCTCCAGTGAAAAATGTCCCAGACTATCCAGCCTCCCCTTATAGGTCACTCCCTCAATTCCCAACAGCATCCAGGTTAATCTCTTCTGAGCCCTCTCCAACTTAATAATATCAAGGTCAATAATATCAAAGTGAATGGTCAAGATATTTTCCAAGTTTGGGGAGACCAAAACTAGAGGACATAGGCTTAAAGTGAGTGGCGATAAAAAACCTATATGTGACCTCAGGAGCAACGTTTTTACACAAAGGGTGGTGTGCTATGGAATGAGTGGGCAGGATGACCAGGCTGGCCACAGTATTCCAGAAGAGGTCTCACCAATGTCCTGTACACCCTCAACATGACGTCCAAATTTCGATATTGAAAGGTCTGACCAATGAAGACAAGTGCGCGAAACATCTTCTTACTCACACTAGCTATATGAGATGCAAATTTTAATGAGCTTTACCTGACGGCCTAGGTCTCTGTTCTACAACACTGCCACAGGCCCTACTTTTAATTGTGCATATCCTGCTCTTGTTTGATTTACCAAATCCAATACCTCACATTAATCCAAATTAAACTCCATTTGCCACCCCTCAGCCCAGTGTGCGATATTATTGCCTCCTCACTTTCCCTTTTCAATTTTAAAATACCCTCACACTCTCCAGGAGGCCTGCACACTCTAGCCTTTATTTTCACAAAGACCCTGAGCTTGGTTTGCCTTGTGCAGTTAGGGAGAGGAGGGACAGATTGCAGACACAGTCAATGGGGAGGAGAGACTGGACAGTAATCAGTGCCCTGGTGTCATTTCATGGTCTTAGGAAGAGTTCAGTCACACAAGAAATTATGGACTTCTTTTGTTATTGATATTTGTGACCCGTCATTGTGCAGAGTATGTCTGCAGGATTTATTTCCCTTATATTGCAGCCTGCAGATAATAGCAGTGAACAATGTTTATGGCTTATCGCAAAGGCCCAGTACGTGAACAATCCGAGAATTGAGACAAATACCTTTGCATTTGTTTAACAATGAAAAATATTTATGTAGTTCAGTAATGTTAACCAGATTTTAAGAAATCCCATCCCGAGCAGAAAGCTGGCACTTAAAATGTGACCCAAAGTCTGGGAATACTTTAGACCTTGTGACGTGGGTAGTATCCATGCCTCTGAGCCAGAACCCTGAATTTGATTCCAAATCCTAAAGTTCTGTGGCAGTGTCCCTAGCTCTGGACCAAATGGTCTGGATTCAAGTCCTGCCTGTTGTGGAGGTGTGTCACAGTGTATCAGAACAGGCTGATGAATAGACACACAGAGGAATCATGTTGCAGCTTTAGGGACTATTGCTGATTGGTGCTCATGTCTCTATCTCTGGGCACAAAGTTTCAGGTACAAATCTCACAGAGATGTTTCATAATACGTCTAGACAGACTGATGAAAATGGTGTTAGAATTGTGTCTTGATGGAGAAGGAAGTGGTATCAGTATTGAATTTCAGAATTGAGGCCCAGGGAAGACTGTGAGCACAGCCATTCGTGTTGGTTGGAATCACATTTCGCAGCAGTAGCCGTTTATAAAATCATAACAGTCATGGGTAAGGTGCGTAGTCAAGGTTTCTTGCCAGGGTAAGGGCGCCCAAACGTAGAGGCTATTGGTTGAAAGTTAGAAGGGGAAGATTTGGAAGAGATCGAAGTATTTCACGCAGAGGAATGAGCTACCAGAGGAAGTGGTGGAGGCTGGTCCAATTATAACATTTGAAAGGCACCTAGATGCTGACAGACCTGCTGAGATTTTTCAACAATTCCTGCATTTGTTAAGAAATAAGATGCCTTCATTTTATCACAGGTACTCTGAATGCATAAACATTTCAACATTTTTAAATGACGCAGGCACCTATAAACACATTTCAAATTGATTATTTTCTGCTAAGAAAAAGCAGCAACGATGTACCTACATAGAGCAGGGAATGTGATGTAGACATAGATTAGATTAGATTAGACTTACAGTGTGGAAACAGGCCCTTCGGCCCAACAAGTCCACACCGACGCGCCGAAGCGCAACCCACCCATACCCCTACATACACCCCTTACCTAACACTACGGGCAATTTAGCATGGCCAATTCACCTGACCCGCACATCTTTGTGACTGTGGGAGGAAACCGGAGCACCCGGAGGAAACCCACGCAGACACGGGGAGAAAGTGCAAACTCCACACAGTCAGTCGCCTGAGTCGGGAATTGAACCTGGGTCTCTGGTGCTGTGAGGCAGCAGTGCTAACCACTGTGCCACCGTGCCGCCCATAGTTCGGACAATGTTGAAGGAAACCTCACACGGTCCAGTTTGGGCGAGGATGATATTGTTGTGTGACTCAACTCAGAGAGGAGCAAAATGTGAGCTGCCGGAGAATGAGTGGCCTACACTGCACCCTCCCTCCCTCATTGTTTCTCATCACAGCAATGTGTGCCAGCTAAACAAAAGTGTGCATGAATAATCTGATTAGTCACAAAACAAGAGGGCATAGACTGAAGGCGAGAGGGGAATAATTTAGAAGCGACCTCAGGGGCAATTTTTTGCACGCAGAGAGTAATGTGTGTACAGAAAGTGCAGCGGGTGCAAGTGGTAAAGGCGGTACAATTGCACATTAAAAATGTGTCTGAAAGACGAGGGATACTGGCCACATGCTGGAAAATGTGACGAGATCAGATTCGGTTATCTGGTCCAAGTGAACAGATTGGACTGATGAGTCTGTTTCTGTTCTACATGACTCTCTGATTCTATAAGAGGAATGAAGAGAAATTCTGAAACGACCTTTCAAGTCAGAATTCTCTTCACTGCAAGTTTATCGTGCCTCTATGACCACATTGATCCAAGGCTGAGTTAGTTAAACACTTGACAGGGAACTGTGTCACGGATGATAGGATACAGACAGGAAAGTGGGGCTGAGACCACAACCTGATCAGCCACAATATTAGTGCCTGGTGGAGAAGGCTCAAAGTGTCTAATGACCCACTCCTGCTCCTCAGTCCGATGTTCCTGTGTTCCGTTCAGCCCCTCAAACCTGCAAGAAAGGAGCAATTGGAGGGCACTTATTGCTATCACCTGGTGCACAGAAACATGAAGACGATTCAGTCCCTCAGTATTTTCACACACGGTTTGAGGTGATTTGGGAAATGTAATTTGAAAACCCAAGCTGGGTATGAAAGAGGCCCCTCATCTCTCTTTACAGAGCACCCCCCTCCCTCCACTGCAAATTGTGCTTCATTTATTGGTCATGTTGTAGACCCAGATTAACTGAGAATACAGTCCTCATACCTCACTCAGAGATGGCTCAAATCGCTGACTGCAACATCAATAACTGCCCTACAAGAAAATAACATCCACTTACCTTCCAATAATAGAATGTGAGAACGTCAGAAACAGGGGCAGGACTCTCATCCTCCTCAAGCCTGCCTTTCCCTTCACTAAGATCATGGCTGATCTGCTCTATGTCTGAATTCCTCTTCAATGTCCAAATCTTCATAGCCCTTAACTCTCTGTCAGGTCCAATCCATCTACCCCTTCTTTAAATACTTTGTCACCTAGCTCTCCTAACATGATGGAAAAGGGAATTGCTGACATTCAATACCCTGTTTGAAATAAGCACTCCCTGCTCCCTGACCATGACCTGTTGATATGAGCATATGATGAGAACACAGAGTTTCAGAAGAGGGGATGTTTCTTGAAGATTATTCAATGTTCACAACAATGTGTTCTCCCCGTCAACTCTTGAAACAGTCTATGTCCATGTGCAGCAAGACCTGGACAACATTCAGGCTTGTGCTGTGAAAGTATATGTAGCATTCATGTAACAGTACTGGGAGATGCTGCTTAATTCCACAGGGAACAAAGGTAGTTATTCAGCAACTCAAGCTCACTTCACAGGAATATGAAGAAGCCATTCAGTCCATTGAAACTACTGAACAAGAAGAGGGATAGCCCATTCAGACCCTCCTGCCTATTACACAGGAAGCAAGGAGTCCAGTATTAAGGACCACACCAGAGCCTCTTAAAAATAGTTTGAAGTTATAGTTTAATTCCAACCATTATGCTATTCTAAAGGCAAATATAACAACTGGTTCAGATGTAATGTGATTGATGAAACTACTCGATGTTAAGCAAAACAGTTTATTTGAGCACCATCATTAAAATATGAAAAAAGTAAGAGGAAATTAAAATAGCAACACGATTCAAAAACTTTACAGAATAGTAGATACAGTCCTATTACTAACTAACTGTACCAACATAGTCATATCCCATAAACAGAACCACTTGGCAAAAAAAAAACAAATTCTCACATACAGTTCTCCAGGAGGGTGAAGAAAAGCAGCATCCAGTAAAAAAGATCAGAGAGAGTAGCAGCAAGGAGGTAGTCACTGAAGCTTATAACTCTGTGGAGACCCTAATAGTTTTTGATGTTACTGAGAACCAAAACCCAGAGATCCTAATCTGTGAGAGCTGGCCACATCCATTCAGGCTGCATTAGAATAAATACAAGGCCTCTCTAGTTGTTCAAACAGTGGCTTTTACTAACCAGATTGGTAACGATTGTTCAATCTCTCTCTGAAAAGAAACCCGGACAAAATAACATCTGAAAGCTGCAGCATCATCACACTAGTTAGCACATCGAACTGTTAATCAGGAACCGGGGTAACCCAATCAGGCCCTTGGCCCTGTCCAATCGTGCGAGGAAGAAGCCATTCAGCCCCTTGAGTATATTATATAGGAACAAGAGGAGGCCATTCAGCTCCTTGATTTACTTACACTGGATCAACAGACGAACATTCAGCCCCTTGAGTCACTGCTATATGAACAGGAGGAGGCCATTCTGCCCCATGAGTCGCACAGAGACAGCAGGAGGAGACCATTCAGCTGCTCACCGCTCTCACACAAGGAAGTGAAGAGGGAAGTAAAATGCTTTGTGTGAAATCTCAAGGAGGCACCTTCCATCTCCAAGAAGACAGCATGGTCTTCTCTTTGTAGGGCGGAAGCTGGTGGGAATGCCTACCTGTTTGAGATGGAAGGTATTGTGGCTGATGTTGGGGATAACGAACATATGATGTTCAGTGCAGGCTCACACACTGACTGATTATTAATGTGGGGAGAGTTAATTACGGCTTAGAATCAATTAGGAAAGCCATGATGAATGGACTCTCTAAATTCACGTAATACTGATCTTGTTCATGTTGACCTTGTCTAGTGCACATCCTGTGCAATGTAACCTGTATGCTTTACTCTGTACAAGTCTATTTCCACCCTATGATCTGCCTGTACATGCTTATATGATTTGCCTCCACTACTCATAAATGAAGTATTTCCCTGTACTGATATGCACATGACAATAAATCAAACCAATCAAACCTGCGTAAAGTATGGTATTTCTCACCCTGTCAATGTCTCTCCTGGAAATAAGTGATCGCAACCAATCCTCAAGTTTCAGTGCAACCATCTCTATTCTCTCATAGCTCTACAGATAAAACTCTCAGTTTCTTCCCTCTCATTTCATGGTACAAACATCTGTGTCTGTTGTAAGGAGATTATTGCTGATAAAGGATATCAAACCTATAGAGATTGCTGCAAATACTCTCTCGACAAGAATTCGTAACTGCAGGAACATGGCTTCACAGAGATTTTTGAATCAGTAGGCATAGAGAGCAGTAGACGTAGTCTGTATAGATTTCCGTAAGGCCTTTGATTAGGTTCCACATGATAGGCTGCTCTGGAAGATTCGATCGCATAAAATGCAGGAGAGCAGGCAAATTGACGACACAGTTGGCTTGATGTTAGGAAGGAGAGGTTAATAGTGGAAGGAAGCTTGGAGGACTGGAGGCCTGTAACGTATTTTTTACTCACTCTCTGGATGAGTGCATTGCTGGATAGGCAGCATGCATTACCCATCATATTTGCCCACAGGGCAGATAAGAGTGAAGCACATTGTTGTGGGTCTGGAGTCATATGCTGGCCAGACCAGATAAGGATGCAATTTTTCTTTCCTGAAGGATCGTAGTGAGTCAGTGGAGAATCTTAGGGCATAGTGCTGGGTCCATTACTGTTTGTTATTTCTTATCAATGATAGGAATGAGAGTATAACAAGCATGATCATTAAATTTGCAGATGAGACTAAAATATTCAATATCGTGAACAATGAGAAAGGTTACCATAAAATGCAGCAAGACCCTGATCAACTGGGGAAGTGGGCCCAGAACTGGCAAATGGAGTTTAACATAGATAGGTGTGAGGTCTTGCATTTTGGAAAGTCAAATCAAGATAGGTGTCTCATGATGCATGGTAGGGCCTTAACGATGGTAGTGGACAGAGAGAGACTTTAAAATTCAGGTTCACGGTTCTCCAAAAATGGAGTCACAGGTAGACAGAAGGTTTTGGGCACACTGGCCTTCATCAGTCAGGGCACTGAGTATAGAAATTGGGAAGTTATGTTCCAGATATACAAGGCTTTGGCGAGGCCACACTTGAAGTATTGTGTTCAGTTTTTGTCACTTTGTTATAGGAAGGATGTTATTAAACTAGGAAGAATGCACAAGAAATTTACAAAGATATTGCCACAACCCAATGGTCTGAGTTAAAGGGAGAGTTTGGACATTCTCGGTCTTCTTCTTTAGACCAGAGGGCACTGAATGAGGAACTGATAGAGTTACATAAGATCATGTGGGGCATGGATATGGTGAATGCTGTCAGTCTTTTTCCAAGGTTTGGAGAATCAAGGATGAGAGGACATCATTTTAAGGTTAGATTGAAGGTGAAAAGGGAACCTGAGGGGCAACGTTTTTACACAGGGGCTGGTACGCAGATGTAAAGAGCTGCTAGCGGATGCGTTTGAGGGGGGTACATTAACAACATTTAAAAAGCATTCGGACAAATATATGGATAGGAAAGGACTCGAAGGATATGGACCAAGTGCAAGGAAGTGTGTTAGTGTGGATCGACATTTATGACGTGGAGGTCAAACCACTCTGTTAATTAAAGCAAACACCCAGAAAAGCTCATTTTGCCATGTAATTTGTTAATATATGAGTTAATATATAAAACTCTGACATGCTACTACTTAAAGAAAAATAACAAGTTACTTTCTTAACTTTAATAGCATCATTAACAACAACTATCCACAAATACAAGACCCCCTTTTCTTAACTGATGTCTATCTGACTCTAACTCGAAAAAAAATGCTGTTCCTATAACCCATGTCTGAAACATTACATTCAATTAATCTCAAGACCACACAGTCTCTGCCTCCTTCGCTGTCTTCATTCTGCAGATGGCCAGTTACCTCTCTGGCTCTATAGCAGTTGCTCTGCTGTTCAATGGCAGTTGCTCTCCATCTAGATTTCCAAGTGTCAGGTGCATATACTCCTCACGACACATTAAATTCTCATAATTTCATTATTTCCACGTGTAGGAACAATGATATTCAAATATCATTGTCTTCTGGTATCCTGGGCATTATTTAAACTAATTCTAATCAAAACAGCAACCAAAACCCAGGTATCAACTTACCAGACAATTGTTACATTTGGAAAAGACTTACCATTAGCTGGCAGTTCTGGCTGTACATTATATTCAGCAAAATCCGTTCTGTCTGAAAGTGACCAGACATGCTTTCAGCTGTGTAACACCTTCCCCCCACCCCCATCCTTTTCAGGAAAAAGAAATGAAACATCAGAATGAAAAGATGGCTTCATTTCTTTTCCTGTACTTCTGAATCCCAAAACTACGAAATGCAAAAGTAATTAATCTAACTTATATCTTTCATATTAATTCTGCACACATATGAAACATTGCAATATCCAAATGTAATCTGCACTTTTTCCTTTAAATCTGCGATAACGCATCTGCTATCACAATTGTACGGCCCACAACATGTGTAATTTGGCATTTAAAAGTCTATAACGCAAGACTCCAATGAAATATTTACATATTATAGTCTTTAAATCTTTCAAAAAATGCAAAAGGATTGTAGTTTTATACATTCATCTCCGACAACCCGTTTGTCACATAAACAATCAAGTATTGTCAGGCCAGTACCACCTCAATAAACTTCTTTCAATAGTGGAGCATGTTCTTTCCAGTGGGTGTTCGGTTTCTTTTTGACAGGTAGCCAATTGGCCATTCCATTCCATTATCATGTTCCTGCATCAATACCTCTCCAACCCCTATATCGCTAGCAACAATTGCAATTTTGAAATGTTACAAAATATTTGGTGAAGCTAAAACTGGTGCGGTAGTTAATGCTGCTTTTGAATTCTCTAATGCCTGCTGGAACTGTTCTATACACCCAACATTTTACATCTTTTTCAGTAAACCCATCAGCAGTTCCACAACACTGCGAAAGTTTTGAACAAACTTCCAATGGAATCCACTCAGTCCCAAAAATCGAAGCTCCTCTTTCATCGAGGATGGATGTGGAAATTCCTCAAAGCCCTTCGTCTTTGTGTTCCATGGGGTCAACCTTCCATGTCCAACGTGATGTCCCAAGAACATCACCTCTACCGTCGCAAATTCTGTTTTCTTTACGTTTATTATCAGTTTTCCTTCTTGCAATCGTTCAAGGAGCTCTGTCAACTGTAACATGTGATCTTTCCATGACTTGCTAAAGATCACTGCATCTAACAGATAAACTGCACAATTTGTTAATCTGGCCACAACTCTGTTCATGAGTCTTTGGAATGTGGATGGTGTATAATTCATTCCAAAGAGCATCACTTTGAATTAATGTCGCCCTTTAAGGTGACAAACGCAGACACTTATTTCACTTTCTGTCTGCCTGTCGCCTGCAGGAGTGTTGTTTATCAGAACAGCATTCTCTACTTCCACCCCATTTACAAAAGCATAAGTCCTCCCATAATGGTTCTGCAAATGTCCACATACTGCATCAATGACAATCAACTGGGTTCATTGCTCCTGCAACAGACAGCTCGCTATTCTCTCCCACTCTTCAAAGACTTCCTTGTTAATTAAAGGATTGTGCGTCACATCAAACTCCATGACATCCATTTTGATCCCTCACTCTGCAGGGCAGTGACTAACAGCTGTTTCCCCAGTTCCTTATTCCAATATTTGTCAGATTACAATGTTTTCACATGACATACCTGCCACCTTTTTTTTATATCCAGCATCGTTACCAGACAGTTTACCTGATTCTGCTTCTTCTCCATTTGGAAAGGGACACTAAACCTGGATTTGAAGGGATTTCCCGCTATTGGTGGCACCCCCACGAAAAGAAATAGCATCAAATTTCATACTTTGTACCTGCCATTTACTTCATTCTATGCTCTACCCTCTTCATGTGTTGTTTAGCTAACTCACATATTCTAATCTCTCTCTCACCTCAGATACATAAAAGTGTGAAATCTCCAACTCCGGTCCTATTAATTTCTCTTTAATTAATTCCAAAAGACCTCACACTTCATGTCCGAATACCAACTCAAAGGCAGTAAACTGAGTAGATCGTGACATCTGTAATGGTGAATAATTTAATGGTTCACCTTTATCCCAATGATTTGGCCAACCCTCACAGTACGCTGTTATCATGGTCTTCAACACCCGATGGAGAAAGTGAGGTCTGCAGATGCTGGAGTATCAGAGCTGAAAATGTGTTGCTGGAAAAGCGCAGTAGGTCAGGCGGCATCCAAGGAACAGGAAATTCGACGTTTCGGGCATAAGCCTGATGAATGCTGCCTGACCTGCTGCGCTTTTCCAGCAACAAATTTTCAGCTCTTCAGCACCGGATGTCAACTTTCCAAGGCTCCATGCAATTCAGGATGGGACGCACTTGATTTGAAGTGCTCTATGCCTAAGCTATCTATGATTTACTTCAACAGCCGAATGGTAAAATGACTTCCTTGGACTGATGGGAAGTCTCTGGGTAGCCCATACTGAGTAAGGAAAAATACGAACCCCTCCACCACCCTTTTTGCCTAATAATCTGTAATGGAAGTGCCTCTGGTAATCTGGCAGACTCATCCATTATGTTTAGGAAATATTTATTTTTTGCTTTTAGTTTAGAAAGAGGGCCTACACAAATAATCATAACCCACGTGAAAGGTCCACCGAATGCCAGAATTGGCAACAAAGACTCTAGTTTTTCGTCCTGCCTGTGGCTTATCTACCATTCGACATGTATGACACAGACAGCAAAAAATAAACATGCCCTTGTACATTCCAGGCCAGTAGAAGTGTTTTCATACATTAACCTAAATCTTCCAGGTGACCTCCTGCAGGTAGTTCATGTGATCCCCGTAACAATTCCTGTCTGTATGCTATCGCCAACACAATCTGGTCAACTTTGGCCCATTTCTCCTGTGCAATAACCTGTCGTGTTCTCCATTTTCATTTAGGACTCTATCTTTAAATTGCTAACGCTCGAGAATGTATTCTGATTCCTTTTCTGACTATACATCAATTTATGTAAATTTCTGTTGTAAGGCCATTAGCCTTTCAGGACTAAACACCTCTGCCTGACCCTCTGCCTGTTCAGGTTTTTCCTGCACTATTACATGAACAACGGGCCAGCTAATTAAACTTCTACTCCTTTGTCTTTCTCTTTACATTTTGCTTCTTGCTGCAACTTATGGCAGTGAGATCTTGTTATTACACAGTCTGGAAAATTTCCTGGGTATTTGTCTTTTAACTCCTCAATTCCCTGGTCTTCCTTTGAGTTTTCCACCACAAAAGGTGTCACCCCCAACTTGGATCTTGCTAAATTGTTCTGAAGAATAAAATGGTATTTCTGAAACTGACGATCTGTTACTCACTCCCACGGTTATGTCCCCCATCTTGATTTGGATCTCCAACCTGATCTTACACAGGAGAGCACTACATTAAAGTTACCATTCCACAAATGATCACTCTCTCAGGTAACATGTCAGAAAGAGTACAAATACTTTCAGCATTTACGTTTAGATGCTGAGAGAATGTGAGGATTACAGATATTGGAGATCACAGTTGAAAGGTGTGGCGCTGGAAAATCACAGTAGGTCAGGCAGCAACCAAGGAGCAGGAGAATACACGTTTCGGGCATTACCCCTTCATAAGGCAACTGGGGATGGGGGCAAAGAGTTCTGAGAGATACGTAGGTGGGTGGGGAGGAGCTAGGCAGAAGGTAACTTGGAAGGCGATAGGTAGATAGGTGGGGGGCGGGGCGATAGTGAGAGATCAGAGGACTGGATGAAGTGGATGGTAGTAGGACAGCTGGGACTCTCCAACCACACGGCATCAACGTCGACTTCACCAGTTTCCAATTCTCCCCTCTCCCAATCTCATCCCAGATCCAACCTTTCAACTCAGCATCGCCTTCTTCAACTCTCCTGATAGTCCACCTTCCTTCCCACATGTCCACTCCATCCTTTTCTCTGACCTATCACGATCATTCACACATTCATTTTCCTATTGCCTTCCCACTGACCTTCCCCTCAGCTCCATTTTTACCCTCCTGCTTATCTTTTACCCTCCTTTCGCACCTCCTCACCACCACTTTCCAGATGATATGTCGATGTTCAGACACTGCCTTACCTGTTGTGCTTTTCCAGCAGCACACTTTTTGAATAATAGAGACTGAGCAGATCCTGTATGTCACAAAGTTATACATTGTTGTTCTTCTCCCCCTGTTCTTTCTGAGTAAACTTTCCACACAGAGGTGAATTCTTTATAGAGATCAGGTACTAACTCCATACCCGTCCCCTGCCTAAGCTGAACACTCTCCTGCAGCTCTTCAACTTTTCTTGGCGTTCCTTTACTACTTCCACTAATGCCACTGGCTTAGCCTCTTTTACCACATCTGTTTTTTTTAACCACAGGGCCTTTCTTCAACGACTTGCATTGTGACTTTTCACAGCTTTTCCTAGTGCCCTTCTTAAACCACCTGAACTGTAATTCAATGTGTTACACTCCGGTATTGTGAAAACACCTGAGGATTTTCACCTCCTTTCACCACTCTTGGGCTTATTTATTAGCCTAAATAAACCATTGCCAGTGTGCTCTCGATCTTTGTTTTGTAGAGTAGGATCTCCCCTTCTCCCAATTTCTATCCCGCACGGGAGGGAGATATTCCCTGAAGCTAGATGGCAGCTCAACCACCAAAGTGTATTGACCTGCCATCCCTGCCGTGCTTCTCACTTCTCGAACTTGCTGTTCATTCGCATGAACTCTGATCACCTCTGAAAGTGAGTGTTTAAACTCGTCCAGCAAAATGATCTGTCTCAGAGCCTTATATGTCTTGTCCATTTTTAAGGCCCATGCTCATCAATCACAATTACTATGTTTAGCTCTTTCAAATTTAATATAAGTCTAGAACATAGAACATAGAACATAGAAAAATACAGCGCAGTACAGGCCCTTTGGCCCTCGATGCTGCGCCGATCCAAGCCCACCTAACCTATACTAGCCCACTATCCTCCATATTGCCTATCCAATGCCCATTTAAATGCCCATAAAGAGGGAGAGTCCACCATTGCTACTGGCAGGGCATTCCATGAACTCATGACTCGCTGAGTAAAGAGTCTACCCCAAACATCTGTCCTATACCTACCACCTCTTAATTGAAAGCTATGGCCTCTCGTAATAGCTGACTCCATACTTGGAAAAAGGTTATCATGGTCAACCCTATCTAAACCCCTAATCATCTTGTACACCTCTATCAAGTCACCCCTAAATCTTCTTTTCTCCAATGAAAACAGCCCCAAGTGCCTCAGCCTTTCCTCATACGATCTTCCTACCATACCAGGCAACATTCTGGTAAACCTCCTCTGCACCTGTTCCAGTGCCTCCACATCCTTCCTATAGTATGGCGACCAAAACTGCACACAAGACTCCAGATGTGGCCGCACCAGAGTTTAATACAACTGCAACATGACCTCAGGACTCCGGAACTCAATTTCTCTACCAATAAAAGCCAGTACGCCAAATGCCTTCTTCACAGCACTATTTACCTGGGTGGCAACTTTCAGAGATCTGTGTACATGGACACCAAGATCCCTCTGCTCATCCACATTACCAAGTATCCGACCATTAGTCCAGTATTCCATCTTCTTGTTACTCTTACCAAAGTGAATCACTTCACACTTAGCTACATTGAACTCCATTTGCCACCTTTCTGCCCAGCTCTGCAGCTTATCTATATCCCGCTGTAAAAAGCCACATCCTTCCTCACTGTCAATAACTTCACCGACTTTCGTATCATCCGCAAACTTGCTCACCCAACCTTCTAGCCCCTCCTCCAGGTCATTTATAAAAATGACAAACAGCAATAGTCCCAAAACAGATCCTTGCGGAATACCGCTGGTAACTGCACTACAAAATGAAACTGCATCATCAACTACTCTGTCTTCTTCCAGCCAGCGAATTCATAATCCAAACCTCCAACTCACCCTCAATGCCATACCTCAGTATTTTTTGCAGTAGCCTACCATGGGGAACGTTATCAAACGCCTTACTAAAATCCATATACACCACATGTACTGCTTTACCCTCGTCCACCTCCTTAGTCACCTTCTCAAAGAATTCAATAAGGTTTGTGAGGCACGACCTGCCCTTCACAAAACCATGCTGACGATCCTTGATCACATTATTCCTATCCAGATGTTCATAAATCCTATCCCTTGCAATTCTCTCTTAGACTTTGCCCACAACAGAATTGAGACTCACCAGCCTATAGTTACTAGGGTTATCCCTACTCCACTTCTTGAACAAGAGAACCACATTTGCTCTCCTCCAGTCTTCTGGCACTATTCCTGTCGACAACGAGGACATAAAAATCAAGGCCAATGGCTCTGCAATCTCCTCCCTTGCATCCCAGAGAATCCTAGGATAAATGCCATCAGGCCCAGGGGTCTTAACTATTTTCACCCTTTCCAGAATTTCCAACACCTCTTTCCTACATACCTCAAAGCCATCCATTCTAATTAATTGTGACTCAATATTCACATCAGCAACAATGTCCTGTTCCTGAGTGAATACTGACGAAAAGTATTCATTCAGTGTCTCCCCAATTTCTTCAGCCTCCACACCCAACTTCCCACTACTATCCTTGACTGGACCTATTCCTACCCTCGTCATTCTTTTATTCCTGACATACCTGTAGAAAGCCTTTGGGTTTTCCCTAATCCTACCAACCAAGGACTTTTCATGTCCCCTCCTTGCTGCTCTTAGCTCTCTGTTTAGATCCTTCCTGGCTACCTTATAACTCTCAATCACTCCAATTGAACCTTCACGCCTCATCTTTACATAGGCCGCCCTCTTCCCTTTCACAAGGAATTCCAATTCCTTATTAAACCACGGCTCCCTTACACGACACTTTCCTCCCTGCCTGACAGGTACATACTTATCAAGGACACTCAATAGTTGCTCCTTGAACAAGCGTCACATATCGATTGCACCCGTTCCTTGAAGCCTACTTTTCGAAATCACGCATCCTAAGTCATGCCTCACCACATCATAATTTCCCTGCCCCCAGCTATAACTCTTTCCCTGCAGTGCACACTTATCCCTCTCCATCACTAGAGTAAAAGTCACCGAATTGTGGTCACTGTCCCCAAAGTGCTCACCTACCGCCAATTCTAACACTTGGCTTGGTTCGTTACCCAGAACCAAATCCAGGATGGCCTCACCTCTTGTTGGCCTGTCTACATATTGTGTCAGGAAACCCTCCTGCACACATTGGACAAACACCGACCCATCTAACATACTCGAGCTATAGCTTTCCAATAACTTTCCCAGTTAATATCTGGAAAGTTAAAGTCCCCCATAACATCCACCCTATTACTTTCACTCTTCTCCTGAATCATCCTCGCAATCCTTTCTTCTTCGTCTCTAGGAATATTAGGAGGACTGTAGAAAACTCCTAACAGGATGACCTCAACTTTCCTATTACTAAGCACATCCCAAACTTTCTCAGATGGCGAGTCTTCATCCATCGTCCTTTCCAACGCTGTAATACTATCCTTGACAAGCAATGCCACACCTCCCCCTCTTTTACCCCCACCTCTGACCCTATTAAAACATTTAAACCCTGGAACCTGCAACAGCCAATCCTGTCCCTGTTCTACCCATGTCTCCGTAATAGCCACACCATCGATCCCAAGTACCAACCCAGGCTGCAAGTTCACCTACCTTATTTCGTATACTTCTCGCATTGAAGTATACACACTTCAATCCACCTTCCTGTTTACAGGCACCCTCCTTCGAGATTGATGCCATGATCCTAACCTCCCTACACTCCAAGTCCTTCACCTAAAAGCTACAGTCTAGGTTCCCATGCCCCTGCAGAGTTGGTTTAAACCCCCCCCAAAGAGCACTCGCAAACCTCCCCCCCTCCAGAATACTGGTGCCCCTCAGGTTCAGGTGTAGACCATCCTGTTTATGGAAGTCCCACCTTCCCTTGAAAGGACCCCAGTTATCCAGAAACCAGAATCCCTCCCTCCTGCACCATCCCAGTCTGACCTGGTTCCATCATTATGTTTCTGAATCGCTCTCTATATATTGCTGGTACCAATTCATAGCATTCAAAATAGCCTGTTTGACATCTGCATAACCTCTTGACCCCTCATCTGACAGCGCTGCACATACCTCATTAGCTCTGCTACCAGCTGAGTCTGAATTAGCATTACCCATAAGCTCTCTGACCACTCCATCTGTCTATCCAATTTTTCAAATGAAATAAAAAAGTCAGCCACATTTTTCTTATCAAAATATGGCAATGTTTTCACATATTTAAGTATAGCCCTACCTTCTATTTTAATCTCTATCCCGTTAACTTGACTTTGCTGACTAATTCGCAACTTCTCAAGTTCAAATTCTCTCTTTCTTTTTCCTCTCTCTCTCTCTCTTTCACTTCTACCTTGCTTTCTCTTTCCTATCTCTTTCTTTTTGTCCCAATTTTTAATCTTCTAACTCCAGTTACTGCATTTGCAATCTTTTTTCTAACTCGACTGCACTCACTGTCAGTTTCTCCAATACACAAAAGTGCTTGACCAACTCCATTGCAATTTCAGCTTTCGTTTTGTTCCTAGTTAAACCCAATTCTAACCTATTTGCTGATTCTAAATGTACGCCCTTCCTCTGTCTTTCTAAACTTTCTTGGGAAATTTGGAATCATTTTCAAACCCCAGAAACTCTTTAGTAATGTTAAATCACATTTCTCTCACTTTTCATTTAATCACCCACATGTAACCAAAACTAAACATATTTTCTGACCTAAGTTTTATTTAAAGATCTTTGACAATATTTGCCAAAATTTGGAATCTGCTGAGACCTTTTGTGGTGACCGGTTGTGGTCAGGGGCAACCATTTAAACAGATGCTCTTCATTACCTATGTGGCAACAAGATGGCTTCTCGGTGCAAATAACATCACAAAATGGATTCTAGGCTGCAGACTGACAAATCTGCAAAAGCTGCAGAAAATGGCTTTTAAGTTACCAACTACAAATTCTCAATAAGAGACTAACAACAGTCTGCTTCAATAGTGTTTAGCAGAAAAGGTGCGCTTTAAAGCATAGAATAACTCAGCTAGATAAGACAGTTTTAGACAGCCTGTAGGTGCAGTGCTAGATAAGACAGTTTTAGCCGGCATTTAGGTGCAGTGCTAGATAGGACAGTTTTAGACAACCTGTTGGTGCAGTGCTAGATAAGACAGTTTTAGACAGCCTGCACGTGCAGTGCTGGATAAGACAGTTTAAGCTGGCATATAGGTGCAGTGCGAGATAAGGCAGTTTTAGCCGGCCTGTAGGTGCAGTGCTCGATAAGACAGTTTTAGCCGGTCTGTCGGTGCAGTGCTAGATAGGACAGTTTTAGCGTGCCTGTAGGTGCAGTACTAGATACGACAGTTTTAGCCGGCCTGTTGGTGCAATGCTAGATAAGACAGTTTTGCCGGCCTGTAGGTGCAGTGCGAGACAAGACAGCTTTAGCCAGCCTCTAGGTGCAGTGCTAGATAAGACAGTCTTAGTCGGCATGTAGGTGCAGTGCTACACAACACTGTTTTAGCGGGCCAGTAGGTGCAGTGCTAGATAAGACAGTTTTAGCCGGCCTTTAGGTGCAGTGCTAGATAAAAGTGTTTTAGCCGGCCTTTAGGTGCAGTGCTAGATTAGACAGTTATAGCCGGCCTGTAAGTGCAGTGCTAGATTAGACAGTTATAGCCGGCCTGTAGGTGCAGTGCTAGATTAGACAGTTTAAGCCGGCCTGTAGGTGCAGTGCTAGGTAAGACAGTTTTAGTCGGCCTGGAGGTGCAGTGCTAGATAAGACAGTTTTGGCTGGCCCGTAGGTGCAGTGCTAGATAAGACAGTTTAAGCTGGCCTGTAGGTGCAGTGATAGATAAGACAGTTTTAGTCAGCCTTTAGGTGCAGTGCTAGATACAAGTGTTTTAGCCGGCCTTTAGGTGCAGTGCTAGATTAGACAGTTATAGCCGGCCTGTAGGTGCAGTGCTAGATAAGACAGTTTAAGCTGGCCTGTAGGTGCAGTGCTAGGTAAGACAGTTTTAGCCGGCCTGTAGGTGCAGTGCTAGATAAGACAGTTTGAGCCGGCCTGTAGGTGCAGTGAAAGATAAGCCAGTTTTAGCCGGCGTTTAGGTGCATTGCTAGATTAGACAGTTTTATCCGGCCTGTATGTGCAGCGCTAGATAAGCCAGTTTTAGCCGGCCTTTAGGTGCAGTGCTAGATTAGAGTGTTTTAGCCGGCCTGTGATGCAGTGCTAGATTAGATAGTTTTAGCTGGCCTGTAGGTGCAGTGAAAGATAAGCCAGTTTTAGCCGGCCTTTAGGTGCAGTGCTAGATTAGACAGTTTTAGCCAGCCTGTAGGTGCAGTGCTAGATTAGACAGTTTAAGCCGGCCTGTCGGTGCAGTGCTAGATAAGACAGTTTTAGCCGGCCTGTAGGTGCAGTGCTTGATTAGACAGTTTTAGCCGGCCTGTAGGTGCAGTGCTAGATTAGACAGTTTTAGCCGGCCTGTAGGTGCCATGCTAGATAAGACAGTTCTAACAGTCCTTTAGGTACAGTGCTAGATAGGACAGTTTTATCCGGCCTGTAGGTGCAGTGGTATGTAAGACAGTTTTAGCCGTCCTGCAGCTCCAGTGCTAGATAAGACAGTATTAGTCGGCCTGTAGGTGCAGTGCTAGATAAGACAGTTTTAGCCGGTCTGTAGGTGCAGTGCTAGATAAGACAGTTTTAGCTGTCCTGCAGGTGCATTGCTAGACAGAACAGTAATAGCCGGCCTGTAGGTGCAGTGCTAGATAAGACAGTTTTAGCCAGCCATTAGGTGCAGTGCTAGATAAGACAGTTTTAGCCGGCCTGTAGGTGCAGTGCTAGATAAGACAGTTTTAGCCGGCCTGTGGTGCAGTGCTAGATACGACAGCTTTAGCCGGCCTGTAGGTGCAGTTCTAGATAACATAGCTTTAGTCGGCCTGTAGGTGCAGTGCTACATAAGACAGTTTTAGCAGCCTGAAGGTGTAGTGCGAGATAAGTCAGTTTTAGCCGGCCTGTTGGTGCAGTGCTATATAAGACAGTTTTATCCGGCATCTATGTGCAGTGCTAGATAAGACTGTTTTAGCCGGCCTTTAGGAGCAGTGCTAGATAAGACAGTTTAAGCCGGCCTGTCCATGCAGTGCTAGATAGGAAAGTTTTCAGCCGGCCTGTCATTGTAGTACTCGATAAGACAGTTTTCGCCGTCCTGCAGGTGCAGTGCTCGATAAGACAGATTAAGCCGGCCTGTAGGTGCAGTGCTAGAGAAGACAGTTTTAGCCAGCCATTAGATGCGGTGCTAGAGAAGACAGTTTTAGCCAGCCTGTATGTGTATTGCTACATAAGACAGTTTTAACCGGCCTTTAGGTGCAGTGCTAGATAAGACAGTTTTAGCCGTCCTGTTGAAGTTTTAGATAAGACAGTTTTATCGGGCCTGTAGGTGCAGTGCTAGATAAGACAGTATTAGCCGGCCTGTATGTGCATTGCTAGATAAGACAGTTTTAGCCGTCCTGGAGGTGCAGTGCTAGATCAGGCAGTTTTAGCCGGCCTTTAGGTGCAGTGCTAGATAAGACAGTTTTAGCCGTCCTGTTGGTGAAGTTTTAGATAAGACAGTTTTATCGGGCCTGTAGGTGCAGTGCTAGATAAGACAGTATTAGCCGGCCTGTGCATTGCTAGATAAGACAGTTTTAGCCGTCCTGGAGGTGCAGTGCTAGATCAGACAGTTTTAGCCGGCCTTTAGGTGCAGTGCTGGATAAGACAGTTTTAGCCGGCCTGTAGGTGCAGTGCTAGATAAGACAGTTTTAGCCGACCTGTAGGTGTAGTGCAAGATCAGAGAGTTTTAACCGGCCTGTAGGACCAGTTCTACATAAGACAGTTTTAGTTGGCCTTTAGGTGCAGTGCTAGATAAGACAGTTTTAGCCGGCCTGTAGGTGCAGCGCTCGATTAGACAGTTTTAGAAGGCCTGTAGGTGCAGTGCCAAATAAGACAGTTTTAGCCGTCCTGTAGGTGCAGTGCTAGATAAGACAGTTTTAGCCGGCCTGTAGGTGCAGTGCTAGATAAGACAGTTTAGCCGTCCTGTAGGTGCAGTGCTAGATAAGACAGTTTTAGCCAGCCTGTCAGTGCAGTGCTAGATAAGACAGTTTAGCCGGCCTGTAGGTACAGTGCTGGATAAGACACTTTTAGTCGACCTGTAGATGCAGTGCTAGATAAGACAATTTTAGCCGGCCTGTTGGTGCAGTGCTAGATAAGACAGTTTTAACCCGCCTGTCAGTGCAATGCTGGATAAGACTGTTTTAGCCGGCCTGTAGGTACTAGCACAATGGCTCGGTTGGTGAGTTCAGGTTGACCTGATTGCTGGAATATAAAGTTGATTCCAGGAAATATATTTGTACCAAGGAACATTCACACAAATCAATATCATATAATTGTGATTGATAATTGTCAAAATGTAATATTTGATCATGCCCTTGATTTAGGCTTTGTGCACAGTTCCTCCAAGGAACACAAAAGTGTTTAACCTCCGTGTTCCTGCACACTCTGGACTCGGCCGTATGAAAAATGAAGAGTGAATTCTTAACAGCCAGACCAATTACGAGCGTTTATTGACCAATCGCAGAACTGAAAGATGTTGTCAGGGGTCCGGATCGTCATCTGATGTCATGACTCGGATTTGTTATGGACGGATTGCGGACAACGGAGCTTTCAGTCCCCCACTATTGAGTGTCAAATAATTGGCCGGCCAAACGTGAGTATTTTCTCCGTTTGGTTTTCCTCATATTCAAATGTGGTTGACTCAACCCCCTAGCTCTCTATCGTCCAAGTCCATCCCGAAAATATCCTGATAAGAATACATTTTGAAATGCCAAAAAGGAGTCGGGGACTCCAGGGAGATGTCTAAAAATCTGGCACGCCAGAACAGTATCAACTGGTTTCAGATTTAAGAGCTATCAATAGCATTGCACAGTTTGATCATGCCCTGGTGCCAAAACCAGCTCATATTCAGTCCTTGGCACCATCATACGTTAAATGTTCCACTGTTGTCGACCTATAACATGATTTTTTCTCTCTCTGCCTCTTCATGAAGACAGTCAGCACCTATTTGTCTTTACTTTTACTTTTTCACACCTGCTAGCTGCCTGTGGAATTCCTCTAATTAGTCCAGGAAGCCTATCCAATTTGTTCCAACTGTACGGGATGGGGGTGCACTTTTGTGAATGCGACTCAGTTTATTCCATGTGCCTTAGGCCAATGTACCAACGGCTACTGCTTCCCTGTGGCAACTCACATCCCATGTGTGTGCCTCCTGGAGGAGTGTTTCTCTGTTATTGTGGGTATTCCGGCTCTTTGTGATATTGGTAATGGCTCACGCCTTACTATGAGACCCCAAATGGCATTTCCATCTTCTCAGTCGTGGGATGGAAGGAACCAGTCTGGGCCAATAATCACATCTCTAAATAAAATACCCACCAGTTTATATTGAACAGCATTCACCCTAAGAGCCCAGTGTGTCTATATTTTGGAGCTATGGCCTACCCATACTTTCAGGATAGTCACAAAAACAGGCCTGCTTCATATTGGTAAACCCCTTCCATTATCTAAACTAAACCCGGATTTTTTTTCAGCCAAGACAAAGCGACTAACTTCATTGTTCTTAATGAAATAGGTCATCCCTGTGCTGTAGCTGTAGTGGCAGGTTTCATAACTACTGTTCCCTGTCCAACTACCTAGGAATGTGGTTGGGGTTTCCTTACAAAACGTTCAGCTTCATCTGTATTCTGCATGCATTGGAGGGGTGGTAAGGCTTTGGGTAACAGTAAAGCCCAGTTCCTGGCTTACACATTTCACAGTATCTTTTCCTGAGGGGGATCTGCAGGAATTATTAGCCATCAAAATTAAAACTATCTTATTTGTGGTCCAACCCGCTGGGGCAATGAGACCGCTTGGACTTGGCAGGAGGTAAGGACATGTTCTCAGCATTACGTCAATCATCCAGCAAAACTGATATGCCCTCAACTACCTACACGGCAAAGAGCGTCTGGTTTGTTCCATAGTAATGGGCAAGTGTATGATGGGGATTACTGACCTCACAGAGATTATTACCAAGCAGGTAGGTAACATCTGCACCTTCATCAATCAAATGATAGAATGCACTGCATGGTGAGATGATGTGGTACCCACGAGTGTCCCTCTGAGAGAAATATGGTGTGGGATGGTATAGCCCAGAGTTTCCTACTTACAGTGACATGGTGCGAATGGTATAGCCCAGAGTGTTTCCTTGACAGGGACGTGGTGTGGATGGTATAGCCCAGAGTGGTTCCTTGAGAGTGACATAGTGTGGGCAAGTTTAGAAATGAGTGTCCCCCGACAGTGACATATTGTGTGTTTGTGTAGACCGGAGTGTCACCCAGACAGTGACATGGTGTGGGCTGGTGGAGCCCGGAGTGTCCCCCTGACAGTGACATGGTGTGGGCTTATGTAGCCCAGAATGTCCCCCTGACAGTGATTTGGTGTTGGCTGGTGTAACCCCAGTATCACTGTGTCACTGACTTAAATGGTGTGTCATTGAGTCGTAGAGTGATCGAGCATGGGAACTGGCCCTTCGGCCCAAACTAGTCCATGCTGACCATGCTACCCAATCAACTAACTCCAATTGCCCACATTTGAAACATATCGCTCTCAAACTTTCCCGTCTATGCATCAATTCATTTTTTTACATGTTGCTATTGTACTTGTCTCAACCAATTTTTCTGGCAACCCATTCCATTTCAAAAACATTCTCTGCATAATGAAGTTGCCCCTCAGGTCCTTCTTAAATCTTTCCCCTCTCATGTTCAACCTATGCCCTGTAGTTTTCAATCCCTCATCACTGGGAAAATGATTATATGCATTTATCCTATCTATGGCCCTCATGATATTACGCATTTCCATAAAAACACCCCCTCATTCTCGTACATTCCAAGGGATGATATCCGAAACAGTCCAACCCCTTCCCTATAACTCTAGCCTATTAGTCCTGACAACATCCTTGTCAAATTTCTTTTCACTATTTTCAGATTAACATTGTGACCAAAGCTGTACACAATACTCCAAGTGTGGCCTCACCAACGACTCACAGAATTGTAGCATTGTGTCCCAACTCCTACATTCAATGCGTTGAACGATGAAGGCCAGCATACTAAATGCTTTCTTTATTGCCCTATCTACCCATGATGCCGCTTTCAATGAAATATGGACTCGTGGTCCGAGGTCCCTCTGTTCCACAACACTCCTCAGAACCTAGCCATTTACTGTATAAGTCCTATCTTTGTTTTACTTTTCAAAGTGTAACAACTCACACTTATCTGTATTTAATTGCAATTGCCAATCCTCAACTCACTTGCCCATCAGATTAAAATCCCTGTATAATTTCTGCTAACGTTCATTGCTATCAACAATACTTCCTTTTTTTATCATCCGTAAATGTAGTAACCTTCTTGGGAGTACTTGAAGTATGTTGTGCAGTTTTAGGCCCCCTATCACAGAGCAGATGCATTGGCCTTGGAAATTGTTCAGAGGCATTTCACGAGAATTGTTCCAGGAATGAAGAGCTTTACGTATGAGGGACCTTTCAGGACTCTGGATAAAAGGAACAGCTTTTAGAAAGGAGATAAGGAGAAACTACTTCAGCCAGAGAGTGGCGAATCCATAGAATTCAATGCCACAGAAGGCAGTAGAGGCCAGGTTACTGAGTATATATAAGACTGAGATTGAAAGGTTCTTGATTGTCAAGGGGAGCAATGGTTATGGCAGAAGAATGGGGTTGAGAACCTTATCATCCATGATTGAATAGTGGAGCAGACTCGATGGGCTGTATATTTTAATTTCTGCTCCTATGTCTTACGGTCCTCATCATGCCTTGTATATTCACATCCGTGTCATTTATTTAAATAATAAATGACAAAGGTCTCAGCACTGACCCCTGTGGCACACCATTACCAATAAGCCTTCAGTCTGAGAAACAATCTTCTTCCACCACCCTCTGTTTCCTACAATCGAGGCAATTTTGAATCCAATTAGCTAGATCTCTCTGGATCCCACATAACCTTAACTCACTGACTAACCTGCCCTATGGGACCTTGTCAAAAGCCTTATAAAAGTCCTTATACAGATGCTCAACTGTCCTACTCTTATCTATTCTCACGGTTACATCTTTGAAACACTTTAAAAGATTTGTCAGACATGATTTCCCGCACAGAAATCTACTTGACTACCCCTAATCAGACGTTGACTACCCAAACGTTGGTTGATCCTGTCTCTCATTATCCTCTCCAAAAACTTGCCTAACACTGATATTACGTTCACTGACCAAGAGTTCCTTGGTTTGTCTTTGCTACTTTACTTAAGCAATGGAACAACATTAACCACCCTCCAGTCTTCTGGAAGCTCTCCAATAGCAAAGATGAAGCAAACATCTCTTCAAGGGCCTCTGCAATTTCTTCCATAGTCTCCCATATCATCCGAGGTGGACATGCTCATGCCTAGGGAATGTATCCACCTTATTGTGCTTTAAGTAAACATTGAAGAGAAATGTTCATTAAAAAAATCCCACCAGCTCCTGGTGATTCCACACAAGGACGGCCATGCTGATTGTTAAGGGGACCTATTCTCTCCCTCGCCACACTTTTACTATTAATGTAGCTAGGGACCCTTTTGGGATTATATTTAACCTGTTTCTGAGAGATCCATCTCATACCCTCCTTTTGCGGTTCTGATTCCCCTCTTAAAGGTACTTCTACACTTTGTATAGTCAGCTAACGATTGACTTGAACCCGACATCTTAAACGCAATGTATGCCTTTTTTGTTTTCTGTAACAGAGCCTCAATATCCCTCATCATGCAGGGATCATGCCCCCCTCAACCACCGTCTTTCTAATGAAAATAATCCCAATTTATTCAATCTCTCTTCATGGCTTGCACCCTCCATATCAGGCAACATCCTGGTGAACCTCTTCTGCACCCTCTCGAAAGCATCCTCATCATTTTGCTAAGGTGGGGACCAGACTGCATGCAGTATTCCAAATGTGGCTGGACCAAAGTCTGATACAACTGTGACATTACCTGCCAACTCTTGTAGTCATTACCCTGTCCAATGATGGAAAGCATGCCGTATGCTTTCTTATTTGCTCCACTGATCTGCCTTGCCATTTTCAGAGGACAATGGACCTAAACACCCAGATCTCTCTGTACACCAATTTTCCCCAGGACTTTTCCATTTATTGTGAAGTTCTGTCTTGAATTGCATCTTCCAAAATGCATCACCTTACATTTCTCCAGATTGAACTCAATTTGCCATTTCTCTGCCCAACTCTCTAATCTATCTATATTCTGTTGTAGTCTTGGACAGTCCCCTTCACTACCTGCTACTCCACCAATCTTAGTGCCACCTGCAAATTTCCTAATGAGAGAACCTACACCTTCCTCCAAATCATTTATGTATATCATAACAAGAGTTCTCCCAGCACGGATCCCTGTGGAACACCACTGGTCACCAATCTCCATTTTGAAAAACTCTATTCCACGACTGATCTCTGTTCTTCTGTTGCCCAACCAGTTCTCTATTCATCTAGCTAGAACACCCTGGACCCCATGCAACTTCACCATCTCCATCAGCTTACCACGGGGAAATTTATCAACCACTTTACTGAAGTCCACGTATATGACATCTATATGCCTTCCCTCATCAATCAACTTTATCACCTCTTCAAAGAGTTCTGTTAAGTTTGTAAGCCATGACATTGACTGCACAAAACCATTCTGCCTATCACTGAGAAGCCCATTTTATTTCAAATGGGTATATATGCTATCCCTCAATATCTTCTCCAGTAGTTTCACTACCACTGATGTCAAGCTCACAGATCTGTAATTACCTGGATTATTCCTTGAACGAGGGGAAAACCATTAGCAATTCTCCATTCCCCTGGGACCTCCCCCGCGTTCAAGGACGCTGCAAAGATAGCTGTTAAAGCGGCAGCTATTTCCTCTCTCACTTCCCTCAGTAATCTGGAGTAGATCCCATCCAGGTCTGGGGACTTATCCTTCTCAATGCCTTTAGAATACACAACGCTTCCGACCTCCTTACGCTGACTTGACCTAGAGTAATCAAAGATGTATCCCTAACATCAACATCCGCCATGTCCCACTCTTTGGTGAATATCGATACAAAGTACTGATTAAGAATCTCACCCATTTTCTCTGTCTTCAAGCATATCTTTCCTGACTTGTCCTTGAGTGGGTCAACCCTTTCACTAGTTACCCACTTACTCCTTATATTCGAATAAAAGGCTTTGAGGTTTTACTTAATCCTGCTCGCTAAGGATACCTCATGACCCCTTTTAGCACTCTTAATTCCTCATTTCAGATTGGACTTATATTCACGATTCACCTATATTTTTCCAAGGCGTCATCTATCTTCATTCGCCTAGACATTATGTACGCATCCTTTTTCCTCTTAGCTAGTCTCACAATATCATTTTCATTCATCGTTTTACCAACCTTTCCATTTCTATCCATCATTTTCACAGGAACATATCTGCCCTAAACTCTAATTAACCTCTTTTTAAATTCCGCCTACATAGGGAATGAATCTACATTCCCCAGTTCCTGCCGAAGTTTGCTATAGTTGGCCTTCCCCCAGTCTAGCACTCTTCCTTTAGGACCACTCTTATATTTGTCCATGACTATTGTGAAACTAATGGAATTGTGATAATTGTTTCCAAAGTAATCCCCTACTGAAACTTCAACCGCCTGGGTGGGCTCATTTCCCAACACCAGGTCTAATATGGCCGCTTTGTCAGTTGAACTATTTCTATACTGCTTGAGAAAACGCGCCTGGTCGCTCCTTACAATTGATGCTCCATCTATACCTCTAACACTAAGTGAATCCCAGTCAATGTTGGGAAAATTAAAATCTCCCATCACCACCATCTGTTGCTCTTACATCTTTCTATGATCTATCGACATATTTGTCCGTCTATCTCATGCTGTCGTACAGCCCCAGCATTGTTAACGCACCTTTTCTATTTCTGAGCTCTGCCCATTATTGCCTCACTGCTCGAATCTTCCATGTTGCCCTCCTTTAATACAGCTGTGATATCTTCTTTGACCCCCTTTACCTTTCTCTCTACTCCGCTAGAAGCATTAATGTCCTGCGATATTTAGTTGCCAATAACGCCATTCCCTCAACGAATTCTTTGTGATAAGAACAACATTACATTCCCAGGTACTATTCCAAGCCCTAAGTTCATCTGCCTTACCTACTATACTTCCTTACTAAAACTACCAGCCCCTCTGTGTTTATCCTCTGCTTCCTGTCTTTCTTTTCCCTTAATCGTGCAGATTTCATTATCTAGTTCCTTCGGCTTAAGTTATTACCTCCTTCCTGGCCACCAGCCTCCTCATTTGGTTCCTAATCCCCTGCCACATTAGTTTTAACATCCCCCCCGCCCAACAGTGTTAGCAAAAGCAACCGCTAGGACATTGGCTCCAGTCCCATCCAGATGTAGACCATCCAATTTTTAATAGTCCCACCTCCCCCAGAACCGGTCCCAATGTCCCAAAAATCCGAACCCCTGCCTCCTCCACCATCTCTCAAGGCACACATTCTTCCTGATCATTCTATGTTTCCTCCTCGGACTAGCACGTGACACTGGTAGCAATCCTGAGATGACTACCTCTGAGGTCCTACTATTTAACTTGGTTCCTAAGTCTCCAAACATTTCCTTTGGGACCTCATCCAGACGGCACATTAATGTGGAGAGAGTTCATTGAGGCATATAAAGTATTAGGAATACCATGTTAGACTGATGAATGGGCTATCTAACTCCAAATCATGCTGATCTTGTGTTGTTTGAATGTCCTGCGCAATGTAACATATACGCCTTACTCTGCCCAAGTTTATTTTTCAACCTATAATCCGTGTGATCTTGCTTACTATCATCTGTATGTACTGCTCGCAAATAAAGCTTTTCACTGGATTTAGGTACGTGTGATAATAAATCTAATCAAGTAATTATTTCTCGCCCTAGCAATGTCTCTTTTAGAAATATATGATCGTCGCTCACCCTTACGTTTCAACGCTGTCATCTCTCCTTGTCTATAGAGTAAAAATTCAGTTTCTTCACCCTCTCCTCATGGTATCATAATTTCTTAGATTAGACTGGTTATAATTTTTTGGGGAGATCATACATGTTAGCAGTGCCCCAAATACTCTCTCATCAAGGTCCTACAATTACAGGAAGACGGCTTTACCTATGCACTTGAATCATATTACAATGAAGGGCAACATACCATATAAGATACTCAATACTTACACCTTGGATGTGCTATTTTTGGTGACTCATGATGAAGGACATTTAGGTCCTTTTGGACAACAGCACTTCTCAATCCCTTACCATTTAATCAATACAAAATGAGATATGTGCTGTTTATTTCTCTAATCCAAATGATTTCTATGCCTTGCAAACTGTCATTGTTCAAGCACTGAAACGTGTGATATTCCACGAGTAACCCCCTTCGGTCCATAAAAGTGCAAGAAGCTCTGTGTTGCTTCCTCTGACCAATTTTCAACCCATGTGGTATATCCAGTTAACCCCGTCCGCACCTTATCAATGTACTCCAACTTCCTTTGCTCACTTGTTAGCAACAATGCAAAAACGTATTCTGCAAATTCAAATACACCACTCCCACTGGTTCTCTTTTGTGGATGCATCAACTAACACAAACTCCACAGGTTTCTCAACGATGATTTCCGGTTTCTAAATCTGAGCTGACTCTGCCAAGTTACACCGTGATTTCAGAAGTGTTGGGTTATACAATATCTCACAAACAGGTTCTAATATTCTCCTCAGACCTGACATCAAGGTACCTTTTTTTTGTTTTCCGTCCCATTCCGGTTTTTAATATTTCGGATTACAATAACTATTTTCCAGTCTGCAGGAACGAGAATTTCCAGAGTCTAAAGAAATGTGAAGGGTAATCAATACTTCTTTCTTGTCATTACAACGTTTAAAAGACATTTGAATAATTACATCAATAGGAAAGATTTGGACAGATATGGGCCAAGCGTGGGCAGGATGTACTAAGTTAGTTTGGAATTGGAATAGTCAGCATGGACTGATTGGAGCGAAGAGTCTGTTTTTGTCTTGTATGACTCGTGATCACTTTCAGTAGCTGTATTGCCACTTCCCTCAAAACTTTGGGGTGGAGGTCATTTGGTGCAGTAACTTGCCAACCTTCAATTCAATTAGCTTTTTTGAGGAAGTTCACTTTATTAATTCTAATCATGCACAAGTTCACCAGTCAATCTGTCCCACAATATTTCTGGAAGATTTTCGGGACCTTCCATTCTGGAGACAGCACGAAGTTATTACCCTCAGCAGGAGGCAGAGATGGATTCCGTCACTGTGTGAATACATTGGAGCACTGCAATTGGGAAATGATGGACGTGACACCCACTCCTCCTCAGAAAGTTCTTGAATGAAGACAGTTCAATGAAACTGTCACTTCCTGGTCACTGACAGCATAGTCCTCTCCCTCGTGTGACGTTACAGGTTATGCTGAAACAGGTGACACAAAGCTGTGACCACCTCATTTTCGAATCATACTGACCTCACACTTTGCACCTGGCATTGGTCCAGGTCGAGGTAAGAAAAAGTTTGCGATCAAAATATGCGTAAGGAGAAGAGTTGCCAGAAGAGAATTGTAACTGGAAAGGTGTGGATGATGGATTATTCAGAAACGGTGTTGAGGCAGAAGTGAAGACTGGGGACATTGTGAAGGTGGGAGTGGACAGGTTTTGTGGTAGATAGAATATTGATATATAAATCAGATCAGGACGAAATGGGATAATCGTGGTTATGAACACTTTTGTTTCTCCTCAGATGTTTGTAAGCGAAGGATATGAAATTCATGGTATGGAAATGGAGATTGTGGTTGAAAACGAAGACAATATATTTGCCAAATACACAGAGAAAACGATGACATTCACAATGGGTTAGAGAATTAGTAAATGGGCAGAGATAGACTCACCAGGAACACCAACAATAGCGAGGATGGGTTAGTAACCTGCCTGAATAATCATCAGTAAACAGAGCCATTTGAGATGTTGTTACTACACTTAAGTCTTCTCCACCACAACAACTTCCAAAAGAAAAACTGTCTCTGGGCCCAACTGCCCTGAACATACACAAGAAATACGGATTTCCCTGGATTTTACTCTCACAGCTCTTACCAGTTAATTGTTGATCGTTTATACAATGAAATTCTATATCTGTTTGTAAAGATGCAAACATCTCATTGCACAATCTGTATGTCTTTTCATTTTTAGATTTTTTTTGTCGCCTTAGCACAAAAGTAAATGTTCTGTTTAATATTGACCTGTTTGTTGGGATTCACGGGTCAGACACAGTCTGTATTTTTCATGGGTTAAGAAACAGAAAGGAATAGAAGACAGTGGCTGTGGAGACTGATGAGGAGAGTAAAGTGACATCCTCGCAGACTCCAATGTCTTTTTTTTAGATTAGATTACTTGTCTTCTTGAAAGACAGAATAAAATAAAATGAAGAGAATGAAACAGAACATATTCAGAATAAGGAAGGACAAATGACAGTGCAAACAAAACAAGATAATTTGAAATAGAATGGCCAAAAAATGATTGTGTGTGTGTGTGTGTGTGTGCGCGCGAATGTGTGTGTCTGTGTGTGCCTCTGTGTGTGTAAGTGTGTGTGAGAGTGTGTGTGGGTATCAGTGTGTGTATGCATCTGTGTGTGTCTGTGTCTGTGTATGAGTGATTGTGTGTATGTCTATGTGTGTGTGTCTGTGTCTGTGTGTGTGTGAGTGTTTGTGTGTCTGTGTGTGTCGTTGTGTTTGAGTGTGTGTTTATGTGTGAGTGTGTGTGTCTGTGTGTGTGTCTGTGTATGAGTGTGCGTGTCTGTGATTGTGTGTCTGTGACTGTGTGTGTGAGTGTGTGTGTGAGTGTGTGTGAATGTGTGTGGGTGTGTGCGAGTGTGTGTGTATGAGTGTTTGTGTGCGTGAGTGTGAGTGTTTGTATATGTGAGTGTGTGTATTTCTGCGTGTGTGTGTCTGTGTGTGTCTGTGTCTGAGTGTGTGCGTGTGTGTGTGTGTGTGTGTTTCTGTGTGCGAGTGCCTGTGTGTGTCTGTGTGTGATTGTGTGTGTCTCTGTGTGTGTTTGTGTGCGAGTGTATGTGTCTCCGTGTGTGTGTTTGCGTGTGTGCGAGATTGTATGTGTCTGTGAGTGTGTGTGTGTGACTGTGTGTGGGTGTGTGTGCCTGTGTGTGGGTGTGTTTGTGTGTGTGCGAGTGTGTGTGTCTCTGTGAGTGTGTGTTTCCGTGTGTGTGTGTGTGTGTTTGTGTATGTGTGCGTGAGTGTGCGTGTGTGTTACTGTGTCTGTGTGTGTCTGTGTGTGTCCGTGATTGTGTGTTTTTGTGTCTGTGTGCGTGTCTATGTGTGTGATTGTGCGTGTGTGTGTCTTTGTGGGTGTGTCTGTGTGTGTGAGTTTCGGTGTGTGTGTTTGTCTGTGTGTGTCAGTGTGAATTTGTGTGTGCGTGTCTGTGTGTGTGGGTGTCTGTGCGTGTATGTGTGTATCTGTGTGTGTTTCTGTGAGTGTGAGTGTGTGTCTATATGGGAGTGTGTGTGTGTTTGTGTGTATGTTCGTGTGTGTCTGTGTGTGCCTGTGTCTGTGTGCGTCTCTGTGTGTGTGATTGTGTGTGTGTCTGTGAGTGTGCATGTGTCTGTGTGTCGGTGTGTGTGAGTGTTTGTCTGTGTGTGTGAGTGTGTATGTGTGTGAGTGTGTGTGCATGTGACTGTGTCTGTGTGTGTGTCTGTGTGTGCGTGATTGTGTGTGTTTGTGCCTGTGTGTGCGTATCTATGTGTGTGTGATTGTACGTGTGTCTGTATGTGTGTCTGTGTGCGTGTGTGTGTCTGTGTGTGTGTGAGTGTTTGTCTGTGTGTGTGTACGCGTGTGAGTGTGTGTGTCTGTGTGTGTGTGTCTGTGCATGTGTGAGTGTGTGTCTGTGTGTGTGAGTGTCTGAGTGTGTGTGTCTGTGTGTGTCGCTGTGAGTGCGTGTGTCTGTGTGTAATTGTGTGTGTGTCTGTGTGTGTTTGTGTGCGAGTGTATGTGTCTCCGTGTGTGTTTGTGTGTGTGCGAGTTTGTATGTATCTGTGAGTGTGTGTGTCTGTGTGTGAGTGTGTGTGTCTCTGTGTGTGCGTTTGCGTGTGTGCGAGTGTGTGTGTCTCTGTGAGTGTGTGTTTCTGTGTGTGAGTGTGTGTGTGTGGTTGTGTATGTGTGTGTGAGTGTGCATGTGTGTGTCTGTGTGTGTGCGTGATTGTGTGTTTTTGTGCCTGTGTGTGTGTGTCTGTGTGTGTGTCTTTGTGCGTTTGTGGGTGTGTCTGCGTGTGAGTTTCGGTGTGTGTGTTTGTCTGTGTGTGTCAGTGTGAATGTGTGTGTGCGTGTCTGTGTGTGCGGGTGTCTGTGCGTGTGTGTGTGTATTTGTGTGTGTCTCTGTGAGTGTGAGTGTGTGTGTGTCTATATGGGAATGTGTGTGTTTGTGTGTGTATGTGCGTGCGTGTCTGTGTGCGTATGTCTGTGTGCGTATGTCTGTGTGCGTCTCTCTGTGTGTGATTGTGCGTGTGTCTGTGAGTGTGCATGTGTCTGTGTGTCTGTGTGTGTGTGTGTATGTGTGTGAGTGTGTGTGAATGTGACTGTGTCTGTGTGTCTGTGTGTATGCGTGATAGTGTGTGTTTGTGTCTGTGTGTGCGTATCTATGTGTGTGTGATTGTACGTGTGTCTGTATGTGTGTCTGTGTGCGTGTGTGTATCTGTGTGTGAGTGTTTCTCTGTGTGTGAGTGTGTATGTGTGTGAGTGTGTGTCTGTGTGTGTGCGTGTGCGTGTGTGTGTGTCTGTGCATGTGTGAGTGTGTGTCTGTGTGTGTCTGTGTCTGTGTGTGTGTGAGTGTCTGAGTGTGTGTGTGTCTGTGTGTGTGTCTCTGTGATTGTGAGTGTGTGTGTCTATGTGTCAGTGTGTGTGTCTGTGGACGTGTTTGTGTGTAGGTGCGTGCATGTCTGTGTGTTTTTGTGTCTGTGTGTGTCTCTGTGTGAGTGATAGTGCATGTGTCTGTGAGTGTGTGTGTCTGTGTGTGCGTTTATGCGTGTGATTGTTTGTGTGTGTGAGTGTGCATGTGTGAGTGTGTGTGTGTCTATGTGTGAGTGTGTCTGTGTCTATATATGTGTGTGTCTGAGTGTGTGTCTGTGTCTGAGTGTGTGTGTGAGTCTGTGTGTGTCTCTGTGAGTGTGTGTGTGTGTTTGTGTGTGTGCATGCGTGTCTTTGTGTTTTTGTGCCTGTGAGTGTGTGTCTATGTGTGTTTGTACGTGTATCTGCGTTTGTGACTGTGCGCGTGTGTGTGTCTGTATTTGTGAGAGTGTGTGTGTGTCCGTGTGTGTGTGTCCGTATGTATATCTGTGTGTGTGAGTGTGTGTCTGTGTGTGTACCTATGTTTGTGTGTGTATCTCTGTGTGTATGTGTGTGTGTGTGTGTGTGTGTGTAGATTGATAAGACTGTTCCAATGTGTGTACCATATTCAGAATGAACAGGAGAGACATAGTTAACAAAAATGATGCATGCGATTTACAAAACTTATAAAATATTAACATGTTTTTTTAATCTTCAGCTGAGATGTTATGTTCCCCTTCTCTCAACGTACCCTCTGTCGCCTTTCCATTTCTTGCATTCCCAGATCTATTCTCTAATTCTTATCGGGATGGATGTTATACTTTCATTCTTCTGGTGTTCCAATTTATTTCAGTTAATCAATTTTCTACCGGGAAACATATGCATTGTTCTGCTGGGTGCAGTCAACAGTCGATGCCTGTCATATTGATAGAGATAAAAGTTCTGACATCAGACCCAGCATTTCAACATATTAATCTGTTGCACATACACTGTACGAAGGACCACAGCACACAGGAATTGTCAAACCAAATACAGAATACATCAACTTCTATCAATCATGTAGACGTCTCTATTTTTACATCTCTGCATATATATTCACTCTCTCTGTCTCTCTCTCTCTCTGGATCTAGTTAATAACTCCTCCAATCGTTCTTCGTGTCCCATGTCTCAAACCTCCCTCATTCAGTTTACACCTGTTGCTCACTAGTGGATGCGATGTCTTATTATTGAGTCATGTAACTAAAAAGACATGAGGGAGGAGTTGGCCAGTGTTAGTTGGAAGGGGAGCTGAGCACGGGAATATGGTGAAGCAGCAATGACAGGAGTATCTGAAAGTAATTCAGCAGCACATCAGAAATTCACCCCAAGTAAGAAGAAAGATGTTCAGCGGAAGACAAGGCAACTGTGAGTAATAACGAATTCAGAGCCAGCATAAAATCAAAAGAAAATGCACACAATGTGGTGAACAGTATTGGGAATGTAAATGAGTACGAAGCCTACTCATTCCGGCACAGACAGCTAATGAGAGCAAATGAGAGGAGAGAGTGAAATATAATATTACGATTGTTAATCATATAAGAGAATATTGAAGGACTATAATATATAACAAGGAAGGCAGGGAGAAAAGAACAATCAAAGAACTGTTGGAAAATGAAGCTTGAATAGTTATGGGAAACAATGGAATGGCAGCAGAATTGAATAGATACTTCGCATCAGTCTAAGACAGCATAATACCAGAACTTCAAGACAGTGACGAGACAGAGGTGGGTATAGTGACCACCAGAAAGGAGAAGGTGCTGTAGAAGGTGAAGTTGGATCAATCACCGAGACCAGTTGGACAACACGCCGTCGTTCTAAAGAGATATCGAAGGTGATTATGGAGGCATTGCTGGTGAACTTTCAGGAAACTTTGGAGTGAGGGAAGACTGGTAAATGTAACCTCACCGTTTAAGGAGAGGAAAGTCAGGAAATTATAAATGGCCAGACAAGTTGAAACTGCTGTATAGAAAGACTTAATGGATCATTGGGTGTGTGGAATATAAAAACAAGGAAGTTGTGACGTACATTGGACATGGTGTGATTAAGCTACAGCATAAAAAGAGTTAAATTTTCAATGCTATTTTGAACTGCAGACTTGAAAATACGGTTGAAACAAAGGAAATTAGTTCGAAGGAGACAGGAACATACGTGACAAAGAGACTGCTTCCTTGATCCTATAGTGAGAACGTTGAGAAAAGCTTGTCAGTAAACAGACTAAACAAAATGTATAAAAAACACAATAAAATCTGTTGCTGCGGAGGTCTCAACGGGCAACTATGTAGCCATTACACGTGAAGCTGAAAAAGCACAGCAGGTCAGACAGCATCCTCGGAACAGGAAAGTCAAAATTTCAAGCTGAAAGACCTCATCAGGATTGGGGCGGGGGAAGGAGAACTGGAGAGTAAATAGAGGGAGGGGCGTGGGGCTGGTGGAAGGGTAGGTGGGATGATGATAAGGGATGCAAGTAGGGGAATATTGTGATTGGTCAGTAGGAAGGGTGCAGCAGATATGTGGATGGGAAGATGGACAGTTTAGGTCAAGTCAGGGAAGGGGAACATGGGATAAGGCTGTGGTTGGAGAGATCTTGAAGCTAGTGAAGTCAGTATTGAGACCATTAAACTGTAAGCTCTCCAGCTGAAAGATCAGGTTGTGTTCCCCAGTTGCTGTTTTGCCTCACTCTGACAGTAGATGTCGCTGGATGTGCAGGGCGGGGTGGGGTGAAGGAATTGAAATGATTAGCAACTGGAATGTTGGGTTGGTTAAAGCGTGCAGAGAGCAGATGCTGCATGAATATGTCCCTGAATCTCCCTTTGGTCTACATGACATAGAGGAGACCACATCGGGAGTTGGAGATGAGCTCAGTGGGCCAGGATCTGGCTCTGTGTGGGGCATCAGTGCTCTGCACGAGACAATCAACCAGGCTTTTCAGTAACCATCCATTTTCAGTAATCCTCCCTCCCACTCGCCCGGGGTCATGCCCATCCATAGCCTGTCCATTGTCAGGGAACACCACCTGAGTGTTTACATTTGAAGCTGATAGCCCAATGGCCTCAACGTTGCCTGCAGAAGCTTCAAGCTCCCTCCACCTGCAGCCCTATCCCATGTCCCTTCACCCTGACCAGACACATCTGTCCATCTTCTCATTCACATACCCGCTCCACCCTTCCCACTGACCAATTACAGTAACCCTATGCCTGCATGTACCTACCACCATCATATCTACCCTTCGCCCTTCCATATCCCATCACTCCATTTTTGGGCTCCCCTCCCCCTTGCCAGTCCTGATGGAAGGTCCAAGATCGATATATTGCCTTTATTGCTCCTCTGAATCTGTCTGGTCTGCTGTGTTTATCCAACTCCAGGTTTATTAACTCTGCCTCCCGCCCCTGTAGTACTTAGTTTCTCCTGTCCTTGCTGCTCAGGATGCAGTCTCCTTCACACTGGGAGACTAACCAGAGACTGTGTTGTTAAACACTTCCACTCTGTCTGTTGGAATAACCCCGACCCTCTCCTTGCTTCGCATTTCAGTAACTTACCTTGCTCTCATGCTGGCGTTTCGATCCTGGGCTGCTGCAATGTTCCAATGAAGCACAACCGAAGCTCGATTAACATCTCACTTTACACTTTGGTACGTTGCAGCCTGAAGGAGTTGTAATTCAATTCCGTACTTCCACAGCCTGACCCCAGTGTGGTTGCTCTCCAATCTTTATACATTCCTTCTCCTAGTCTCCCAATGAACTTACCCTGTTTGTGAATCGTTTGTCTTTGCACTCAATTAAGGAAACCATTTCACCCCCCATTCACAATGTAATTTATACTCATTTCGCATTTGATACTCTTTTACCACAACCAAAAGTCCATTCGTCAGTTGCATTGCGCCTCCACACCTTCTGTTTCTCGTCACCCCTCCTCTATCTTTGTCAAGGGATTAAAAAGTTCATTTTTCAATCCTTTTTCTATTCTGACGAAGAGTCACATTGGACTTGAAACGCTAACTCTGTTTCTCTGTCTTCGCAGATGCTGCCAGATCTGTTGTGTTTCTCCAGAAATTAACGAAACACATTTTCAATAAAACAATTAACTATTGATACTGGAATCTGAAACCAGAACATAAAAAGAAACTGTGGGCCTTGAAGAACGGTCACTGGACCCAAATGATTAACTCTACTTTCACTCCACTCCAGCAATTTCTGTTTTTCAAGACGTTTCAAAGATGTCTGTCAACATTTTTCATTCCTGATGAAGGGCTTATGCTCGAAACGTCGAATTCCCTATTCCTGAGATGCTGCCTGGCCTGCCGTGCTTTGACCAGCAACACATTTTCAGCTGTGATCTCCAGCATCTGCAGACCTCATTTTTTACTCGAACATTGTTCAACACCCCTGTTCAACCTGGTGCACCATATACGAGGAAGTGAACGCTAACACAAGATGCACAAATTCATTTGTTCCGAAACTACATGAGGCTGGCATCAGTGACATTTACAGAGCTCTTACTCTTAGTCAGGGAGAGAAACAAAGGGAGATGTATTCACTCTAATCACGGAAGGTAGCACATACTGGAAAGCAAAGTATTCAGACGAATATGTTAAAGGGTGTTGAGGAATGAGACAAATTGTAAGTGTGACACCATGGAGAGACCCTCAGTGGAATGAGAATATAAAATTGGACGTGTACCACATGATAAACCTGAGTAGGTCACTGAGTACAGGGCTGATGGGTGAATGGGTCTCGGTGTGAACTGGGGGACAGGCAGCTGAACTGCATTGGAGATATTGCAGCTCAAATCCTGTATTAAATATGGCGCTGTAAACCACAGCAACAATAGAAACAGACTTATATTTAACTATAATCTGTAACTTCTTGCCCGGGATAATCCCTCAGTCTTCTATTATCAGTAAGCTGATCTATGGTCCAATGATGATTGTGGGTAAACATGCCAGGGTCAGAACAATGTGTAGCTCGAACTGATGGCAAACCATAAAGCTACCGTACTTGACTGGTTACGTCCCAAACTGCAGAACTTACATCTGATAGAGAGGGCCCAATGATCCCAAGACTAACAGATCAAATCGAAGCTATGCAGTCCTGCCACATCCAGTCATAAATGGATAAAGCAACTCACTGCAGGAGAGTGTCATACACATGTCCCCATCCTAAATAATGGAACAGCCCTGCACATCAGTGGAAAAGACAATGATGTAGCAATCACACCATTCTCAGCCAGAAGTGTTGAGTCTATGATCCACTTCACCTCGTCAGGATGCCCACAGAATCACAGATGGCAGTTTTCAAAAAATCTTATTCGCTCTATGTGACATGAAGAAACATCTGCACACAATAGATACGACAAAGCAATGTACAACAAACCATGTCCCACGAGAAGGTGTTTCATTCCAGTTCCAACTCTGATATCTATTTGCAATGTGGAAAATTACTATGACAAGCCCCATAAGAGGAGAATAATTACAGTATGACCAATATCACTGCCTCAGTTCCATCACGGCAGTTAAATTGGTGGGAGTTACTTTTGTCTGAGCTGTCATAAGCACAGAAATAACCAGCCCAGTGTGGTTTACGATAGGTCCCCATGTTGAGATGGTGCTGTTGTGGAAATGTCACTGCATTACTAATCCAGACCATTCAAATGCTCTGGCAGCTGGTAGAAGTTAAAAACAATAAATAAAATGTGGGGATCTAAAATCAGGTGTCAGCAACAGTGACCTGAAGCCAATGTCGATTGTAAACACCAATTTGCTTCCCCAATGTAATTTCAGGAAGTGAATTTCCCATGTTTTCTGCTATGGTCTAAAAGTGACTCCAGACACACAGACATGTGATAAACTCTTCAATGGTCTTTTAAACAGCCAAGCAAGACACTCTATTGTATCAAACTGCTCTGAGGTCTTAAAGGATAAACTCAGACAGAACATCTGGCACCAATCTCAGTATTGGAAAAGGGAACGGGAAACAAGGCCTGTCGACCCTGCAGAGACCTCCTTCTTAACATCTGAGAGCTTGTGACAACATTTACAGAGATTTTTCAACACTACTATGCATTCCCCCGGACAGCTGAGACTGCTCTAACCTGGGAGGGAACTTTACATCAGGCTAGTAAAGCGTTGCTGATGCTGTACAAGATCTCGATCATATCACACCTGGAGTAGTGTTTACAGATTTAGTCTCCCTACTGAAGAAAGGATATTGTTATATTGGAAGCAGCTCAGAAATTGTACCTTCAACTAATTCCCGCAATGAAGGCGTTAACTTATGAGGAAAGGATGATCAGTTTGATCTAATACGCATTAGAGTTTACAAGAATAAAAGATTATCTTATTTTTACATAGAAAAAGTCAGCAACAGAAGCCAATTATACAGCTCATTCCACTTCTCCAGCCTGTTACACAGGAACAGCAGGAGGATATTCAGGCCTTCGACCCTGTTACAATAGAACAGGACGAGGTTATTCAGCCCCTGGTGCCTGATATACGGTTACAGGAGGAGGTCACTCAGCTCCTCGAGTCTATAACACTGCACACACAGTTGGCCATGTGGCACCAGTATCCTGTTATGCAGCAACAGGATCAATCCATTCAGCCTCCTCAAGTCTCTAACACAGAAACTGGAAGAAATAGGTACACTAGAATAACAGGAGGCCATTCAGCACAAGAAATAAAGAAGGAGATAAAATTATTTGAGATTTATGGAAAGGTGGAGGTAATTCACCCATGTTCTGTTGTATGGGAACAGGAGGAGACAAATCACTTCATCGATCCCATTTCAGGGATGCAGGAGGTGATTGTTCAGTATCTCGAGCCTGTTGTGAAGGAATATGAAGAGACCGTTCAGCCCCTCAAAATGTTGTACAGCAACAGGAAGATTCCACAATCTTTGGGAGAAGATTTGTACCACGGGTGCTCGTTGTGTGGCCCTGTTCGCCGAGCTGGGAGTTTGTGTTGCAAACGTTTCGTCCCCTTCTTAGGTGACATCTTCAGTGCTTGGGATCCTCTTGTGAAGCGCTTCTGTGATGTTTCCTCCGGCATTTATAGTGGCTTGTCTCTGCCGCTTCCATTTGTCAGTTCTTGCTGTCTGCTGCAGTGGCCGGTATATTGGGTCCAGGTCGATGTGTTTGTTGATAGAATCTGTGGATGAGTGCCATGCCTCTAGGAATTCCCTGGCTGTTCTCTGTTTGGCTTGCCCTATAATAATAGTTTTTTCCCAGTAGAATTCATGTTGCTTGTCATCTGCGTGTGTGGCTACTAAGGATACCTAGTCGTGTCACCAGCAACGAAACGACACGACCAGCTATTCTTAGTAGCCACACACACAGATGACAAGCAACATGAATTCGACTGGGAGAAAACTACTATTATAGGGCAAGCCAAACAGAGAACAGCCAGGGAATTCCTAGAGACATGGCACTCATCCACAGATTCTATCAACAAACACATCGACCTGGACCCAATATACCGGCCACTGCAGCGGACAGCAAGAACTGACAAATGGAAGCGGCAGAGACAAGCCACTATAAATGCCGGAGGAAACATCACAGAAGCGCTTCACAGGAGGTTCCCATGCACTGAGGATGTCACCTAGAAAGAGGACGAAACGTTTGCAACACAAACTCCCAGCTCGGCGAACAGAACCACAACAGATTCCACAATCCCTCCAGCTTCTGACATATTATCAGAAGGAGGAAAAGCAGATCTTGAATCTGTAGATCAGGACATTCCGGCCATCGAGAGTATAATGCACGAACACCATGGGGACATTCAGCCCATTGAGTGTGTCAACCAGGAACTAAATGAATCCATTCAGACACTGATGCTTATTACACAGCGATTGGAGCAGATCTTTTAAAGCTTTGTGCCTGTTACACATGAACACGAGAAAGGGAACATCGAGGTTGCAAAAAGTTAGGAATTAGGATTATCATCTACACTTGTCAACAAAAGGTTGTGAGCAAACTCTTGGGAATTAAGGGAAATTGTGAGAATCCGTAATTAATTAATTAACAACAGGGGATTTGCAAAGTAAAATATGAATACATCAGAATCAGCATGATTTTTAAAGCATTTGTTTGCTCCAATTTGTTAAAAGATGTGCCAAGCAAAGTAAACAATAGGGATCCTGGAGAAGTAAAGTACCTAGACTTTGAAAAGGGATTGATTAAACGGTGCACAAAATATTAAGCTGTAAAATCAGAGGATATGGGTTTGGGAGGAGGTCATGCGCCTGGATAGAGGGCTGGTGAGCCAACAACATGCAGAGAGATGGATCAGTTGTTTTGTTAGTGGTTGGCAACTTTTGGGGTTCCATAGAGTTCAGACCACATGCTCCGACAATTTACCATCCATTGTATTACTTGGATGAGAGGAGAGAAAATACTACAGCCACACTTTCAGCTGACACTAAAACAAGTGGAAAAGTAGGTTGATGTAATGAAAATGTAGAAAAATTATAAGTGGACATGAAGAGTTTAGATGAATGTGCCAACATCTGGCAGCAAACGTTTAACGTGGATAATATGAGATTAACCATTTTGATCAGAGGAATGTTATGGAAATGGAGATAAACTTCAGAGTGCTTACGTGCAGAGGCATCTGAATGTCCATGTGCACACCACAGAAAACTCGCATGCAGATACAGCAGGGAATGAGAAAGGCAAGTGCAATTTCTGCATTTACTTGTATAAGAACATAGTATTAAGGGAGGGAAGAATTACTGCAACTCTGCAAGGTATTAGGAAGACGGAAACTGACGTACTGTGTTCAAGTTTGTTGTCCTGACTGCAGGAGTGATATTGTTACAACCAAGTAAGTTCAGAACAACTTCATTAGATTGATTCCAGAGATAAATTTGTCTTTTGAAGCGAGTTTGAGCAGTACAGGCCGATACACTCTGGGTTTAGGAGAATGAGAGGAGACCTCATTGAGGTCTGGAGTATGTTAAAGGTGATCGACAATGTCGGTGTGGAGTGGATATTTCCTCAGGTGGGCAAACTAGGACAAGAGATCATAGTTTTAAGATTAGGCAGAGCAGATTCAAAACAGAGGTGAAGAGAACGTATTTCTCTCAATGGGTTATGAATCTGTGTAATTCACTGCCCCATTGTGCAGGGGACGCTGAGACATCGAGTAAATGAAGGTATATGGAGAGCAGGCAGAGAAATGGAACTGAGCCGGCGATGACATCTGTCATGATTATATTCAATGGCGGAACAGGCTCGAGTCGCTAGATTGTTCCTCGTTCTTATTCAGCTCTTCGACTGTGCTCCACAGGAATGGGGGAGGACTGGTTATCAAACAGGAAGCAGGAACTTCGGATAAATCAATATTAATCAGTTTGACAGAACGTAACCAGTGGAGTCACACAGAGACCAGTGCTGGGTCCTCAAATGTTTACAATCTATATCAGTGCAGGATCACAGAACAGATGTACTGCTACTGGGTTTGATGATGACAGTAAGGTAATCAAGGCATTAAATTATCAAGAGAATGTGGAGAGTCTGCAAATTGATATGGACAGGTAAAGTCAATGAATAATACCTTGCCAAGTGGTGTAAAACGGAATGTATAACCTGGCAGATGTTTCAGGAATAATGGCAGGCAGTACGTTAATGAAATGGAGAGGGATCACATGACATAGTGATACAATGTGTTCTGGAGGGTTCACTCGAACCCATTCAGACATGAAACGTGTTGTTCCATCTCCCTGATGGTCTGCTCCTTGAAATTCCCAGTAGTTCTGTTGTTCTCAGTACACACGGGATATTTTGATGTGGCTGGTTGGCGGTGGGGAGTGGTGAGGGGGAGGGTGTTTTGAACCGTGTAAGAAAGGGACAGCCTCTGCTCCATTTGGTGTTCATGTTACAGACACAGATGCTGTAACTACAGTCCGCAGGCTCCATCCAGAGTTGGGTCACCAAATCCTAAGGTCTCCCTGAATGTCTGAGGCAGTTCACAGCACAACTTCCAGAAAACTATCCCCAGCCCCTCCACTAACTTTTAAATAAAAGGAGTCAGTCAGAATATCCTCAGCCACAAATATTATGGACATGACCAGGCCCGTCAAAATATTTTAAGAAGGCAGCCTAGACCCTAACTTTTCCTATTTTAAACATAGATGCGAACTGTTTGTTCCAGATGTTGCAACTGGTCAACCCACTCAATGTTAAGCAAAATGCAATCCAGTCAAACGCTCCAATCAAAACACAATCAAAGAGAAGAACAATTGGGTAGAGCTTCTCTACTGGAACACCAATGCTAGCAATAGATACAGTTCCTTCTCCTAATTAACTGCGCTAATACAGGAACATCCCATAAACACACCCCCTGGCATAAAGGTAAATTCAAACACAGAACCTTATGTGCAGTTCTCCAATCCTGGAGGAAGCAACTTTAAGAGAGTTTTCAGAGAACATAACAGCTGAGGAACATGTATTGAAACGTCCACCCCTTCTGGAATCCCAAGCAGCTTCTGAATGCTGCAATAAAAACAAAATGAGAAGACCTGATCTGGGAGAGTTGGCCACTGCCGATCCATTGTTACCAACGTTTTAATAAAACCTAAAGGCCTTTTCAGTTATTTGCTTAAGCTTTTTTCAGGCGTCAGTTCGGCATCTCTGCCTCTAAGACGTCTATTAAAAAACTTCAAGAGAAAATAACATTTTTAACGTGACAGCACTGTCACAACTTCCCAAATGAAAAAAAAGAAGCACCAATATACAAAGATGGCCTCCTTATAAACCCTTTATTCTTCCTGTTTGTGTAGGCTACAATACTTTTATAGTGCATTGACACTAAGCATGCAAACTTTCACAACCCCATTCTATTTCAGTCAGTTTACTTCTGCTACAGAACGCCTCAATTTTTCTTCATCCGAGTCTTGACAACTTGGCAGCAAGTATGGGTTCTTGTCCTGTCACCTGTGTAACTCACAAATTGAATGGCAACAATAATAGCTCTATCTGAACAGACTGGAAGTTTTCTCCCTAATTTTCCCTAAAAATGTTCAGGCGTTGTAATCAGTATATGTAGATTTATCTCAGACACGCCATAGGCAATTTGAATGCTGAAATATTGTCACGCCACAACAAGCTCAAGGCCTCCTTCTCAGTTGTGAACTATTTCTGTTGATGTTTCCACTGAACTTTCCAACCACATGTTACGTAATGGAGCACTTCTCATCCCACCAACAGTCATTCTCAATGTCATATCTCCTCTTGTCTCAGCTTGAAGGATTTACATGCACCTGTTCCTCTTAATGCTGTAACTCCTTTACCTGCTACTCCTGGCCTATGCCTCTAAACCTTACAAATAGGAATATATTTTAAGAACTTGTACATTCCTCGCAAGCCCTCCCAGGAGCCAAACTTTGACGTATGGTCCAACTAATGATCATTAGCCATTTCAGCTTTTAATCTTGCCATTTATTTCTTTGCCTCTTCCCCACGAGTTCTCATGACTGCAGGAAGTGAGTTTTTGAACTCCTCCAAAGTAAGAATCTTTCTAAGAGTGTCATAGGTTGTTCTCTTTTTAATACCCTGACTCATCTTTCAAAACTGCTTTGTTTGATCCTTTCAAACTCAATGTATATTTAAGCAGGGATGCAAGTTTAGACTCTAAAACACAGTCTGTAAGCTTCTGACACAAATTCAGATGCACTTCAGATGTTTTCTTCACCTCCTCATACTGGCCAGATACCTCTTCCGGTAAGGATGCAACTACCTCACTCCTTATACCTACCAGCTCTGTTTGGAGCAATTAACTCCACATGGTCAGTGGCCACTGCAATCGTGTGGGCATTTCTCAAATGAAATTGAAAAGAACTTCTGCATTCTTCTCATCACATTTAGGCAATGCCTATTTGTATTTAAACAGATCTCCATCAGGCCTTTGGCAACCATCGGCTTGCTCATCCTCACTATCCTCCTTATCCAGCCTTCCATCTATCTTCATCTCCACCCTGATAAACGACTTTCCTCTCAAATTGCTAACTTTTGAAGTTGAAACTCTCTCACTTTCTGCTTTGCTTTTTCCTTTTCTGTCTTTCTTCTCCTTTCCGTTTCTTTAAATTCTACTTTTAACCTTATTTCAAACGGTCTCAATTACTTTTTGTGTTCAAGCTGCCTCATCTGCAAATGAATTCCCGCAATTTCCAAAGGTTCTGATGGTGTTTCCACTGACAGTTAAATGCCAAGCTACAGCTGTAATTATCTCTCATTTTCTCACAGACAAACACAAACCCAACTCCAGCTTGTCTACCAATTCTAACAGCTTTGCCTTGCACATCTTTTGTAAAATCTCCAACTTCACTTCCTCTGCACAAAGAGGACCCTTACAGACAGAAATAGCTATTACTACGCAAAGCACTGTACAAACGAACCGAATTCAACACCCCGACCAGAAGACACTAACAACTACACGGCGCTGCCGTTGAGCACATCAATCTCCCTGTGCACATAGTCCCCGTCCTTGCGTGGGTTTTCTCCAGATGATCCATTTTCCTCCCGCAGCCCAAACATACTCAGGTTAGGCGAAATGGCCATGTTAAATTGACTGTACTGTTCAGCGATAGGTAGGTTAGTTGCACTAGTCAGGGGTAAATATGGAGTCATAGGAGAGGCGAACTTATGTAGGTAGCTTCCTCTTCGGAGGGTCGTGTGGACTTGTAGGGCCAAATGCCCTGCTTCCACACTGTAGGATTCTAATCCTGAAGCCAATTTGGAATTATTGATTTCGAACCGGACAAGTGTCTCCAATTTGTTATGGACCAGAGTAGATTGCCATAAAATGCTTTAAGATGGCTGCCTGGACACCAACCTTGTCTTAGGTTAGATTCACAACGGTATGGAAAGATCCCCAACAAGTCCACATCGCAGACCAAACCAACCAACCCCACGTTTATCAGAGCACCCAGATCGAACCCATGCAGACACAGGGACAATGTGAAAACTGCACCCAGTCGTAAGCAGGAATTGAACTCAAGACCCTGGAGCTGAGAAGCAGCAGTGCTAACCACCGAGCCACCGTGCCACCTCACTACTCTATAGTAAAGGCAGATGTGATATGGGTGTTCCAGATGTGATATGGCTGGTCAAGCCACTCAACTTTCAGCAAAACACAATTTATTAAACCCTCTAATAAAAACACATACAAAAAGAAGATGAGTTTAGAATAACTTAACTACTGGAAAACATTGCAGAACAATAGATACAGTACCGTCTACTCATGAGCTGTTCCAATGTACTTACATCCCACAAACTCATCCCTTGGCAAAAAGACACATCCAAGGCCAATCAATCTTGTATGCAGTTCTCCAATCCAGGAGGACACAGCATCAAGGTAGATTGCAGAGACAATAGCAGTGAGGGATCATTTACAGAAGCATCCAACCTTCCTCCAACTGCAAGCACCTGGTGACTGTTAAAGCTCAGAAATACTGGAAAGCCTGGTCTGTGAGAGCTGGCCACTTTTATCAATATTTATTTTTAAAAAAAATCTAAAAGCCCCCTAAGTTACTTACTTAAGCCGTTTGCACTAGGCAGTTCGGCCCTTAAGATCTCTCTTTAAGGAAAATGAGACAATAACCTATTTTTAAAGTGGGAGCATTGTCAGAGATGTTAGATACCTGGTCCTTTACAATAATGCTTAAGGGGCTTCCTTGTTTCTGACCACACGATCAACTCAGAGGGACAAACACAGACATCAGACGTTTCGTGGACAGGCACAAACCATCTTTCAAAGACGTAAGTCAAAGCTGCTGAAACCCCTATCCAACATGGAGCAGCAAATGGGATACACCGGGAAGTGAATAACAGCCTGACACGCACACCGCTGTCCATGGAGCACCACATGGGACACACCGGAAAGTGAACAACAGCCCGACACACACTCCCCCGACATGGAGTGACATTGGACACACTGAGAAGTGAACATCAACCCGACACACACCCCCACCCCCGACATGGAACACCACATGGGACACACTGGGAAGTGAATATCAACCCGACACACACCCCCCCACCCCGACATGGAACACCACATGGAACACAATGGTGCACAAAACACACCATTTCACTGTTTTTGAGCTTCGAAATATCAGCACTTGATACACTAGGGAGCCAAAAACCAAGGCAAGGGAAAGATACAGAAGGACAGAGAGGTTCACATTAAAGCCAGCAACAGACAGTTAATTAGCTGAGAGGCTGTTGTGGAAATAAGGAGAAAAAGACTGGATAGTGGGACGAATTGAAGGATTGACTCATTAGAGACCAAAATTACAAGAATGAGATTATTGAATAAAAGTATTTTCAGATCAGCTCAAATGGTTTGTTAAATCAAATTCTGAACTTGCTTCACAGAACACTTCAAACAACATAAACTCGGAGAAGATGACATACTAACAAGTAGAGCTTTGCAGGCTATGCTAGTCCATTGATCAGTAAACTGGATTTGTGTGTGTGTGTGTGTGGGGTGGGGGGGGGGGGGGGGGGTGCGACATGCATTTGGGGTGGTTGAATGTGAAAATCATTGCTTGAGAGAAAATACACTAAAAGGAAACCAGGTTAAGTGTGAACAATTGGCAGAGATTTGGATAATCGACACAGGGAGACTGAGAGAAGTTTCATGGACAGATGAGTTAAACTGCTTGAGAATATTAAAACAAGGACATTGCAGAAAAAGTAGTGATATAGATCAGCGTGCACAGGACTGTCAGATGGATGGGATTTTGGTGTGAGTTCAAATCAGATTTGCTTCTACAGGTTTCAACCTGACAGTGTCAGCAGCCGTTTGTTGTCATTACTGAGACTGTATTTCAGAGCTCATTGAGACTGTATTTCTCAGCAGATGGGTCAAGCCAGTGAATTACATTCTGGAGCAGTGTGTAGTTAAAGTTAATAATGCTCAGGGCATGGTGTCAGGAATCAGTTCATGGCCAAACGGAACACCAAAGTTGTGATTCGTCTGTGTCAAACACCACCTGCAAGTTCCCCTCCAAGCCACTCACTACCCTGACTTGGTTATATACCGGTGTTCCTTCACAGTCCTTGGGGCAGAATTCTGGAATGCCTTCCCTAACGGCATTGTGGGTCAACCCACAGCAGGTGGATTGCAGCGATTCAAGAAGGCAGCTCATCACCACCTTCTCAAGGGCAAATAGGAAATGGCTATTAATGCTGACCAGCCAGGGATTCCCAAGTCCCAGAAATGAAATTGAAAATAAAAGATATTGGCCAGGGATGGAATGGAGTCCCAGGAAGGAAACGGAGTTTGTAAACGTAATAGAGGGCAATGACCTCCACACTCCAAATATTTAAATAACAAGGACAGTGAGATAATGGTTCACATCTGAAACTGAGTAGGTCAACATAGAGACCCATGAGTAACACTGCCAGAAGCAAGGAGGTAGAAAGTAATTGAACAAGTTCACTGATGCAGTTAATAGTGGTCTGTGGAATCAATATTTGGATTCAGAGTCTCAACATGAACAATAATAGTCACAAGAAGTGAAGACTATAAGAAAGAACAGTAACGCAGTCATAACTGAATTCTAGAAAAAAAACATAGCTGGACGGTGAGACTTACCAGGGACACCAACGATAGACAGAAAAGGATAATAAAAATATTGAATAATGCAAAGAATAGAATGGATCCGCCATGGTAATAGATACCAATCATAATTCATCAAAAGGGATGAAACATCATCGGATAAACCCCTGTCCATTGTTGGAACATTCCAGTCTAATGTTCTCAGGCTAAGATCTCTTCTCCCCTTCTCCATCTGGAGCTGCTTATCCCTGTTAGTGCTGTCGATGATGTTCCCACTCGTACTATGGGATAACACGTTGAACGGTGCCCATCTATCATTAAAAGATGGGAACTCTCCACTGGGATAATTAGAATCCATGGAGATTGACATGAATCACAGTCACCGAATAAAGAGGCTAAGTTAACCCCTTCCTTACGTAGCATTTCATTTCGTATTAAAATGGAATATTTACTCAGTCTCGATGGAATGGATGAGGGTTACTGACGGACGGATTATAAATATTATTTTTTAAAATTTTTCCTTGTACGTGGAAGTATTGCCAGAGCACTGCGGGGGTGCATATGTCCCAGGGATAAAATTACAGAGCAACTTCATAAGATGTCTGGTGGGGAAATTTCTGGATACATTAACGCTAGAGAGAAAGTGAGGACTGCAGATGCTAGACGTCAGAGTTGAGAATGTGGTGCTGGAAAAGCACAGCAGGTCAGGCAGCATCAGAGGAGCATTGACGTTTCTTGTGTAAGCCCTGCATCAGGAGTGAGGCTTGTGGCCCAAGGGAACTGAAAGATAAATGGGAAAGGGATGGGGTTGGGGAAGGTAGCTGATAATGTGATAGATGGATGAAAGAAGGTTTGGAGATGATTTGTTAGAGAGGAGGGTGGGGCAGATAGATGGGAAGGAAGTTGGACAGGTAAGATGGGGCGGTGCTGATTTGGAAGGTTGGAACTCGGATAAGTTTAAAGAGGGAAAATAAGAAAACTGGTGAAATACACTTGGATCCTATGTGGGTTGTAGGATCCCAAGGTAAAAGTTAAACCTTTCTTCCTCCAGGCGTCGGGTGGTTAAGGTTTGGTGGTGGAGGAGGCCCAGGATCTGCATATCCATGGCGGAGTGGGAAGGGGAGTTACAGTGTTCAGCCACGGGGTGATGGAGTTGGTTAGTGCGGGTGTTCCAGAGATATTCTCTGAAGTGTTCCGTGCATTGGCGTGCGGTCTCCCCAGTGTCGAGGAGACATCAGGAACAACAGATAGTGTAGGCAACGTGTGTGCAAGTGCAGGTACAACTCCGAAGGATGTGAGGGTGCAGCTTTTCCAATTCTTGTGGTGGGAGGGGTAGGTGCCAGGAGTGGAGGGTGAGTTGTTGGGTGGCGTGGACCTGACAAAGGAGTCACAAGGGAAATGTTCTTTTTGGAACGCAGATCGGGGTGGGGAGGGAAATATATCCCTGGTGGTGGGGTCTGTTTGTAGGTGGCACAAATAGGGGAAGGTAATGCATTGTATCTGGAGATTTGGTTGGATGGAAGTTGAGCAACAGGGTGTTCTTTTCCTGTTGAGTTTGGAGGGGTGAATGTTGAAGGCAGAGGTACGGGAAGTGGATGAGATGCTCTGGATGGCATCGTTGACCATGTGGAAAGGGAAATTGCTGTCTTTGAAGAATGAGGCTATCTGGGATTTACACTGGATTAAGAGTGTAGTCCTGTAAAACACAGCGGATCAAGCAGCATCCGAGGAGCAGGAAAATTCGACGTTTTTGGCAAAAAATCCTTCATCAGGAATCGTTCTTTGACCCGATACATCGGTTCTTCTGCTCCTCGGATGATGCCTGACCTGCTGTGCTTTTCCAGCAGAACTCTCTCGACTCTAACCTCCTGCATCTACAATACTCATTTTCGCCTACACGCTAGGTTCAGCCACTTCTGTAATACTGCCGTTTATTTTGTTCTCACTACTGTAGGAAAGATGTTGTTAAACTTGAAAACGTGCAGAAAAGATTTCCAAGTATATTGACAGTATTGGGTGGGGTGGTGGTGGCGAGTGATGTTGAGCTACACAGAGATTATGAGTGGGCTGGGCTATGTTCTCTGAAGAAGTGAGCAATGCATACGACCAGGGAAACAGACAGGACAGGTGTTCACATTGAAACTGGAAAATTACTCATCAGCAACATATTGCTGAACGATGGAGGCAGACTCAAGAATGGGACTGGTCGGAGGAATCAGAATTTGGAGGGTCCAATCACATGAATGAGAACAAAAATAAAGCCATTGCCATATCAACTGAAAGGATTAGTTATATCACGTTCTCAATCCACCTCCACGAACCAGACCAGACACCATAAACGCAGAGGAGATATCTGTTCAGCATGGAGCACTGCACAAACCAGGCTAGTGCACTGCTGAAAACTACCCTGCAATCAGTCCATAGAAGAACACTGTGCAGACCTCAGCAGTGCATTGATCTATAAACCTAGATGAGATATGTGTTCAGCAGGGAGCGCTGTGCAGACCAGGCTGGTGTACTGTGCAATGCAACCACAATTTACCCAGGGTGGAAAGGTATGTAGACCACACTAGTGCATTGATCTATAAGCCCAGATGAGATATGCGACCAGGGTGTGGACTGTGTCCATCATCCCAGTGCATTGTTCATTAACATTGTGTTAGATCATTGCCCAGCGTGGGGAAACTTGCGGCCCATGCTGGAAGTAACAGGATGTACAGCTCACATCCATTTAGAGTTCCATATCTCCATTGTGCCATGACACAAGAGTGCTGTGGGTGTGAAAATCACTCCAGGGAGAGATGGCGGGGGAATCAGTTGAAGTATCCACAAATGGGAGGGGTTTGGGGAATAGACAGAGAGAGCGAGATTGAGAGACAATGTCATGGAAGGATGTGTTCCCAGGATGCAGAATGCTGAAATGAAGACATTTTAACGGTATCCTGCAACATGAGACAATGTTTCCAGGAATAATGAGTGAGTGGGATATTGGTGTGAGTTCAGATGATGGAGAGAATTGGATGAGCATTTGTTTGGCAGCTTTGTAACTGGGAATAGGGTCAGCAGAGTCTTCGACACATTGGGCTGCATCTAACAATAATTTGTCACATTGGCATTTTTACTGAGTATGACAGACGGATTGTCTGTATGAGACTGGAGTAGTTTCCTGGTGATATCTCACCGAACATAGCTCATTAACTATCTACCCCACCACTTGGGTTCCTCTAATTCAATGCCAGCTCGATTTTCCTTCATGGTTGGAGGTACTCACGAACACCCGCATGACCCCAGATATTCATGGCACTGGTGCCGTCTTCAAAAGGCCAATGAGCACACGGTTGTGGTTTCTCCGCTTGAAGCTGCCCTGCACAGTTTACCCTGAGAATCGCAGATAACGGACAATTATATAACGGTTTGTCAACCGAGACACGGAAGTCCAGGTGAATGGGCTCGTACAGAGGAGGACCATTCCCTTCCCAGAGTGGACCACACTATCAGACCCACGGAGCATGGTCTGAGCTAACCACACAGCTCAGTGCAGTATCTGCGGTCTAAAGAAATGTCCATCAATACAGGGCAAGCATCAATCACCGTCCCCGTTCTGTCAGGATAAGTATCACCATATTCTCTCTGCTCCCTCACACTCACTGTATATCTGTTATGGCACCGACCACCGAACAAGGCTCATGCTCCATCATTCTCACTACTGCATGCGGTCTCCCTTTCTCTCTCTCTCTCTCCCCCTCCACTTCACCCCCTACACCAATAACACTGCATAGATACAACAGTGTGGACTGACTCCCTTCGGACACCTCACCATGACGCCACCAACACCAGCACTAACAATAGGACCACCCACCCCAACCCTCACTCCCTCTCTCCTTTCTCCCATTCCAGGAGAAACAGCCTGGAATAGGACAGAAAGGACTAAGCTGAGTGGTGGAGTTCCCGATAACCGTTCCCTCACACCCCTCACCCCGCTATGTGGGGAGGACCCTGGTAGGAGCCGGAGAGGACCGAGACGCCTCGTGTGGAGATTCTGAAATATCCACATCCCACCGACCGAGTAAGGAGCAATGTTCAGTGAAGGATAATTCTCACTTCAAACCCACTGGCAATTCCATTTCCCCGGCACAACTTAGAAGGCGTGGCCCTGATGCCACCTCCCTTTTGTGTCGAGTTGGTACAAATGGAATCCCCACGGTCTCGGTGGGCAGGAATGAGGGCTCACAACACATTGTCACCACCACCTCCAGGAAGGGAGCATGTAGGCTCCTCCTACACCTCTTCCTGTAAACAACTCAGATAGTGAAACTAATCTGTGATAGTTACTGCTCTCCCCACTTGTCCTGACATCTTCAATAATCGGTGCTCATATACACCCAGTGCCCTCTGATCCTACACCCGCTTTATACTGTTAGGGAATGTATTATATTGACTTTCAGAGTTATTCCTACCAAGGTGCATCACCTCACACTGCTCTGCATTGATCCTGATCTGCCATAAACCTGAATACTACACCAACGTATCACTGTCCTGCTGGATGTACACACTGTCCTCCACACACTTTATAGTTCTTCCAGGTTTGGTATCTGCAAACATTGAAATTGTCCGACAGTCACACACCACACAGAAATACTGACTCACTCACTATTGCAAACAAGTGCAATACTAACACACTCCCTGAGGACAGACTTAAAGACTGACGCACACCAGACAGAGTCAGTGAAATATTGACAAGGTCACTGTGGAGCAAGAGAAATACTGACACTCCATGTCTGTACATCTTTCTGTGTATTAGTGAGTATTTCTTTGTCTCTGTATTAGTTTGTGTATATCTATGTGTATCAGTGTGAGGCGAGTCTGCAGTCTCTATGGTGCTTAAAGTGATGTAATGTCCTCCTGAAACGAGATCTGAGGAAGGATGCTTTCATTTCTGTCCACAGATGTTTTCAGACCGGCTGAGCTTTCTGCTGCTGTCAGTCTCTGCTGGCCTCCCCACACCCCTGTACAGGTTTGGAGTTGAGGATGAAAATGATCAGGCATTCAGTTTGGGAGGGACAGAGGTAAGCAGCATCTCACAGCACCATCAACACACAGACAGACGCACACACACACACACACAAACACACACACGCATACACAAACACACAGACAGACATACACACACACTGACACGCACACACCCACTTACAGAAACAGGCACAGACAGACGCAGACACACACAGATAGATGCAGACACACACAGTCAAACACAGATACGCAAACATTCACAGAAACAGGCAAACATATAGCTGCACACAGACACATACACACATACACACAGAAACCCCACACCCACACAGACATAACCACAAAAACACACACATAAACCCCAGATGCAGAGAGACACACAGACGCACAACCAGATGCACAGAGACGTACATACGCCCACTGACACACATGTGCAGGCTCATGTCCCTCAGCCCTGTGTTCTGATGTTCCATTCAGTACTTTGGACCTGCTACACAGAGGCAGATCGAGGCCTCTCCAATGGTTTGATGTAATTTCGGAACTTCAAGAGAAAATAACATTTTTAACGTGACAGCACTGTCACAACTTCCCAATTGAAAAAAAAGAAGCACCAATATACAAAGATGGCCTCCTTATAAACCCTTTATTCTTCCTGTTTGTGTAGGCTACAATACTTTTATATTGCATTGACACTAAGCATGCAAACTTTCACAACCCCATTCTATTTCAGTCAGTTTACTTCTGCTACAGAACGCCTCAATTTTTCTTCATCCAAGTCTTGACAACTTGGCAGCAAGTATGGGTTCTTGTCCTGTCACCTGTGTAACTCACAAATTGAATGGCAACAATAATAGCTCGATCTGAACAGACTGGAAGTTTTCTCCCTAATTTTGCCTAAAAATGTTCAGGCGTTGTAATCAGTATATGTAGATTTATCTCAGACACGCCATAGGCAATTTGAATGCTGAAATCTTTCACTGGCAAAGGAATGTGGGATCGGTTTAGAGGAAGAGAGGCATGGAGAATGTGAGAAATAGATACAGAGTGCAAGGCGTCACAGAGTGAAGGAAAATTGAGATGGCAGCAGCTAAACAGAAAGAGAAAATGGAAAAAGGAGAGGGAGAATGCGAGACTGAAGGGAGATACCGAGAGAAAGGGAACAAAGGAGAGAGATCAAATCCACCCAGGTCAGTCAGAAGTGGATGATGCCAGAGGTGAAAGCAAAGACTGAGTGATGTAAAGTCAACTCTTTACCTCGGTCCCCGTCCCTTCACTTACTCGAGGATCAGGATTTGAGACGGAGTCTGTTTCCACCTAAGATTCTTCAACACAAGCACAAACAAACCATACTTCACTCCGCTGCTTGGTGTTTTTAATGAACCTTTCTTTTAAATTATTTACAAATTGAAGTCATAGACACTTACAGTGCAATTTTGCTGTTTCTCACTGACTCCCGAGTTGGAAGAAACATTGAAATAGGTCCCTGACACATGTGTGATAATATTCGGCAAACGAGCACTGCCCTCATTCTGTTATCACAGTGATAATCTGTTTCATTTCAGAAGCATTTTCTTTTAAAAGAGAATTCCAGATTGCGTGAAGAATGAGTTTGACTAATTTGGATAAAGGGATAGCATATTCTTCAGATGCTCTCTGAACTTTATCTGGGTCACGGCGTAAATCACGGTGTTTGTGCAGCAACTGAGGAGTTGCAGCATGTAGCCCAACTCCCGCACGTATTGATCTAGATTCACAGAGTTATATCCAATCCAGGACATCCGGTTCCATATGGAATAAACCATTATTATCGACCATAAGAAGATGAAATTAGCCGAGATCACGAACAGTAAAATGATGGATCTTTTACGATTTTGCATTTCTGTGTCACTCTGAGCGTCCCCATTTCTGTGGGCCCGAAGTCTCTTGCGACCTCTGCTGTTTATTAAAATGTGTCTGATTGTGAAAACATTGAGCAGTAAAATCAGGAGAAATGGTAGTGTCGGGGTTAGAACGTAGTGGAGGAACTCGATTGCTACCCAGACACGAGAGTATCGAACAGTTTCTGTTATCCAACAAAACCAGGGATCGTTGTTCAACAAGTAACGATGTGTGTGCATAAAATACCAGAGAATATTCTTTAAGCAGCTTAGCACAATCACGATTCCCAGAACCACACCAGCCGTTTTGCTCCTACAATATTTACTTTTCAGATTTTGGCAACAAATAGCTACAAATCGATCAAAAGTGAAAGTGACGGTGAACCAGACAGAACAGTCAGTGGTTGCATAAACCAGGACAGCGTGAATATTACACAGAGGGATGCACCTGAAGAAATAAAACATTTCCCGAAAAACAATCGGAATTTGTCTCAATATCACGTCGAATATAATGACCAACAGATCCGCTATTGCCATGGCCACCAGGTAATGACGGACACATGGAGACAATCCACAATCTTTAGAAAGGAGGATATGGATCGTCAGTCTGGTAACTGTGAGGGAGGTAAACAAAACAAATTAGATATACATCAGCTTAGAGGCAATGTTACCCGTTTGACTGAGGATATATTGAGATATTTAAAAGAATCAATGTCGTCAAAGATTTTACTTGAGTAATTGAATCTGAACTAGTAAAAGGGACCATTCAAATTACTTAAAACCATTGATGTAAAGCACAAGAAAATCTGTCTCGCCAAACAAAAAGACTTAGATATATTAGAACGGACGTTATCTAATGCATTTCCACACACTCGATCATAGTAGAGTACACACAAGTCACTTCTTTACAGTTCGTAGTAGGATGAATATCTTCCAGTTACTTGAAGATAAAAGTGGATTGAAAATACCTTATTTTGGTCCAAGTTGATTGCGACCATCTGTAGTGAAGTAATGAAACTGCACGGTGAAGTATTTCCATCTTTCTCTGGCTGACTGTTTCTAAACATTGTGCTCTTCTCCCTGGAATGGGCTCACTTCCCTCATGACCTTAACTTTGGTTCAATTAACTGACGTCCGACTATTCAAATATAAAGTCAGTTATAGAATGTTCTAGAGAATGTTGGTTCTGGAATGTTCGGCAGAATGTCAATGGAGTCACAAAGATCTACATACAAAAGAAAATCTGCCCATAAAATCTGACAAACCAACTCCCAAACATTGTGCGAAATAACGTCCAGGATCATGTCGCAGGCCACATAAGGAGGAGGAGAGAAGATACAATACAATACAGGATCATATTTTTATGTAGCATCAACTGACCATCCTGTCCTTCAAATCTCCTTAATCATTCAATGCGATTATGCACCAACTCATTGAGCTCCACACTGTCGGCCACACGCAGGTAACTGTCGACAATGTCGTTGATCTATCAGTGAACCTCGCAAAATCTCAATGATTCTTCCTCTACTGGTGTACGTGTATCCTTGTGGTTAATAGTCTTCCTGTCTGTCTGCGCAAGAGAGTTCCAAAGAGTCACAAAACTCTGAGAAAATAAAAAACTCTTCATTTGTATAATAAATCGAAAGTTAGATTTCAAAAGTAGTATAGAGCCCCTCATGACATCTCGCTACTTCATAAGCATCAGCTCGCGTTTGAACTTACTCCTGACCGACACTGGACCATTGATAATTCGTCTTCTCAATGAAGACTTGTACTTTTAACTTGAATAACCAGCGACGTGAAATATTTGCATAAATGTCCTCCACATTCCCCAAACCATTGGAGTTTGGAGAAGAATTGGCCAGGTTTGTGAAGGTTTGTAGCTCAGGTTGGGGTTTAGGGTGTAGGTTTGCTCGCTGAGCTGTAGGTTTGATATCCAGACGTTTCAATACCTGGTTAGGTAACATCATCAGTGGCGACCTCAAAGTGAAGCGAAGCTGTTGTCTCCTGCTTTTAGATAGTGGCATTTAGATCTATGTGTTTGTTTATTGTGTTGGCAGTCACAAACACTACGTTCGACAAACAGGAGAATATTAGTCACCAGGATACACGAACAGCAGCTATCCACACAAAGACACGACTCTCTCTCCATCGTAGCCCTACACACAGATGGAAAAAAACACCATTTCGACTGGGGCAACACATGTATCCTGGGACAGGCTAATCAAAGACATGCCAGAGAATTCCTAGAGTCCTGGAACTCCAACCACAATGCCATAAACAAACACATAAATCTCAATGCCATCTATCAACCCCTCAGAACACGAACAGGAAGGGACATCACCACAAACCCCAGGAAGCCCATCCAGGAGAAAGATATAATTAGAAAGCAGGAGACAACTTCCCTTCACTTGGAGGTCGCCACTGATGGCACTACCTAGCCAGGTAATGAAACGTCAGGTTATCAAGCGAACACCTCAGCGAGCAAACATACACCTTAAAGAATTAGCCATTCGTCCTATCGAAACCATTCCACCATTCAGTCATGGCTGATTTGCTTTTCAACCCTATTCACCTGCCTTGTTCATGTTAATCTACTGGTGTTCACCTGAGTGCATTTTCGCATCCTGCTTCTGGAAGCATTTAAGCCAATATCTGCAATTCTGATTCTTGTTCTTTTCAATCCTTCACGTCTAGTCTTCCCTGTGTCGCTAAAGACATGATCAGCTGAGAGTAACAGTATTCCCACCAGCTTCTACGGTTCCATCACATCTGTAGAGATGATGCTGAGTTCCAGTGGGGTAACTCGGATGTGAATCCCTTTTTTATTACCTGAGAATTCCAACACATCTCATTTTCTGTTCAGAAATGCCTTCAGCTGTGATTAACTCATGTACGGGATTTTTGCCTTCATGTTCTCCACTTTCCTATTATTGTTTTTTAAAAAAGTGCAAATGCAGCGGATCTGGAATATTGATAGTTCTGAAGAAGTGTCCCCGGGATGTGAAACGTCATCTTTTCTCGTCCTCCAAATGCTGCCAGAATTTCACCGATTTTTCACCAATACCTTTACTTGCAGATTTAGTTTCTTGCAAAGAATAAGCAAACAAGTTGTCTTGCAGTTTTGACTTCGCCACACAGCCAACACGAGAATTAGCCTTTCTTTGTTGTTTCAATTCTCCAGCTGAAATGTCTCTGTGCAAACGTGTGCTATGAGGAGATTATTGGCAGATTCGGCAAAATGCTTCATGGGTCCCACCATCATGTTTTGACCGTCACACTGCTACTTGTTCATTCTTCACAAGGGGAATGGCGAGGTTCTTACTGTTCCTTCCCTCAGGCTGGCGGGGTGCAGAAGGCTAATTAATACGCTGCAATGTTGTGTGTTCGTCCAGCCTGCTGAGACAGTTCAAACCTTGGTGGTCACATCAGAGCTGCTAGGCATGATCTTACATGATGACATCTACCACTGGTCGAGAGGTAAATGAAGTTTTGATTGCGTACCTCTCTAGCCAGGAGAAGTTCCTTGCCCGTGACTGAAAAGCGCGTTTCAGCAGGAAATCAATTTTGCCCTGGGTGCCATGTGCTGGCTCTGTTTCACGGACCGTGCAGTGTAGCTTTGTACCGATAGTGCGGCAGTGGTGGCGCTGTGGCAAACACTTCTGTCTCACAGCACCTGTGATCAGGGTTTGATTGCAGTCAAGAGCGACTGTTGGTCTGGAGTTTACACATTCGCCACATGTGTACGTGAGTTTCCTCAGCGTACCTCGAGTTTTATACCAAAATTTAGAAATGTGCATTTCAGGTGAATTGTCCAAGCTGAATTGTCCATCGTGTTCAGGGATGTGTAGGTTAACGTGCATTAGTCAGGACTAACTGTAGCGTAACAGAGTCGGGGAATGGGTCTGGGTGTGTCACACTTTTGAAGGAGGTTGTAGACTGTCTAGTTATGAGCGTTCGGTTACCATGTTGTTGGGATTCCATGATTCTATGCTTATTGAGCTGCGATTTAGATTTAAATGTTGGCACGAGTGTCAGGGATGCTGATTAATTGCAGAATCTCCCAGTCATTGGGAGCTACCCTGGACACTCAACGTGATTTTCGCAGTGAGGGATCGAATACTCATTCATATGACGAGTCTGATGAATACTGTTCAGCCTCAGAGAGGAAATCTCACCTCAATATAGGCTCAAATGGCACTTTACTTTCAAAATGAGAGTATGATTTCATATTAAATCCCCTTCAAAGATCATATTGATTCATCTCTTATGAGAAGACCTATTTCACTTCGTTTTCATTTTTCCAGAACTGTCGAATATAAAATACTCTCTATATTCAAATCCTTATTTCATTCACCCTGTGGCCATGCCTCTTCAAAGTCATTTACTCGTATTCATTTAACTCAAAATAGACAGTGAATTCCTCAAACATTTTTGTAAAATATGACACACATTAAGATAGAATGTCTTCCATTCAGTTCTTGTAGTTTTAATTCCGTGTTCCATAGTCACATTTTTCCTCATTTTCAATGTTAAAAAACTAGGAGAAAGTGAGGACTGCTGATGCTGGAGATAAGAGCTGAAAATATTTCGCTAGAAAAGCGCAGCAGGTCAGGCAGCATCCAAGGAGCAGGAGAATCGACGTTTCTGGCATGAGCCCTTCTTCAGGAAAGAGGAAAGTGTGTCCAGCAGGCTAAGATAAAAGGTAGGGAGGAGGTACTTGGGGGAGGGGCATTGAAAATACGATAGGTAGTAGGAGGTCGAGGTGAGGGTGATCGGCTGTAGTGGGGTTGGGGGCGGAGAGGTCAGGAAGAAGATTGCGGGTTCAGATGGCAGTGCTGAGTTCGAGGGATTTGAATGAGACAAGGTGGGGAGGGGAAATTAGGAAACTGGAGAAATCTGTGTTCATCCCTTGTGGTTGGAGGGTTCCTAGGCGGAAGATGAGGCACTCTTCCTCCAGCCGTCGTGTTGCTATGGTCTGGCAATGGAGGAGTCCAAGGATCTGCATGCTCTTGATGGAGTGGGAGGGGAAAGTTGAAGTGATGAGCCACGGGGTGGTTGGGTTGGTGGGTCCGGCTATCCCAGCGGTGTTCTCTGAAACATTCCACAAGTAGGCGGCCTGTCTCCCCAATATTGACAAACTAGGCTGACATCATTTTACTCGCCGCATCAGATATGACGGGTAAGGTTTCATCATCTGATGAATCCGATCTGATGGTTGAAGTATCATCACCATCACTGCGTATATGATATCATAGCAGTGCGCATTCAAGACAGGATTTGACCTTGAATATCACAAGAATGATTTCAATATCTTAAAAAACTGATGGTAACATGTCAAACATATTAAAGGAAATTGCCAGACGATGGACATTCATGATCATCTACAGCTTCCCTCGATGATAACTCAGTCCTCCTCGATGTTGAAAACAAATTCGACGAAACACAGAGGGTGATAGGAACACAGAAGGTACTCTTGTTGTGGTACTTCAACGTCCATCACCACGAGTATCTCCACAGACCATCACTGACTGAGCAGGCCGAGCATTCAAGCAGCCAGCGGATGAGAATTAATTAGTGAATCAACAAAAGTGAAACATTCTAACCAAACTACTTGACACAGATAAAAGTGTCCTTAAAAATACCTGACGGAACGTTCGACACTCAGTGCTGGCGGAGGTCACGTCTCATCCTCAAACTGAAGATATCACTTACTGTGTGATGTTGCACTGTCTCCTGTGAATTAGGGCATACTTCTACAGTATCGAGCAAATCGAAACTGAGCATCCACGAGGCACTGTGGCCATTAGCAGCTGCGGCATTCATAGTATTCCCTCCGTCATAAAGTCAGGCTGTTCTCTGATGGTTCCAAAACGTTCAACACAGTTCCTAACTATACTGGTATTGAAGCAATGCATTCAGATCATCAAGAGTGTAAAATCAGTAACAGCATGAGGTCATCCAGCATTGAAGCCTGTTATTCAGCGATTGTAGTAGATCTTTTTTTTTATCTATCAGGTTTGTTACATCGGAAATGTAACGATAAATGCAGTATTGGAAAGCTGCTGCATTGGATAAATGGGAAAACTGGTTAATGAGTCTGAATCAGGGATTAATTAGCATTTATCAGTTTCACAGACAGTAACAATGGAGGAGACATAGCGGTCATGCTTGATCCTCATTTTCTTAACCTAACTCATTGATGTAGAATAACAGAATAAACACATTCTAACGAAATTTGTCATTGATGCTAAATTTGGCTTGAGAGATGTTCCTCCTTTAGAACGTTAGGTTGGTCTTGGTTTGTTTTTATTCTCTGTCAGACTGGTCGTAAATGCATAGATTCTGATGATCATGGTTCGTTTGCGACTAAGGTAAATTTTATTAGAAGCAACAGATACTGCCTCAAGCAAAAGGCATTCTATAGTTAATAAAAGTGCAAAAAAGCGGAGTGTGCAGTTGCTTCTCTCTAGTTTATTTTAGTTTTAGCAGTTGTCTACTCAGAGTTGCTGGTCGATATAAGACGGAGAATCGAAACAGTCGACGGATGTTCCATGCTCAGTCCTTCTGCCAACTTTTTTTTCCTGCAAGGACTTATGTCCGATTTCACCTTTTTGCCCAGAGGGTGTTCATAGGGAATATTGTAACCATTTGGATGATCACAATTAAATTGGGAAGGTCTTTTGGGTTGTCGGATATGTTGAAATATTTTATATTCTATTTTCTTTCGTTTGTGTTTCATAAGTAAATTTTGTTTTGTTTATAACAGACAGCTTCTAACCAGCTGCAACACTTCTGGAATATCCATATTATCCTTCTAAAACAAGAAGAAAGTAGATGGTCTGGGCTTCATTCTTCAAGAGTTTGAGGGCTGGTGTCCTGGTGCATTACACGGAAACAAAGTTATCAATAGGAGGTTGAAAGCTAGTAAAAAGATATCTAAGGGACCATAATTTGCCACATGAAATGGATTGCGGTTAACTGTTAAACAGTTATTTATTCACGAAGGCTAAAGCCTGTATACAATGTATACTGGACGGTTTACTCTGATCTGCTTAGACTTTGGAAGTGCTGCAACATCTCCCCAAGGATCTGCTGTCTAATAGTTTTATAATTGCGAACAGTGCCCACGGGGTATATTTATGTGTTTGATTAGGATCAGAGGGGTAATTTGCGCGTGTTTCGAGTTGTGTGTCAAGGGCATGTTCTTTATCCGGAGGCCACCCTCTCTTTCAACGTGGAGACCTGTAAATAATGAGAATGGTACAACTTTTCTAAACGGAGAGTGGACAGCTGATGCCTAGAAAACAGGTTTTCACCAACGTGATGTTCGATGCACGGTACACTGCAAGATTTATGGAGTAAGACTTTGGAGGATACAATTACAAGAAATAGAACGTAAAATAAATGAATTTCAAGTTCAGATGATATGTTTCGTTATATCACATTCTCAATTCGTCTCACAGAGCCAGTGCCAATAAATATTTCTTACTCACTCGCATGTTGTGGGTATTCCTGACTCGTCATAATTCTCTGCCGCCAACGTTAATTTCTCAGAGCGTATTGAGAGTCAACCATTTTGCTGTGATTCTGGAATCATGTCTCGGCTAGACCAGATAAAAATTGACGTTTCCTCCTCCAAATAACATTATAGGTCCCGGTGTTCTTTTCTCCCCCTGAGAATCTACAATGGATTCACCATTCGATTTTTAATTCCAGATTTTTGCCATTGGTCGAGAGATGCGAGAGGGGAGTGGATGACTACTGGGAAGGTGAGTAAAACAATTCTTTAAAAAATCTTACCTCAGGCGTCTGGACCTCCATTTATTGAGAGCCGCAAGGGAGGAGCGGAGAACTGCTGGGAAGGTGGGTAAAAAGCAAAATGGTTTGAACAGAGCGGCGAGGAGAGAGAGCGGAAAGACGCGAGGGCTGCCAGGAATTTTTTAAGATGGTGAGATCGAAACCTGAGACCTCCAACCCGCCTCCACTAACCTCAGGAAGTGTTTGAAAATTCGGTAAGTTTTCAGTTTTTCATCTTTTTTTACCTTTTCTTATCTTCCTTGTTTAGTCTCGTCAGGGCTTTAAGATATGTGGGGTTTGGCTGGTAGGGCATTTGCATGCTGTTTCTTCAGAACGTGGGATGTGAGATACACTACACATGTCTCTGCCGATCACTTCTGTGGGAAGTGCACCTAAATGCAGCTCGTCGAAAACCGAGTGAGCGAACTGCAGCTGCAACTGAATGAACTGCAGATCATTCGGGAGAATTAGGGAGACATTGAGAGGAAGTACAGGAAAGTAGTCTCTCCTCAGACACAGAATAAGGAGAGCTGGGTTACAGTCAAGGGCAGGAAAGGGAACCAATAGATATGGCAGATACATCTGTGGCCGTTTCCCTAATAAATAACTATACAGTTTTGGGTTTTAGTCTTTCTTCGGGAAGGCCATTATTGTCGGATCTCTGGCATTGAGCCTGGCACTGTATTTCAGAAGGGAATGGGGGTATCAATAGAAAAGAGCAAGTGGTAGGGGACTAAATAGTTAGATGGAATGCCAGGAGATTTTGTGGTCAGGAGCCGAACTCTTGAAAGGTAGGTTCCCTTCCATGTGCCAGGATCCAGGATGTCGCCGACCTGGTTTACAGTTATCAGAAGACGTACAGCGAGCAGTCAGAAATCGTGGTACATTTTGGCACCAATGATGGAGCCAGGAAATAGCATCGGAAAAGTGACTACAGAGAGTTTGGTTGGAAGCTGAAGAACAGGACGAGTCAAGTAGTGATCTCAGGTTTGCTACCGGTGCTCCGAGATTGTGAGGTGAGAAACAGTCAGGGAATGCAGTTTAACATGTGGCTGCGAGGCTGGTGCAGGAGGGAGGGCTTCAGATAGCTAGACCATTGGGATGCCATCTAGGGAAGTTACGAATTGTACAAAAAGGACGGGTTACACCTGAACTGGAGGAGCACAAAGGTCCTGGGTGGAGATTTGCTTTTGTGGTGCGTGAAGATTTAAACTAATTTGACAAGGTGGTGGGAATTAGAGCTACATATCTGAGAGGGGTGTTGTAGATAGGGGAGTAAGAGAATGTAATGAATCTATTGGGAAGTTTTCTCACATGATGAAATAAGGGATCAGTTTAAGAGAGTCGGCTTTAAGGCAAGGAGTATCAGAAATAAGAGTGATGAACTGAGAGCTTGGATCATTATTGGGCTATGATGTTATGGAGACGGGATTCACAGGGGAAGAAATGGTTGTTAGGTGTTCTAGGCTTAGAACGATTAAAAGGAATAGGGAAGGTGTGAAAACGAACGTTATTGAGGAAATGTTGCCCACTGAGTCAGTATAGGTGGAAGGTAGCAACCACCGCATTGTGGGGGGCGGTTCTACAGACCCCCTAATAGCAGTAGAGAGTTTGGAGCACTGATAAGTCCACAGATTTTGGGAAAATGCAGATGTAGCAAGGTTGTTGGGATGGGTGACTTCAACTTACCCATTATCGGCTGGAACCTCCTTAGTCGAGATGTTTTGGATAGAGCCACTTTTGTCAGGTCTGTTCAAGAAGGATTTTATTTTTTACTCAGTATGTGGACAAGCCGACAAGGGGAGAGGCCATTTTGAGTTTGGTGCTCGGCAATGAGCCAGGATGGGTGTCAGTTCTCACAGTGGGAGAACACTTTGGTGACAGTGATCACAACTGCCTCGCATTTCCTGTATCTTTGGAAAGGGAACGGAACAGTTACCAATGGAAGGTTCGTAACTGCAAAACGGGAAATTATGACGCTATCAGACAGGAGTTTGGAATGAGAGACTGGGAGCAATTGCTCCACAGAAAGCGCACAGTAAACAAGTGGGGATTTTTTTAAAGAGCTGTTGTTGGGATTGATTCATGAATTTCTTCCTCTGAGACAAATAAGAACTGGTAAGAGTAAGGAGCCTTCGATGACGAGAAAAGTGGAGCTTCTCATCAAAAGGAATAAGTCAACTTATGTAAGTTGGAGGAAGCAAGGATCGAGCACACCTACAGAGAATAACAGACTTGGTAGAAAGGAGCTTAGAAATGGATGGAGGAGAGCCATCAGGGAGCACGAGAAAGCCTTGGTGAGGAATATTAGGGAGAACGTAAAGGCTATTTATTCACATATGAGGAATAATAAAATGATCGTGTAGGGAACTTGTGAGTGGAGTCTGAGCAGATAGGGAAGCCTTAAACGATATTCTTACCACAACTTTCACTAACGAATAGGTCCTTGTTGTGAATGAGAACTTTGAGAAGCAGGGAAACTGGCTTTAACAGATTAACATTGATGAAGTTGATGTGCTGGAAATTTTGGAAAACATTAAGATTGATAATCCCCATAGTCAGACCAATTTTATCCGAGGTTGCTCCAGGGAGCGAGAAAGGAGGTCAATAACCCACTGGTGAAGATTTTGCATCATCATAGTCCACAGGGGTCGTTCGTTAGGATTGGAAGAAGGCGAGTATTATTCCTCTTTTCAGGAAATGAAAAATGGAAATCCCTGGCAATTAGCAGTCAGTCTTACGTCTGTGGTCTGCAAGGTTATTTGGAATGAATTCTGAGAGATTAGACGTATGGCAATTTGGAAAAGTATAACGCGATTAATGACGGTCAGCATCTCTTTGTGAGGGGCAAATCATGTCTAATTAATCTTACTAAGTTTTTCCAAGATACTGCAAGACAGGACGATGAAGATCGAGCAGTGGATGTTATGTATATTGACTTCTGCAAGGCAGTTTGTGAGGTTCCCCATGTTAGACTTAAAACCAGAAGTTATGACATACAGGGAAATTCGGCTATGTGGATTCCGAATTGGTTGGCGGACAGAAGGTTGAGAATGGCTATAGATCGAAGGTATTCCGCCTGGCGGTCCGTGTTGAGTGTTGTTCCGCAGATCTCTGTTCTTGGGCCTGTGCTTGTTGTAGTTTTCATACAAAACTTAGATGAGTAGATTGAGAGGGGCTTCAGTAAATTTGCAGATGACATAAAAGTTGGATGCGCCGTTGATAATGCAGAGGACTGTTGCAGGCTGTAGCTTAGCACAGACAGGACGCAGAACTGTGCTGAGAAATGGCAGATGGTGTCCAATCTGGATAAATGCGAAGTGAAGTGATGCATTTTAGAAAGTCGAACTTGAATGCTGAATGTAGGATTAAAGGCAGGATTCTTGGCATTGTGGAGGCACAGCGTGATCTTGTTGTTCATGTACATAGTTCCCTCAAAGTTGCCACCCAAGTGGATGGGGTTCTTAGGAAAGCGTATGGTCTTTTGCCTTTCATTAAAGGGGTAATCAAGTTTAACAGCTGCGACGTTTTGCTCCAGCTCTACAAATCCCCGGTGAGACCATACTTGGAAGAATGTGTTCAATTCCTGTCGCCCTAATAGAGGAAAGATACAGAGGCTTTGGAGAGAGTGCAAAAAAGTTTTACCGGGATGCATCATGGTCTGGAAGGCTTGTCTTTTAAAGAAAGTTTGACGAAGCTTGTTCTTTTCTCTCTGGAGGTGTCGAGGTATGTAAGGTCGTGAGAGGCATGGACAGCGTCAATAGCCAGAGATCTTTCCTCAGGGAAGAATTGACTGGCACGAGGGGTTATGGTTTCAAGATATTTGGAGGAACGTATAGAGGAGAAGTCAAAGCTAGGTTCATTGCGATTTGCAGATGCCAGTGTTGGACTGGGGTGTACAAAGTTAAAAATCACACAACACCAGGTTATAGTCCAACAGGTTTAATTGGAAGCACACTAGCTTTCCGAGTGCCTCTCCTTCATCAGGTGATTGTGGAGGACACAATTGTAAGGCACAGAACTTAAGGCAAAACTTACATTGTGATGCAACCGAAATTATAAATTGAAAAATACCTACATTGTCTGTTGAGATTTTCATCTGTTTTCCTAATGTTTCACACGGAGAGTTCTGAATGCATGGAATACATTGCCAGCGATGGTGGTGGAAGCAGAGTCATGCAGAATATTTAAGCGCCCGCTGAACATGCACATAGACAGAAGTGAATCTAACGGTAGATATTTCAGTTTATTTTATTGCACATTAAGATTGATCTTCGACACAACATCTTAGGCCGAAGGGCCTGTACTGTGTTGTACTTTCCTGTGTTCTACGATTTATGCTCTATTGTTATTGAATTCAAATTCCAACATTTTCCACGGCCGGACATGAACTCAGTAATCCAGAGAATTAATTTCGGTGAATAGCCAAGAGAATTCAATTGGTTTACTCTCACTATCCAAGAGTTTAGAACTTAAGTTAAATTGGCCAAACTGAATTGACTATATTGTTCAGAGATGGGTAGGTTAGGTGCATTAGTCAGGAGAAATGTAGAGTTGTAAATTAGGGGAGTAGGTATGCGTGAATATTCTTCGGAGGGTTGGTGTGATCTTTTGAGGTCAAATGACCTGTTTACACTCAATACGGATTCCTTTTAAACTTACTACCACAAAGCCATCACCTTAATGTCAGAAGGCGATATCTGTTCGGCATGAAAAGAATTTCAGATTAGGGTAATGTTTGTTCAGTACAATTTGGAAATCTGACCAGAATACTGTGAAAACCACTCCAGTGTCTTGATCGCTCAATTTGGATACAATAACTGTCCAATATGGAGAGCCATGCAATGAAACCAGTGAATGAATTCACAAATCGGGAGCAGTTAATCCTTCCAGCATCAAAGCTGAACGCAACACCCCAGTGCATTGGTCAGTTACATTGCTTTAGTTGGCCGCCCAGCATGGTGGAATTTGAAGCCTCTGCTGGAATAAAAAGTGTGTCAGATGAGGGCGTTGCTAGTTGGCAAGCAATTATTGGCCATTGCTAATTGCCCAGTTAAAAATTAATTCCAATGCTGTGGTTCTAGAGTCACATGCCAGCCAGGTATGGTAAGAATGGACAGTTTCCCTCCCCAAAGGAAGTTAGTGAAACAGTGGGCTTTTCCGATGTTTTGACAATGCATTCATCGTCAGTTTTAGACTTTTTATTTTGTTTTAGACCATCGATAATTCCAGTAGGCCATTGCGTCTCGACGTGCAGCTTCGTATCACCATTGTGATAAGGGGCGCTGTGGGTGTGAAAATCATTGCCAGACACAGATGTAGGGGCAGGCATTTCAAATACCAACAAATGGGAGGGATTTGCAAAGTATGCAGAGAGGGATTGATTGAGAAGCAGTGTCAACGAAGTATATGTTCACATTTTTCAGAATGTTGAAATAAAGGCACTTCGATAGCATCTTCCAAATGGGGCAGTATTGCAGGAATCTGATTTCACAGGACGGAGAGTTTTGAATGACGATTTGCTCCACAGATGTGTACCTGTGAGAGACTTTGACTTGTTGTGCTGAAATTAAAAATATTTTGTCTTAGCGTCATTTCAACACACTGTGACAGTGATTGTATGCAAAAGGTCGAGCTAGTTTTCTGATGCTATTTTATCGAACTGACTTCATTGAATTACTGCCCAACCAAAGACAGAACCCTCATTCAATGCCAGACCGATTCTCCGATCAACATGACTTAAAGTACTCACCATCGGAAGGGCAACATTGGATTCTGTAGTCCGTGATGCCACCTTTAAAAGGACAACGGGCATATGTTTATGCATTCTAAGTTTGGACATTTCTTGCAGATTTTACCCCGAGCATGAGCGGTAGGGCGCAATTGCACCAGGGGCTGACGACAGGGACACGATGGACCTTGTGGATGCTGTAGTAAAGAGGACGACCATTGTATTCCTGAGGAGACCACAGAAGGAAACACAGAGTTTATGGTTTGAGCTCACCACCAGTTCAGTGCAGAATCTGTGGAATGACGAAATATCCTGAAATGCAGGAGAAATGTCAATAAAACTTCCCACTCTGCCAGGATAATTTCTACTGTGTTCTCTCTGATCTATCGTTCTCATTTTATAGCTGTCTTGGTGTCTACCTCTCTTCAAGTATCTTGTTCTACCAATCTCTCAACTGCATTCAACACCTACTCTTTCTTTGTCTTTGTCAGTTCCTGTTTCTCAGCTTCTCTGCAGCCCTAATATAATAATATCACACAGATTGAACAAAGTTTACGGACTCACTCTGGAAATCTCTGCACCTCGCCTTCCTCGCATATCCATCACGAAATACCTCGTCATACACTTTCATCTCCAATTACGATCTTCTTTTCTTTCTTCTCAAGAAACACGGTCTGCAGTAATGAGAACAGAGGAAGCCAAGTGCTGGAGTTCAGAATATCCTTTCCACCGTCTTGCAGAGGAGTGAGATACGAATTAGAGAGAATGAGAACAAGCCATTTGGATATATCAAAATAGCGACGATTCACAAACCAAGTAAGGAGCAATGTCCGGTGAAGGGCAATGTTCACTTTAAATCCAATGCCAGCTCCATTTTAACCTGGAACAACTTAAAAGTCACGTATTTGTACTGTCGAGTCAGTATAAGTGGCATTTCAACAATCTCAATTGACGGAGTGGGATGGGGGAGAGCTCCCAAGATATCCAGCATCACCTAGGCAGCGAACAATGAGGCTCACTCTCACAGCTGCTCCTTCCAACCAAACATTCATTGGGAGCGATCTGCTGTCCATACGAACATTGATAAAATCAATAATTGGTGTTCGTATGCACTTTTGTGGCCTGTCCCCGTTTTGTAATGGTACCCAGAATTTTATGCTGTCTTTCAATACTTCTCGCTCTCAGACTTCACTGCATTGATCCTCATCTGCCACACACCTGAACACTGCATCAAAGTACCAACGTCCTATTGGATTTCGACACTCTGCTCCACATAATTTACAATTCTGCCATCTTTAGTGCCGTGTGCAAGCATTTACTTATCACGTCCATCTCTTTCTGCAAATATCTCAGGACAGCATTGCAAGGCATTGCACAAAACTGCACTGTGTCTCTAAAGTTACAATTTGAACTATGAAACAATTGTGCACCTTGAGAGATTGACAGTCTTTAAAGTCTTCTTAAAGAAGAATATGTTGCTTTTGCAGTAGTGTACACAAACCAACTGCGGGTGACACTGCGTCATTTTAAATTGTCGTGAGAAAGAAGCTTTGACGCTAATTTCAATAGAATTATCTCCTCCCTCGAAAAAGCACAGTTCCCACTGCACAGAGATGCAGACACAGAAATATACACGAACAGACATTCATACACAAAAAAACATATACAACCCGGGCGAACATACATGCACACAGGTACATCCATTTACAGACTTAATAGTGCCTTTATGGCAGAGATGGACACGTTTTTACTTTTCAGGTACATCAGCGGCTATGTTGACAAAACAAGAAAATGGGATTGAAAAACATTTCAGACATGCATGTGTGGCCGAGCTGACTCGATGCAATAAGTAGGTTATATCTGCTGCATTTCTTATCTGTTATGACATTGTGACAGCTGTAATTGTCTATGCCAGAGTGCAGTTGAGGTTGAATATGATAACTAGTTAATCGATAAAAAGGCAATGGTATTGTGTGCTTCAGATTTTATGGGAAGGATTTTTATGGCTGTTCCTAATTGGTGTTTCCTTGTGGATCAAAAGAGCTGTTGGTTTGTTGTGAATTTGTTGCATTTTTAAAATACTCACGCTCTGTTTTCAGCTGCAGAGAAGAACTTTCCTTTTTTGCTGATGGTAGGGCAATTGTGGTGTTCTCATCTCCAGGAAGCAGCGAAGATTACTTAGTGAAGATATTCAAGGCTAAGCATATCGAATCTTTGGAGGACAATGGATTCAATGTTGATTAGAACAGAGAGGAAAATGTGCACAGTTAAAATCTGCCAGAATAGTACAGCAGGCTGAGCGGACAAACTGTTTTTTGATCTATACATTAATACTCGAAGCGTTTGTTGTTCTCTCAATTCATCCCAGGACGTGGTTACAGAGGTACAGAAAGACTCTTTTCACGTCAGGATCGTTTAAATGAGTGAAAAGCAGACACTTTTGCCCCTGTAAGGAATTAGACAGAAGCAAACTGAAGTTATTCAGGCCTTTGAGTGCACGACACAGCTCACTACGAAGACATTTTAACAACCTACGATGCAACACAAGAACAACATGAACCCTAAATATATCAGAATGTGGACAGTACAAGTTAATATTAATGTTTTCTTTAGAAACAAACCTCAACTACTACCTTCTGTCTCCAACAGTAAAGTCAATGTAGAATCCATTTGGCAAGCTCGCCCTGAATCCCACCCGAGCTACGCTATCTCATGAGTTTGCGATGGGAACCTTTTCAAAGGCTGCACTGAAACCCATGTTGTCAATGTTTACACTCTGCTATCATCAATCCTTTCGCCTCCTTCAATTAGAAACATTTCAATCAAGTTGTGAGATACGATTTTCCTCAGACCAAACCATGCTTTCTACCTCTACTCAGTCATTGCCTACTGAAATATATGCAATCTTATCCTTCAGTGTCACCTTCATCAGTTACTCATCACAGATATCAAACTCATAGGTCTATAGCTTACAGGCTTCACTTTATGGCCATTCTTTAACAAAGTCGCAACATTAGCTTCCCTCCAAATCTCCTTGACTTCACTCGTGTTTATAGATGATGAAAAAGATATGCTCGTGGTCCCACAATTTTCTTCATAACTGTCCAAACTTGATTAGACCTGATCTGTTCCTGAAGATTTATCGATCTATACATTTTCTAAGATGTTCAGGAGATCGACTTCTGTAATGTCAACCATTTCCAAAAAAATATTTCTGAGGCCGATCGCCTCCACATCTTCATCCACTGATGAGAGTGTTATGAAAACACATATAAATATATTTTAACTTATAATCTGGGGATATTTCTTGTTTGGTGATGCATTCAGTGGCACCAGTACTGAACCGACTTCGAACTTGAAACTGCGATGGAATAATGCAGTCGAACAATTCTCAAGGAGAACTCATATCGACCAGTTTCATGCTATGGTAATGTTATTGCATGTTTCAGTCAGAATTGGGGAAAATATAACCTGCTGGAACCTGCTATTGCTTCCTCTCTCTTTCTTCTTTTCTGTTCACAGTAAGAGTGAGATCTGCAAAACCCTCATATTTATCATTCGTGGAGAATTCCGTCGAGGATCTATTGGAATCTTGCCATTGCCTGTATCAATGCGCTGGAAGAAGCCTCAGTGCCAGAAGTAGTATAAAAAATACTTTCGGAACATGGAAAAAATATTGAACAAACTTACAGTCTTTCTTCATTTTACAGATTAGTTATTATCTGGAAAATGCGTTACAGTTATTATTCAGTCGGTGCTTCTTAGTTTTTCTGTTCCTGAATCGAGTTAGATTAATTCTGACGGGCAATCGACTGAATGTCGTGAAAAGTTTGTAAGGTCGCCACTTATGGTACAATCACATGGACAAGATACCCAGCTAATAATACTTAAGAGTTTCGTACAGATTTTTTGAAAAAATGATAAGTAACGACTAATGTGGGAACAGAAAGTGTTTTTTCAGTTATACAAAATACTCGAAATGACCCCTGAAAGATAAAATTCCTTTAAAAAACACGAAAATTACATTTCTTTTAAGCAAGTAAAAAGGAGCACCAAACATGCAGATTGTATCGGGCAAAGTCGCCAAACCTCGCCAGGTATCAATATCCGAGGCATCACTTCCGTTCTCTGGACCCTCACCTCCTCCACAATGGCTTACAGCCTGCGACTCACTCACCGTTATGTTTTCTGATCTGGGATTGATCTACAGGACGTGCTTCCTGCCCCAGCCTGGCTTGAGACTCACGTCTTGAATGTGCCAGCGACGGCCTGTGTCTGGGAGTGTCCTCTCTATTCCATCCAAGTAAGTTCAAGACGTGGTGCAGTAGGAAAAAAACCGCCAGAAAAAAAAGAAAAGGAATCAAAAGAAAAATGGACCTGGTGAAGTAGAGAGCTTCTTGTTGCAGCATCCAAAACTGCAGTCAACATGCAGTCAACATGTATTCATCAAACGTGTGATGCGTGTTGGTGTATATGCGTCTCAACATTTGTGTATAGCAGGATACGCATATTTCTATCTGATTCTTTGTTCGTGTGTCAGAATATGCATATTTCTGTCTCTTTGTGTTTCTGAGTGCGTTTGTGTGCATTTGCAAGTCAGTATGTTTTCAAAAATAAATCATTCTCAACAAGTTTGCATTGTAAAAATTATTTTTGAATTACATTTTCGCAATAAAATAAATATTTGACGTTGTTTCAATGAAAACGATTGAATTGATTCAAACATTGAACTCGCTCCAACCTCAGATCAATGTCATCGATCAGAACACCAACTAAATTAAAAAATAAATTTAAATTTGTTGTGATAGCCTCTGAAACGAAACACTGACATCTCCAGCCTTGGACAGAACAGAGATTAGGAGAAGTTCTCTCATATATATTCGAAACTGTAAATCTCTCCAAACGTTCATTGATGTTGGAAATTTAAGTCCAATCATTGCGACGTAGTATAGAAGATGGAATTAGGGATAATTAGGTACTTGCAAGTAAGTGTGGTCGAGTTCACAATCAGGTCATTCACAGTCTTATTGAATGTTGGAACACGAAGAAATGATCGAATATGCACTCCTACATATCGGTCTATGTTCTATCCCAACCCCTCGAATATTCAAATCAGGAGAAACAAATGGATTGTTCATTGCTTTAGCGGAATTCATAGTAAAAGGAGGAGAGGCTGAGTCCTTCTAGATAATTAGGCATCACTCTTGGAAAAAATCTCTTCTCCAGAACCCTTTATCCTTTTCTTCGTTTGGAGGTCATGTACCAGAACTAGATTCACTGTGAATATAACCGCATGCCTCAGTCAGACTTTACTCATCAAATCCTCTTCCTCCTTTCAACTGATAATGGAAAGCGCTCAGAGAACATGTGATGTCATATAAGCCTCTTGGATTGTAAACTGAAGTGTTGTGACTTCTGACACATTCCACCCCAATCGAGCACGAGCTCCTGCACATGTGGTCACCCAGAATGCAACACTTCCTAACACAACTTCCAAGAGAACATTCAATGAGTTTCCAATAGCAATGCACGAAAATATAAGAAAAGATGAAGGAGTGTGGTATTCATGCCATCAAACCTTTGTTCAATATGGCCATGGCTGACTCACTCTCGACTTCAACTGTGCTTTCCTGTCAACTCCTTGCTCGCCTCCACTCGAAGCCTAAAAGATCAATCTTCCTGCTCCAAAAGTACTTCAAATGATCGAGCATCACATCGTCTGTACGTTCGAACATTCAGTCGTTCACTGCTTTTTTCAGGCTGTCATGATTTGGGATGCCGATTGGACTCGGGTGTACGAAGTTAAAAATCACGCAATACCAGGATATAGTCCAACAGGTTAATTTGGAATCACTAGCTTTTGCAGAGCAGTTCATTCATCAGGTGGTGTTGGAGCATAGGAATTTAAGACACATAAGTTATAGCAAACGTTTATAGTGTGATGTAACTGAAATTATATACTGAAAAATACCTGGATTGCTTGTTACGTTTCCTATCTGTTAGCCTACCCATGTTGCTTTCTGTTTTTTCGTATGTAAATCATAAAACCTTTCTTTTTAATGTTGCATTGTCAAGTGAACTTTAGCAAGTGGTGCCATATTCGCCCAGACAATGAGTTGAAAGTGAGATTTCCAGTGTGAGACTGTCTGTGCCACAATGGTCAGACTGATTGTAATTTAAACAACGGACTTACAGAATCTTATGTGGATTCATGCAGTTGTGGAGTAAGACAAACGGCATGAATCCATGTAAGATTCCAAAACCCGTTTTTCAAATTTGAATCAGTCTGTATATGCCCTCCTCCATTCATCATTTTCATCCGTTTGGAAAAACCATTTTATCATTCAGTTTGTGAACATCACCCTTAAATTTGAGGTTTTAAAAGTAATATGACAAATTCATCTCATTCATCTCAACCACAAATACAACCGGGTCCAGAAAAACATAATTTATCAGAAAACACAATCGACTCTATCACAGCTAAATTAAGCTTCCCTGAGTACATGCAACATCACATAACGCGCTCTTCAAAATTAAAAGTTGAAATCAAACACAGTTTCTTTCAATAGAGCCGTCATAGAGACAGAGAATGAGAGAGGATCAGCCAAATCGCCATGTCCAACAGCTTCAAAAAACTGACTGCTTGCTATATCAAACGAAATATCACGCTAAACTGGCAAAACTGGTCTCTGTATTTCATAGTACACATGCTTTGTAAAGAAATAATTTATAAAATTCTCAGTGACATAAGCTGAGAGATATCAGAAGTTTAGATTTTACGACACTTTTGAAAAAAGGACAACATTATACTGCTAATGAAGCAGTGTCTTCACACAACTCAACTAGTTTCTCAGACACAATTTCTTTTTTTCCGCAATCTATATTCAATCTGTTTGATTCAGTTAAGTTTTGTTTTGGAAATGCTGTGTTCTTATTACTCGGTAAAATCGACTCAAACAGTTTGTTCCGAATATACATTCGACTAAATTCCTTATGCCGTGTGCCCTCCTCCTTCAAAATGGGCACCATATCCATTGCAACCATCCTGGACTTTGTTGAGTTCGGAAAGTTTTTTTTAATATCAGAAAATTCTCTGTAACATCTTTTACAAAATCCAAGAAACAGACCAGCATGTTTCAATTGGTGGCTTGACATGTTGTCATGTAAGTTGGCCTGAAGACAAGATCCTAACGTCAATGAATTATTTTCGGTATTTTTGCATATCCAATGTTACTACCAATGCAAAATATTGGTTTGACTTATCTGCAACATATCATGCTCTTGTCCAGAATTTCTCTGTCTCATTTTCCAAGTGTTGTAAAAAATCTTTTACAATTCTCTTTCTTTCTTTTATTCTCACATCGAAGATTATGCTATCATTCTTTATTTTGTTTTGTCACTTTACGTTCCTATTTAGATTTCTACCACTTTATTCACTTTATATCAGTCAACTGTCGGGTCCTAAAGAAGGGCATATCAATCCTGTGACCAGCGAGCAGTTTCCATTACCTTGCACACGTTAATTTGGAACCTCGGACATTACAGCACAGTACAGACCCTAGAGTAATTGATGCTGCGCCATCCTGTGAAACCAATCTAAATCCATCTGAACTACAGTATTTGATTCTCGTCCACATGGTCATCAAATGTCCATTCAAATGACTTCAAAGTTGACGAATCTACAACTGTTGCAGGCAGTGCATTCCACGTTGCAACTGCTCTTTGAGTAAGGAAACTACGTTTGACAATTGTCTGATATCTTTCACCCCACAATTTAAAGGTCGTCCCCGTCGTGCTACCCACCACCATCCTTGGAAATAAAAGGCTCCCACTGTGCCCTCGATTTATGTGTCTCCATAAAGTCACCTCTCAGCATTCTCCTCTCTTCGGAAAACATCCTCAAGTCCCTCAAACTTTCCTCGAAAGACATTCCCTTCATACCAGACTATATTCTAGTAAATCTTCTCTGAACCCTTTCCAAAGCTTCCACATTTGTCCTATAAAGCGGTGCCAAGAACGGCCACACCAGAATTTTTTTGCAGCTGCAGCATGTCCACATTCTTCCAAAACTCAATTCTTTTACGAATAAAAGCTAAAACACCGTATGCCTTCTTAAAAACCCTATCAGACTGAGGGGAATCTTTGAGACACCGACACGCACGGAGGCCGAGATCTCTCTGCTCATCTACATTACCAAAAATCTTACCCTTCGCCCAGTAATCTACATTCTCATTACTCCGTTAAGCCTGAATCCAGCTCACACTTTTCTGCATTATACTCCATGTTCCACCTCTCAGGACCGCGCTATAAGGTCCTTTAGCACTATCCAAAATTATAACAACCCAAAGTCCACACATTTACCAACCCATTTTTCTGCGCATTCACCCAGGTCATTTGTAAAATGGCAAACAACAGTGTACTCGAAACAAATCCTTGTGGAACTCAAAGAGTAATTGAACTCTAGGATGAACATTCCCCATCAATCATTAGTTTCAGCTCAACATTTGTCTGTGGCGAGGAATAAAATCAGTGCAGAGAGTCTTAGAGTTGAAGAGCACGGAAATAGGTCTTTCTATCCAACGAGTCAATACTGAACATAATTCCGAGTTGAGGTAATTTTTCCTGCCTGTTCCTGCTCAATATCCCTCCAAACCATTGTTCAGTATGTATTTAGCCAAATGTATGGTGCATATTGTTATTGAGCCCACATCAATCGTTTCCTGAGGAAGGACGCACGACACATGAAACATCCTCTGCATAGAATAAAATGGCCTTCATGTCTTTTTCAAATCTGTCCAGTCTGACCTTTACAAATATGCTCAGTTGTCTTGAAATTCCCCTTACTCGGCAAGGCCCAACTTACATTAACCCAGTAAGACTGTAAACAGATAATTTTACAGCCTCCTTACACCAATGAAAAAGCTGCAGCCTATCCATCATTTTTTGCAAATCAAACATTTTATACACCGCAACATGTTGCCAGATTTCATCTAAATCCTCTCCAGATTAATAATGTTCTTCCTATAACTGAGTGACAAGAACTAGATACAGCATGCCGAAGAGGACTCACCAATTTCCAGTGCAACGTTAACATGACTTCTCTACTCCCATACTCAACAAATTGAGTGGCGAAGCCAAGCGGTCTGAGCACCTTTTTAAAGTCCTGCATTTGTCTGTTAAACTAAAACGCAATACAACGCAATTTTCCGAATAAGTTCGCTGTGGGAAATCACACTGGAGTCGGAGGTAGCAATTTAATGTACCGCGCATGCGGTCCTGATTAATGCAGGGAAATTCTGTGGAGTAGGAAGTGGAAACTAAAATTAGGTTACAAAAAATGACGTAACACTACGTATGTGATTTATATAATGGCTAGGACATTGGCATCACCATTTTGTCATGTTCGAGGTTTCACCTGATTGAACACGAAAACACTGGCAAACAAAGCCTCAGCAATACCCCAAACACAGCTCTCTCACCATCTCAATCTGTGTGTGGAATTCAACATGGCAGTAAGGACGCTGCACTACAGTTGTACATCATATTCTTGAGCTTACCTCCTGAAACCTGCGTGCAGAATTGTCAGTAGTATATTTTTAAATATATAATTATCTTGGAGGTTCTCCAGAGGTGCTTTTCTCACTTGTTGCCTCAGATGAGCAGGCTCACTGTTCCTTGAAGTTGGAGTCGTAGGTATAGAGCAGAATGAAGATTGAGCTTGGTATGAGTTCGGAGGTCGTATTGCCGTCAGACACGACATTGATTTGGCTACTTTTGAAACGATGCACCCAATTCTTGTCTACTTGCGACAGGAAGGATGTTGTGAAACTTTAAGTGTCCAGAAAAAGATTTTCAAGTATTGTGGCAAGGTTGGAGTGTTTGACTAATGCGAAGAGTGCGAATAGACGAGGGCTATATGACCTCTAGCGTGGGTGGCTGAGGAGTGACATGGAGAAGGTTTGGAAATTACTGATGGGTGTAGGTTGTGTGAACAGCCAAGGTGTTTTCCCGAGGATAGGATGTCCAAAGCTAAAGGCCATACGTTTATTATGAGAGAGAAATATTTCAAATAGACCAAATGGGCAATGTCTTCATGCAGTGGGGTGTGTGTATGGAATGAATTTCCAGAGGAACCGGTGAAGGCTGGTATCATTACAATATTTGAAATGAGTCCGGACCAGTATTTTAAAAGAAAGGATTAACTGGGATATGAGCCAAATGTTGACGAATGGGGTTAGCTTTATCTAGGTTATCTGGTCTGCATCGGCAAGTGTAACAAATTGGTCTGTTCTCGTACTGGGAATCCGTGTTTGCGTGGACATAGTCAAGTTGAAGTTGAAGGGCTGGACTGTACCTTTAAAAGAGAACGAATGTAGGTCTTAACTTAGAAATTGCAAGGACTTTGCATCTGATTCGGTGGCAGTCGCAGAGTGCTCGGGAAAATTGAAAAATCTCACTCTTGGATTTGAAGTAGTTGAGATTTGGTCGTTTTTTCACAACAGGTCGAATTTAAGCAATCAATTGAAAATATGCCACCATACACTAAAATGCAATCAAGCTTTAATTTACTGTTGTTTTTACAATATCAAATCAATGAGATTGTCCGATACTGAGCAGTTTTAAAATGTGGTCATTCAGAAAATTGGTCAGAGGGCAATTACAATCGAGACAGAAACCTGTGTAGAGCAATCATCTCGTTCTCCAAGAAATGAGCAAACACGCTTTCGCCATGATCAATTTCAAATGGAATGTACTTGTGTTAAAGAGAAAAATCCCATCCAGTGAGATCCTCATCCAGAAAAAAAAAAGACAAAGCAGAAGACAGCAGTTGCATGGTTTGCAAATTCAGTTGATGTTTGTTTAGTACGTGTGTAATTGAAACAGTCATGATTTTGAAGTGACGGTGTTAGACTTGAGTGTACAAAGCTGAAAATCCCACAACACTAATCTTTTGTCCAACATGTTTATATGGAAGCATGAGCTTTTGGAGTGCATAGGAAACAGAATTTTTGACAAATACCATAATGTGATGTATCTGAAATTATATGGTGAAAAAAGACGTGGATTGTTTGTTAAGTCTCTGATCTTTTAGAATGGGCATTCTTTAGAACCTTATTGCAATTGCGTATTTTAATAGTGTTTGAGGCGTATGATCAGCAGTTCAGAGAAAGGAATGCGTGGAGTTGTGAATAGTTATTTAATATTCACTTTTACAGTTAAATACTTTGATGCTACTTTCTTAAAATAGTGGCATTTGGGAGGTACCTGTGACTCATATTTCAAACAGAATGCGATCTTTACTCGGCGTTTGATTTAATTTAAAGAGGGGTGCACCTCTGTGCCATAACTGTATAACTGGTGGCAAGCGGCTAGTTTTCCACGGGTGAGCTGTGGTGTGAAGAATAACTGCATAAAATACGACATAATCTTCAACGTATGCACATGAATAAATGTACAAAATACTACATAATCTTCAAAATATGCATTTGAAGATTATTTAACTTGATAGTTTCTAATGATGTTTTAAAGGTGACTGCTTATCTTTTGAGGTCTGAGGGCAAGGATGAGTTTTATGTGATTTTTTGGATCCTTTGTGGCAGAATATACTGGGAGGCTGACATCATGCTTCTCGTGCCACCCTCTTGTTTAGTCAGTTCATGGTTGACATGATTGTAACTTTGACTCCACATTCTTGACTTATCTGAAAATCTGCTCACACCTGGCTGACCAAGAAAATGTTTACCTCTGCCTTGAAAAACTGTGTACAGTATAGTCTTACACCTCATTTCACATACAGAGTTACACAATTTCAACACTCACAAACGGAAAAGTCCATCACTATTTTCAATAAGTAACATCCACACTTCCAGGATCCCACAACATGTTTGTAAAACTTTATTCAACGTAATATATTCAACGTGTGACTTCTGATTCACCGTTCAGAAACACAAAAGCACAAATGGAACCCTCAGAATTGCACATTTCCTCGCAATCACTTGTTATTAAATCTAAACGGTGCACTTTTGAAGATCACTGATGTTCCTTAGACAACAACATTCTAACACTACAAATCCACCAATCGTGAATGACATTTTCTGCTGATCGATGGGAACACCAAAACTGTCAATCTCCGCCCCTCCCCCAAGCTACTTACCATCCTGATTTGGAAAGATATCATTGTTCCTTCAGAATTGCTGGGGTAATGTACTGCAACTCCTTACTAAATCGTATTCTGGTAATATCTATCGAAGTTTTTGCAGACCGATAAAACAGCAGACTAGATACTTTCACAAGCAAATTGGAATGTATCATTAATGCAGTGCCAGCAAATGACGTGCACATATCATGGACAGAATGAATTCAAGACAAGGTACTTCGTTCACTGGTATTTCTCAGAGAGTTTCTAATCTTGCCCCCAAGTGGCTAGAAATAGTCAGTACACCTCGCATGGAAATGGTCACCTCCATCACTTAATTAATACAGCAATGGTTAATATCCCGGTAGTTTTTGCAAAATCACCTACTCTTGCTATGGATGTTCTAGATTAAAAAAAAACAAAATAAAACAGAGACCTTCATGGCCAATGTGAGCACAGGCTTTACCCTGGTATGGTACAACGTGTTTTCTTAAAATTGGGACACATTGCTGATTCTTCTTTGCACCAAATGTACCGCAGTCAGTGCACCTACTTCTCAAATTTGTTGCAGAAGGGTACCTGCAAATCTTAGGATTCAACAGATGAGACCAAATTGCCACAGGTTCCTGACCTGTAACAACAAAATTTTGCTCTCTCATTGCAGAGTTTCTTCTTTCTGCAATCTTCGTTCAATTTGTCACTCACTTCACAGGTCCGCAGTTAATTGATCTATAAGCACAAGCACAACTTCGTGGAAAGCATTCATTATACCGTCACTTTGCCAAGTTTACTATGTCCCACAAATAAACAGGATGATCACGAGGTGTTGATCAGAACAGCCACCTTTGCTGTCTTTGCTCTCTTCTGTTAATTTCCCTTGCTGCAGATATACAGTCAGGTGTGCCATTACTGTCAGCAATGTGAAAATTGGACACATGATCTTACATTGAAGTGGTTGATAATATATGTCACACCACCTTCTCAAGTCCAGCAAATCTAAAATCAATTGCAAAGGGGAAGGAATTCACTTTGATATGGAAATTGAAAAAAGTTCAGGAAACGTTCTAAGGCGAAACCGATTCACCTTTCTTTTGGTAAACTTGTATGTCATTTTGGAAACATTGGAAAGACGAACTTTTGTTGTCTGTCCTGAATTTCCGTGAATCGAGTGGCTTTGTCAGCCATTCTCAAGGACAGGTAATAACGTTTGTCCGAAATCTCAGATATCTGAAACTGAATGCAATCCCATTTTTCCAAAGGACATGAATGAACCAGATTTAGAAAATCAATCTCATTAAAATCTCCTCGAGTTAAGAGTGACCACAGACTTGTCTTAAATAACAGAAGCTGCAAAGAAATGTGACGAATTTGAGATGAAATCCCCAAATGACAAGCCAGGGACTCTGTGCTGAAACAAATATCTGCCAGCAGAAAAGCAGTAAATACTTCTGATCGAATTAGTTACAGTTACAATTGCAGGCGGAAGAAATTGGAATACACAAATCTGGATACAACAGATGTACAGAAGATAATGTATTCTGCAGCCGGAGTCAGACTGAGGTGGAGTTTTGGAATATTGTAGAATTAGTAGAGCACAGTGTTCATGCTCGTTAAGGGTGTCTTTGCAAAAACACATAAGGACAAGCTTCATCTGAGGAGTAAGAGGGTGAAGAGTTCGGGCATAGCACCTTCATCAGAAATGTGTGAAGGGCTTATGCCCAAAACGTCTGCTCTCCTGCTCCTCGGATGCTGCCTGATGTGCTGTGCTTGTTCCACTGCCAAACTTTTCTTCTCTGAGTGACCAGATTCTGCCCTCCTTCCTTTCGCCTATTGTGTTCTTGTTGGAAATAATTTGGAGACAATAACTAAAGTCATAGCAAGATCGCTCTGGGTAGTAACGAACAGTTTAGTTTATCCTCAGATGTTGTCTTCCAAGGTGATTTATAACAGAGTTTATAACGGAATTTATGGCAGTTGCTGCTCCTTTTAGAATTTCAACAACTAAGGCAGTAATACAGTGCAATTTGGTTTATAGGATTTGCAGCCAGATAGAGACACTTACCAGGAACACCAAAAATGGCGAGGATGGGATAGTAACCAGCTTGAATCACCCAAAGGACAGACAAGATTTGCAGTGATAAGGGTGCCCAATCTTGAGAAAGATAGTAAAGACCCCAGGATAGCCTTCTGTCCATTGTTGTTGTATTACGGTCTAGCATTCTCTGATTGTGATCCATTGTGGAACATTCCAGTCTGTTGATCTCACAGTATAATTATACGTATCTCACTGTTTCGAGAGATGCTGATTCCCTGTTAGTGCAGGATGTGATTTCCACTGATGAAGGGCGTTTGCCCAAAGCGTCGAAATTCCTGCTCCACGGATGTTGCCTGATATGCTGTGTTTTTCCAGCACCACTCTAATCTAGACTCTGAAATCCCTCATCTACAGTCCATGCTTTAGCCTTGATTTGCACTGACTCTCTGGCATAAGTCATTGAACGGAGTCCTTTATAAACAGTGGAGAGAAAATCTCCAGCCACACTGTTCAAATCCATGGAGATTAGCATTCATTACAATCACAGAAACAAACTCGAGTTAACTGCTTGAAATCTGACACCTTTTCTATTAAAATGAACCCTTATAATTAACCAGTCTGAATGGAAGTATTGATAAATGCGGAAAGCATTGCTGGAAATAACAGAGGGAATGACCATCATCGTTCTGTCTTCCATCGATGTGGGCATGCATTATTGTTAAATTCGTTTCCAAATTTGGAGAAGAAGACCTGAAATCATTGGTTAGAAAGTAGGTATTTATAAGGAAAATGAAACAAACTGGAGATGTGAATATAAAGTTTTACCTGGAGAATTGCTTTCAGTACACAGAGACAACAGGCCAAAGGGCCCGTTTTTGAGCTGCATATCTTTATGGCTCAAGAAGCATCAGCAAAAAATATAATCGAATGTCAATTAATTGGACTTGCTTCGGAAAATAAAAAGTCCCATTTATAAAAGGGGAATGATTTTTTTTACATGATGATTAAATTTTTAAAAAAGCTGGTCATGACGGAAGATGGCAGTTCATTTGATATTCTTCGGTCATCACTATTTCAGCACTGCATTTTTGAAATCGTAGCGCATAAAGCGAATGCACAGTAGAATGAAGCAGCACTGAAGAATGAAGAACGAGTTGTGACAACAGAAATAAGACTGAGAAAGTTGAAATCAGTGAGCAGAAAGTGTATGACTTTATGGGAAAGCTAATTACTACATTTCAATTATCTTTTGAGACAGTTTACTTAACGGGTTCGTGGGATGATGTACGTTTCAACTACATATTTTGCACATGCGGAATTTTTGTGATGCGCTGATACGAACTGGAGTGTATGTAAATGCGTAGAGATCTTTTTAAGACGTAAAAGGTGAAGAAATGATTTGACAGACAACTGTTGAGATAATATAGCTCCATGTAAGGGTGTTAGAACTGGCTCACGCCGTTTTAAATGTACGCTCTCCAAATTTTAGGCGATGGTAAGGAGTTACTTGTTCTCTCAAATGTCATTTTCACCTGACACGCCTCTATCCAGGGAGCACGAATGAATTTGACTCTTGTTTCAATGGTGAGCTAGGGATTGTGTGGAACAATTTTGAGTTGTTGAATGATCTGTTTCTGTTCCTATATTTGCTCTTATGTTACAACTTTTTTTATTGGAGTGAAGAAATACTTTTAATTAAGGAACCTTCCCCTACATTGCCGCGATGGTAATCAAGTTTGGGATTCAAACTTGAGCTTAGTTATTTAGTGATCAAACCACTCAATGTCTACTTAGAACAGACAGAAAGGGGTGTTCACCCACAATGGGATTAGTCCTGATTCTCTGAATGCGTCAGTAGGCTTGAGAAACTCAATGGTCATCTGCTGCTCTTAAAATATGTTGTTTGTTTAATCGATCGCTACATCCTGTCACTGCGGCCGCAGAATAGACTATGGAACCACCCAGTATGGGTACCCTCGGAAAGAATACTTATTTCCGCTGAAACATTTAGCAGGAACGGAGTTATAGAATTAAACCTTTTTCAGCAGATTACACAGTACATGATGAGTTCTTTATAACTGAAGAAAACAGGTTCCCCGAACAGTCAGAAGGAAGTAGAATGAAGGGAGAAACGTGGAAATTTATGGGTTGTGTAGCTGTAATGAGTGGATAAAATTGAAAGAGTCTTTTACTTCCTCAAGCCTGCTGCAACTTTCCATATAATGTGATTGATCATTCATCTCAATGTCCTATGCCTGTTTTCTCGCTTTACTCTTCGATCTATTTCACTGCAAGAATTATGCTTTTCTCCACATTGATACAAGTCAATATTTTGGTTTCAATCAGTTTCTGCGACAGAAACTTCAAAGGCCTTGATACCCTTGAGCAAGAGACAATTCACTAACTCCATCCACCAGTCTGCATTTTATTAAAATTTCAAGCCAAAATGGGCGATGCTCATTCTGACATTTAGGTTTACTTTTGTAGACAGTTTAGGTAGGATGTAATAGTTTGGAGATGGTGTGTTGTCTATTACAACCTACACTGCAAGTATTGTATATTTCTTTCGGCACTCTGATGTTTTTGCCAGATGACAATAAAAGAAAATTCATTTTTACGTTATAACTTTTAATTACTGTCCTCACTGCTCATGGTGCGGCCTGCTCCACACTGAACCGCAGATCCAGATTTGGTTATATACATAGGAACATAAGAACCAAATCCACTAGTTGGCCATCTGGCCTTTCGAGCTTGCTCCACCTTTCAACATCATCATGGTTGAGCATTTCGAGGACTCAGCTCCACTAACCGGTGTTCTGACGATATCCGTTAATTCCTTTGTTATTCAAAAATATCGATATTGACACTAAACATGTTTACTGCAGTATCATTAATTACATCACTTGGCATGAAATTTCATAGACTTTTGATATTGTTGGTGCGGAAGTTCCTTCTCAATTCAATGCTAAACCTTGTCACTCTCGGTTTGAGGCTCTGCCCTCTTATGCTTGTTTCCCCAACCAATGCAAACATCCAGTCTGCTCCTATCTTATCTGTTACATCCAGAATGATATATGTTCCTTTTAGATCGGCCCTCACTATTCTGAAAACATAAAATCAAATAATCCTAGTCTATCCAATATCTTCTCTTAAGTCAATCCACTCAACCCCGAAAACATCCCAGTTTAGCCTCTCTAAACCCTCTCGATTTCCAGTCCACCTTTCTCAATTAAAAAGACCAGAATTTGGAAAGAATATACAGGCAATCGAGTGGGTGTCGAAGAGGTTCACTAGGTTGATTGTGGAATTGAGCGGATTGGCTTTTGCGGACAGACTGAGTAGACTGGCACATTTTATGCTTTCAGAAGAATGAGGGCTGATCTTGAAGAAACCAGAACTGCACATCGTACTCCAGGTCTGGCTTCAGCAGCGACTTGAGCAGCTGCAACATATCCTCCCTGCTTTTAAACTTAATGCATTTTACAATGACGGACAAAATCATGATTTGGAGATGCCGATATTGGATTGGGGTGTACAAAGTTAAAAATCACACAACACCAGGGTATAGTCCAACAGGTTTATTGGTAGCTCTCCGAAATCTAGCGTGCTAATAATTAAACTTGTTGGACTACATCCTGGTGCTGTGTGATATTTATTTGCCTTCCTGATGTTTTTTACATCTCCAGACCAACTGCCTGCGGTTCCTGCACAAAGACACCAAGCTCGCTCCCCATATCAACATGCTGCAATTTTTTGCCATGCAAGTAATAATCCTTTCACTCTTATTTCAACCAAAATGTATGACTTCTCTCTTATTAACATTGTATTCCATCTGCTAGACCTTTGCCCAGTCACTTGATGTCTTGATGTATCAATGCTCGTCTGCACAGATTCACAGTCATCTGCATACTTTGGTCTGCCATTCATCTTAGTCTAATCAGCAAACTTTGACAAAATGCACGTGGTTCGCAACTGCGAATCGTCTGCCTAAACTGTAAATTTATTACAGTCGCAATACTAATCCTTGAGGCACACCACTTCCTGATTTCCAGCGAGAACAATATACACTTGATGTGATTCTGTTCGCCAAGCTGGGAATTTGTGTTGCTAACGTTTCATCCCCTGTAGAGGTGACATCCTCAGTGCTTGGGAACCTCCTGTGAAGCGCTTCTGTGATGTTTCCTCCGGCATTTATGGTGGTTTGTATCTTCCGCTTCCAGTTGTCAGTTCCAGCTGTCCGTTGCAGTGGTCGGTATATTGGGTCCAGGTCGATGTGCTTATTGATTGAATCTGTGGATGAGTGCCATGCCTATAGGAATTCCCTGGCTGTTTTCTGCTGGCATGTCCGATAATAGTAGTGATGCCCTAGTCGAACTCATCTTGCTCGTCATCTACGTGTGTGGCTACTCAGGATAGCTGGTCGTTTCGTTTCGTTTCGTGGCTAGTTTGTGTTCATGGATGCAGATCGTTAGCTGTCATACACTTACACTCACACTGTGCTTTCTGCTAGTCAACAAATGATCAATTCTCTATTACTGTACAAAATAATGTGCATTCAGTCAGCAAATTGGACGTCGAGCTCCTGAGCAATTATCACTTTGACTTTCTGCTCACTCAGTTCTCTGTCAAAAGCAAAGAACAATGCATCACCGGAACTGACCCTTCCACCTTATATGCCTCTGTTGAGAGATTTTGCCTGTCTATAGGAAAACAGTCTTCATTTGGAGTGTCCGTATCTCTGCATTCACCCTTAAAAAGGAAACTGTTGTCGAGGACACTAATGAGATGCAGACTACTGCACTAAATGGCCTTCAAGTTCACAAGGAGAAGAAAAAGTCTCCGTTCTCTGTCCTGTTCGTTTGACTGCTGACACGGAGATCATGCTCTCTGGTCCTCATCTCCTCTATAAGGAAAAATAAGCTTGTCACATTTACCATGTCAACCCAGATAAGATCATTACATTTTTATCACGTGTAAAGTCCAATGAGTACAGGCCAAAAATTAGCCAAAAAACAGGAAAGTCAATGTTTCGGGCAAAAACCGTTCCCCAGATTGACATTGATTATCAATGCTTTCCAGCATCTGCACATGTTGCTGCCTCCCAACAAATCAACCTCTCGTCATATGTATATTCCTCCATTGCGGTATCAATTTCGTAAACATTTCTGCATTGTTTGCATGCTGGTTTGACTTACCTAATATGTGAGCTGCAAAACTTCTCACTCTGCTTCAGCTTTACCTTGTATATGGCAAGACATCTCCACACTTACTGTCCATTTTCCTTGAAATAAAGTACAACATTCAATTTACATTCATGATTGCAACTTACACCTGGATGTAAATTGAATGTTGTAAAACTTTTGTTTTATGTACAACTGTTTCTGAATTTCTCTGTGCTGAAGTTTTTTTTCCAATCTGTCTTAATTCAAATAATATACAGCTATTCTACTCTCTTCCCACAATGTCTCAATTCCAACGATTATATTGCATTCACTACGAATTTGATCATTCACATAACCTGTCAATACCTCCTATAGACTCCTTTGTCGTCCTCACTCTTTGCTTTCCCACCCACCGTTGTGTCATGCAAAAAAAATGGCGGTGCAATTACTCTGTCATCTAAGTCACTGGTTGCATCTGCAAGGAAATTATGAATTGGAATAATGCTTATAATCCCAGTGAATTTTCCGAACCGTAAGAGTTTGGAGCTTCCTATGTTTCAGATGCACAAGTGCCTTGGAATCTACCAGAATTACTGTCCATCACTTGCCAGAGAATGATATGTTTTGCATATTGTCTAAAGAAGTTAAAGTATGAACTGTTTAAAAGTGTAAAGCCAGAAACAATGGAGCGAGGATTGAGCATGACCTCAAAGCTGGAAATGCCAGACAAACAACAGATGAAGGACAACATGGAAGACAGGTTTGGGGTGAAAGGGAAGGTAAAGAGATGGGCAAAAACGTGCTGGATGTCAGCACATGGTAACCGTATGAAGAAATGGATCTCGAAGTTTCAATGTTGCTGCTAATTGATCAGATTCTACGTGCATTTTAATAGGCCGTACATATCGGTCTTGTTTAAATAATTAAAACTCACTCTACTTCAATCCTACTGCTATCAAAAATAAAGGTGGTGCTTCGAGAACGATATCTTCAAAACGAACTGGATTGAGGTCCCTAGATGCCCTATTGTTTTTAGTCTATGTCTCTCTCGGTGGTAAAATTGGCGACAGGGTCTGCAATCTGGCAGAGCTAAAGTTCTGTAATGTCTCCTCACAACCACGCTAAAATATTGCAACAAGGGATTTTGCACGGGGAAGTATTATCAGTCTTCATGTTGCAATTGATCAGCAGCACAATCCTGGAACTTGCTCTGAATAGGAAATGCAATGTTCTGAAGCAGGAAGAGCTGAACCATTGGAGATGTGAATGGGGTTATTGGCGAGTTCAAGATTTGAAGTTGAACCTGGGAATTTGAGAGGTCGGTGAGTTGCATTGCATTGAAATAGTGGCCAATGGGGAAGTTGCCAAAGTATGAATTTTGAAATGAACTGGTACTTAATATTTCCCTAGCTCGATCCGTTAATAATCCATGATTCTTAATTTCGCTGTCGTGGCTTCGAGTCCCAATTTGGGGCCATTTATTTCCGGAATTGCGCTTCCAAAAATGGAGCCCAACTTTCCATTCCAATATCAATGCTATCGCTGAAAGCAAAGTCTTTCTGCTACTGTTATTGCGAATAGCCCAGTTGCTGCTTTCTGAGTGAAAACTGTCTCTGCTGCATTGGAAACGGCAGAAACAAGTTTGTGGGTGTGGCATAATTTCTAACAACTAACGACCCTTTCAAAGAGCAGGCACCAGAACAAAATGTGGGGAATTAAAACTGCTCAGAGTCACCGAATGCAAATAGCCACTTCATGAAGCATGCAGTGAAGAATCTGATCGTGGCAGCTCCATGCCAACTTGAAATTATGGCCCTGTCTGGGTTTGTTCTTGAAATGTTTATTTCAGGTTAGCGAGGGGAAACATTGTGTTTTTCTAACCAGAGAGAAGTGATCTCGATGAAAGGGGAAGCAAAACCTTCCCAGAGCAGAGAGAGTGGATCGGTCCAGATCCTCTATTTTATTCGTTCTTTGCTAGTTTCAGTCACATCCCTTTCTGTCTTATACCGTTCTCCCATTTGATTTTTAATTTCTTCTCTCTTCAGCCTATCACAGAGCTTTGGGTTTGTTTGTCTTCCTCTCGCACTTTCCAGTTTATGGATTTATGTCAATCCTTTACGATATCTTATTTATTTCAGTTCTGTTGGAAGGTCATCGAGCTGAAGTGTCAGTTGTTTTTATTTTCTCTCTCGCTGTCTATTGGTTTTGCCTGATTTTCAAAATATTTGCAGCATGGTCTGACAATAAAGTTCGGAATCACTCTGTAACATGAACAAGATGCACGGTCTGAGAGATAGTAGAAAACGGGAAGGATTAACTCAACCCAAGTAATGAGTCACGAGTCAAGTCATGCACTGACTACTATCATCTCATGGGTTTCTGAGATTCTGAAATTAATACTGGTGTGAGTAGCATCAACGTCCAAGGCTTTATTTTGAACAAACTCAAAATGTCAAATGATCTCCTTCTGACCACATTTACATTATTTTTCTAATTGAGTATTAATCCCATTCAAATCAATAGCTCAACTGAAGAGACCTGTTCATGTGGCTTGTGGTGAGGCAACAGCACTTGCAGTCTCTGTGAATGTGTGAATTTCAATTCCCATTTCTGTCAACATTTCAGGTTAGTTACTAACCAGGCACTTGCAGCTCCTCCTTTATGATTCTCAGCGAGCAGTTGCTGCATGTAGTGTTCCTCCTGGGCCGAATCAATCAGGCCAGCTGGTTTAAAATGCCGGCTGATGGAGAAAATATGGACAGACGACACTGACAGGACAGACTGATTGTCATTTGTCTCTTCCATGACTCTTCCCTGATTGAAATATTTTCAAACAATGTTATATCCACATGTTGGCTCCCTTGTGATTTTTCAGCAGATGCTTCTGAACCACAGAATTTTTATGGAGACCAATGGAAGATGTTTGGTGCAACATGACTGCATCAAGTCTCGATGCAGTTTTCGATATGATCAACTTCGCTCCTCTTTCTTGTTTCCATTTTTATTTGTATCATTGTTTCCATTGAAATAAATATCGAATGTCCTCTTCAATGTCTCAAACTACTATTAACACGTTCATTGCGTGGCTTCATGTCAAATTGTTATCGAAAAAATCGCTTAGAATGAAAATATACATCACGAGGAAATTTGTGCCTTGTTCATTTTATTCACTAAAAGGAGAATTCGTAATAAACTTCCAACTCGAGACTCTTCAATCATCTCCAAACAGTTTTCGAGGCATCATGCATCGCAGTGTGACATAAAGACACATTTTCAGGAAGGTAAGCATGAACTCAAGTCAAGTGTGGATTCTATGTTCCAATGGGCAACAGTGGTTTTATCAGAGATTAGAGAATTGTTTCCATTATCCATAAGAAATTGTTTGGATGAGAGGTTTGTGCTGAATATAGAATGAGGAAAACAAATGGCAAAAGCAGCTTTGAATCGAAATGTTGAAAAACGATTTTTTTTTAAATTGATGGTCGAATTATTCGTCTTCAATAATTTCACTTGACCATGTTCTCTGCCTTGCCGGAAATGATATTTTGCTTTTCGAATGAGTATTGTAAAATACTGCAAATTTCCCTTTTAGTTGCGTCTTGGAATCTCGACGAAGCACTAGCATAATGCAAGAGTTAAAGTTTGAACTCGGAGATCCAAGATGGCGGCGACTCAGCAAGTCTGAGTTTACAGTGCTCTTCCCAAAACCTGGGTAAAGTGAGTTACTCACCCCCACCACACTTACCAAACCACCCAAAAAAAATTTCTAACCTTAATTAGCTGTTTATTATTATATTTAAGCAGTTTAATATTAAGTGGATAATGAGTAAACCAAAGGGACCCCGCAGCTCTCAGAAAACAAAGACCCCTCCCCCACCCTCCTCTCCTCCTCCGGCTGCAGCTGATGTAAAAACAAGCCTTGAAGAGATGATTGCCAGGCTGGAAACGACACTCGTCAATTTCATTGCAGAATCCAGACAGAGATGGAATGCATTCGAAGAAAAGCTGCAGAAACATAGCCAGGCTCTCGAGGAATTACAGGGCCGAGTGAAGGGGGCGGAGCTAAAGGCCACGACCTCCGAGGCTGCAGCACAAACAGCTGCAGAACAGGTGCGAGCTCTGGAGCAGAGAGTCCGGGCCTTTGAAATCTACATGGATGACCTGGATAATAGAAATCAGAGAAAGAATATCCGTCTTCTGGGCCTCCCTGAACAAGAAGAGAAGGGACAGTTAGCAGTATTTCTGGAGCGATGGTTGCCCCAGCTTTTAAACCTGGGGGCTGAAACTTACCGGGTAAGGGTGGAGTGGGCCTACCGGGTCGTAGCACGTGGATCTGGCCCAAAGCAGCGCCCACGCCCTGTCCTGTTCCGGCTGCAGAGTTATAGGGAGAGGCAGATACTCCTGGATGCCTCCAGAAATCTTGGAAAGGATCCTAAAGCCATGATTTATGAAGGATCCAAGATTATGTTATTTCAGGACTTCTCCCCGGCTTTGGCACGAAGGAGGAAGGCGTTTGATGAGGTGAAGAAATGTCTAAGGAACTTAAATATTCAATACACCTTACGTTACCCAGCGACGTTATGCTTTACCCACGAAGGATCCGAGTATAATTTTAGATCACCAGAAGAGGCTAAGGAACTTTTAGACTCGTTTAAATAAATCGTAAGAGACAATTTATGTTGGCTTGCCTCTTCCACACTCCGTGGGGAGAAGTGGATACTTTACTCTACTTTACTTTTGCTTCTGGGAGCAGGGTTGTCTTCCTTTGCTATTTTATGTTATTATACTTAACTGTAATTTGTTGGAGTTGTAATTTTATAGTTATGTGTGTTTGTACGTGGCATTGATGCTATCAGATATACTCAGGTATGGGTGGGGAGGGGTGGGGGTGGGGCGCTCACTGTTAACTCTAGCTCGGTATTATATCTAAATCCTATTAAGGAGCGCCCGGGTCAAGGGTGGGACACTGTTTGGGAGAGGATATGGTGGACCTTTAGAAAGGAAGTAAGGCCCCCTGAGAACAAGGGGGAGGATCTCCATTCAAACATGTTTTTTTTTTGTTCTTATTGTTTGGAAATAGTTTCCTTTTTATTATACTGTTATGAGTGTATTAGAGAACATTTTCTCTTGTTTGAAGGATGTAAGTGACTCAACTATACACTCTGGATAATTGTGGATTAGATTAGTAGTTAACTGAGTTTCATTGTTTTTCTTTCTTCTTTAGTATCATTCCTTTGAATTTTGATGATTATATATTTAAGATCTATTTTTATATTAATGTTTGTGCTTGAAAGTTTTGTTTATTTTTGTAAATCTGTCAAAATATTAAATTTCTAATAAAAATATCTTTAAAAAAAAGTTTGAACTCGAGCACAAGTAGAGACTGGGAGTGAAAAAGTGAAGAAACTAACTGCAGAAATTTGCAAACACTTACTATCGATGTGGTAATGGTATAGTAAATCTGCGTGGGATCTGACAGCTCTTCCTGACAAACGTACCACTCTAAATCCATCAATCGCAAAGAAGTATTCCAGGCCTCTTTCTTTCCTGTAAATTTCTATCATTTCTTTGTATTATTTCCTGACACTACAGTTCCACTTTTCACTGTCAATCTATTATTTTACAACTCTCTGTAATGAACTGTTTCCTGATCTTCTAACCAACAGTGTTTCAGTTCACCGAGTAAGAGAACGGACACACAAAATTGTTCCTGCACTGAGTGCACATCCCATCACGGCTGCATTTGTTTCCAGTTGGATATCTTACTCAATATCAGGCCTGGTTTTTACCTTCTTCAACTCGTTGATCTCATTAGCTTGAGCTTTATCTTTGTCAGGCTGTCTTGGTAACCCAAATTCACCGCATTGTTTTCCCACTGCTGATCTCCTGTTTCGCTTCTTGCTGTGTGTCATTCCGCTAAAAGGAGGGACTGTTTATCTCTCTTAATGAAACCATTCATTTCTGTTGCTCTCTGATTGAGATGGTAATCTGTTGCAGAGTGATAGTGAAAATATTACTACACCATATTTTATAGGAGTACAATTGGGCCAATCGGCCATCGTGCGTGCTCAACCATTTTGTCATGGTTGATGTTTCTTAATCCTATTCTCTCTGTTACGGTAACCACCTTAGTAATCGAGAGCAAATCTAACTCGTCATAAATACATGTAATGAATTGGCCTCCTCGGCCACCTGCAACAATGCGTTCGATAGATCAACCAAGCTCCAAGAGAAGCCATTTATTCTTAATTCTGATCAAAAGTTTCGTCACTTCAACTGCAGCTGACCCCTCGGTTCCTGCGAGTGAAAAGAAAAACTTCCCTGCTTCCTTTCTGTGCAGACACTCAGTATTCTGCATGTTTCCATGAAATCCTCTCTCATCCTTCTGAAGTCCATCGAGTACAAATCTTAAAAATCTTCTCACATTACAAGCCCTTCATCCCCAGGATTATTCTTCTGAACGATGTCTGGATTCCTTTCAACGCCAGCACATCCTTCCTCATCATATTTCTGCTATAATTGAATAGCCGTAACAGTACGAAAGATGCTTGCATGTTTGTCGATTGGCTCCTTTTCTGTTCCACTCATCAGATCGAAGGAAGTTTCAGACAAAGCTTTGTCCTTATGTGCGCTTTTTGAATCATCCTGCCGCAACTTGTGCACATGTGGTCCTGTGATCACAAAATAAGGGAAAATTCCCAAAGAAGAGTTCCACATGCCTTCAGTTGCCTGTGTCTCCACTGTCTTTTCTTCAAGAGTAGACACCACACCTACCGCTGACATAGCTGTATTATTTGCAAGGACAAATTACATTCCTGGATGTGACAGATCCGTAACTCCTATCAAAAGTTCTCCACACCTCTCTTGACTCTCTAGCCATATTTTACATAATTGAGGACTTTTTGTTTCACCGTAAATTCCTGTTACCAGGAACTTTTCTGTCAATTGCCCCTCAGGAATATTGTATCTCCTGATCTTTCAGCATTTCCGACTGAAAGGCTCCTTTGTCCCTTAATATTGTAACCCCATTACTTCTGCTCCTAACCTATGTGATTAAACTCTACTATTGCTGGCATTATTTTTAAGCACAACTAGCACTTCCTCCTAAATTAACCTCTGATCACCTTGTAATCACAGAGGCAACTGTATAATTTCACTTGTTCTATTTGTTACTACACCAAGAAATCTAACAGGCTTGTCTGGATGTCCTAAATCGGGATTTGTTCTCACCCAATAACACCACGATTTCGTGTGGCGCACATTATTACATTGGAACCATTTGTGCATTTTTTCTTTTTACCCATTTTGTCACCGGCAAAGGTTTCCTTTTTGCCCTGTGGTAAGTTACCCTGTAATCTTCACTGAGATCTATCTTTCCTTTTCCACGTGAGGATTTGTCTTTGCTCCAATTTCTATCCCTCATGGACTGAAAATGATTCTGGAAGCGAAACCGAGTTTTATAGTTCAGGTCATAATCATCAGCCACTTGAGCAGCTAATGTTGCTGCTTTAACTCTCTGCTCTTACATATGAATTGGCACGACTTCAGGCAAAGAGTTTCGGAATACCTCCAAAATAACTACCTCCCTTAGGACATCATATGTTTGCTCTATTTTCTTTCAAGATCTGATCCATCTGTTGAAATTACTCTGACACTTTTCAACTCAATACAGGTTTGACCAGGGTCCCTAGTTAGATTACTGATCATCTATAGATTTCTCGTAAAGCTCGTATGCACTTGAAATTGCTTATTTCACATCCTCCTACTTCCCATATGTCTTCGCTGATCGTGATGTCTACCGGTGAGGTACTACAGTCAGTAACCATGCTTGAGGAGTGGGCTCGATAGTCCTCACTCCTCTGTACAGTTTCGCTAGGCTTTGCAGGGCATTGGCATTATCAAGCGAGATGCACCACGTCTGGCAAGTCGATGGTCTCCAAGTCTGTACACTCGTACAAAGGTTCACGACTGGGGAATGTATCATCATTGACCTCATTTAGACGATCCCCAGCCATACAATCAGGAGAAAGAGCACCTTTCACATTCTACTTTCTGATAGTCTTGGAGGCGTAATTATCTGAGAAAAGCTCACTCACCAACTGCTCATAGTCTCAGAAAGGGATATTGATTTTCAGCACTTTCCTTCAGACTCTGCAGCTCCTTCCTCAGTCTCACCTACCTTAGGTCTGATTCTTGATCAGTGGTGCTGGAAGAACACAGCAGTTCAGGCAGCATCCATCGAGCAGCAAAATCGACGTTTCGGGCAAAAGCCAATGATTCCTGATGAAGGGCTTCTGCCCGAAACATCTATTTCGCTGCTCGTTGGATGTTGCCTGAACTGCTTTGCTCTTCCAGCACCACTGATCCAGAATCTGGTTTCCAGCATCTGCAGTCATTGTTTTTACCTTAGATCTGGTATCAGCCAGCATCTGTGGGACTGCTCTAGTGTAACGTTCCTCCACTTGAACGGCTGTGGACAAGTCGATGCTCACCGGTAAGGGCCCCTCCCTTCTCGGTTCGTTCCACTTTCTCCGGGAAACCCACATATAACTGGTACCCGGGACTAATATATCTGTCCACTTTGTCAGATAGACTCATATATCACAGTTAGTTGTTGCATGTACTACTTAACCTCTAGCTCCAATTCTTTCAAGCTAGGTCTTTCATACAGACCCCTCCATTTGGTACTGGCATGGTCGACTGGCAAGTATTTATTGCAATGGCACGTTTTTCATGCAATTCGTCTCCATGCGCGAGCAAATCAGTGTGAGCGGCAACCGATTGAAGTATTGTACTTGCGCAAATTTTATTGAACTTAGATTTAAAAGTTCTATTTATCGTTTCCACCATGCCGTGTGACTGGGAATGACACACACATCTAAATCTCAGCTTGATCTTCAAAGTCTGCAGCACCCATTTAACCACTCTTTGTATAAAGGCAGACCCATTATCTGAGTTGATCTCTGACACTATGAAAACTTTAGAATAACTTCAGTCGTTAAAAGTTTCACTACTGTGGCTGTCCCTGAGTCTTTAGTTGGAGTTGCCACTGCCCATCTATTAAACCTGTCGATTACCACAAACATATATCTTTTTTCCTCTCAACGTCTTTGTCATGTCCACATAGTCAATCACCACATGTTTAAATGGTCCTTCGAACACAAGTATGTGACCTATAGCCGTCGGATTCCGTTTTTAACATTATTCTGAGCACGTTGTGAAAGGATGTAATCCACCCTCTTATACTTAGTCCCAAAGTGGTAGCACTGTGGCCTACCAGTCCCATCTTCCAGGGTCCTATCGGGAATGGGTTGCTCAGCATTAATCACTGAGCGGACATCTGAGGGAGGTTCTGCCCCTAGTGGGTATGCTGGTACTAAACGACCTCTTCCAAGTTGACACATGTGGTACAAAGTTCAGGAGATCTCACGACATAATTGCTGTTTACGTTTAGCTTGCATCGTGGTTCATTCCAATTCTCGCCAACCCAGTAGAAAATCACTGGTCATTAAAATTAGCAACCCGAAATTCCTAGACAAATTCATATGATTTTGCCGGTTCATGTTGGTGACAGCAGAAGGAATGCATTGCAAAAGCACAGGGTTTAACAATGATGAGTGAGCTTCTGCATCATTCTTGAGTTTTGGGATTTATGCCACTTTTGTCAGACAGACGGCCACTTCTTTTAGACCTCTTACAAAAGTCATTCGGATTCCGTTCAATCGTAGAATAATGCAGCCTTTACATCTGTATCATTGTTTGTACATATTGCGCAAATTGGGCCAGTTTCTCCTGACAGGGTTTGGTCTAGGAAGAGAACTGTAATTCCCGCCATAGCACCTTGTTTCAGATGGCTCATGTCACTAACCCCAATGACAAAAGCTATGAAGGTGGATACCGATATTGGATTCTGCATCTTCAAAGCATGGGAAGGTTTATTATCGTGGGATGGGTTGGGAACAGTCAGGAGATGTTAGGGGAAAATCCCCACCTCTTTCATCAAATATTGTCTGTATGCCAGATATAGTCTCGGCATTATGAGTAGAATGTAAGTCCTTTATTTTTACACCGTTTTTACTTTACCTTTTTAATATATGCATATTCCTCAAACTTAGTGTTCCTTTACATTCTCCCAGCTCTTTGGAGATACTTCTGCTGAACATACCTCTACTCCTATCACATGCAGAGTTCTTCCAATGGCTTGTAAGGTGTCAATTCATTTAGTATTAGCGTTATCTTTCATTTTCTAATTACGAATGAATCAATGCTGCCATGCTTCAACTTAACCATGAGGTAATGACAGACGTCACTGACAATGTGTTAAAGTATAAAACCAATAGATCCTGCTAATTAATTCTGATTTTGCAATTCAGGGTTTATCCAATTTGTTTATAAGTATTCATGAGTAGAATCATTTTCAATAATTGAAAGATGGAAACCGAACGAGCGACTAAAACATTTTAAAAGTCATCAATGTAAATGGGAAATTTATTTATTCAAAATTAAATGAAAAAATTTAAACTTCACATAGTATCCAACTCTGAAATTCATTATAATTACTTGGTTCTAGTCCCTTAATTCAAATCCCTGATTAGATGCGTTAAACGGTTCGGACCAAACATTGCTCAATTACAATGCGACAGGATGTGAAAAGACTGCAGCTTCAATAAAAGACCTTGTCTATTTGCATGGTATCAAAATATTTCTAATCCACAAATATTGACCGAACCCAAACACACAGATACTAACAATAGGATTTTAATTCATGTCACATGATTTTCACAGCATAATGTTCAACCAAAAATTATTTTCTCAGTGAGTGACGCAAATTAATATAGAATAAAGCTACAACTGGTACTCCATAATCACCAATGAGATGTAACATCTTAAGCAGAAACAAAATAGACCGAAACAAAAGCAAATCATTTCTGCTAGAATCATTTTCTGAAAACTATATTGTTGGTTTGTGATATTTAGAATCTGTCTTCATACTTTCAGCTTTATAATATTTAACGAATTTATATCAAATTCACGTAATTCCTCCACCCAGTGAGCAAATGTGATAGTCTGAGCTGATTTTCGTCAACGTTAGGTATAGTTTATTATTTTAAATGAAATTGAGGTGGGACCTGCTGTAATCCTGCTCTAATCTGCACCTGAGGCCACGATTTAGTGTGGCTTCATTTATTTCCTTCACCAATTATTTCATTCGTCCAACAAGTTGGGGTGAAAGGCATGAAAATATGGGGAATTTGCAAGCATGTTTGTACTGATGATAAATGGTGCCGAGTCTGAGGGGAAGAATTCTGTCGTCTTCGTCCACATTAAACTGATTGAATTTAAATAGGGCTGGCTTTCATAGAAACATAATAAAGTGGTTAGTTCGAAGTTGACAGTAGAGCTGACTTGGTCAGCTCTACGTGTAAGAATACTTGAATGTGTTCTGAAAGGTTTTTACACTTATTTATTTTTCAAATACAATTACAAATTTCACAGAATATTATAATGGATAATATCGGGTGGATGTTGTTTGTCATCTATAGTTAGACATTTCCATTCATTGCTGCCCAGTTTTCCTCACCCTCGAGATTAAACGGACGAAAGATGATATATTTTAAGCTGGCACCATCTGGTGCTCTGGTTGACTGGACACCACTGCCGGTTCTCTGAAATGTTGACGCCACTCCTTTCAGCGAGATGGTCCACAAAGAAATATGAGTAGAGCGTGAAGAAACTCGGTGTTTGATCTCTAGCAATATGAGATATGAAGAGTTAATTGCAATGAAAATGATAGAGACAGACAATTTCGTATTAAGTCGTGAACAGATGAGGGATGGTGTGATACATTTCCTTGATAATACCCAGGATATGTGAGTTCCGATAGTACACGTGCATATATGGAATACCATTTGAAAGCCATCCAGTCTCTGAACAAATTGTCTGTGTGTGATTGGTGTGTGACTCTGCACTGAACCTCATGTTCTTTGCAATCCCGACAACATCTCAAGCATTTGCATTCTAAAATATTAAGGCAAACCCACCGGCGTCTGACCTCCACAGACAGTTTGCCTTATCAGAGATGAAAGTTGCCTTTCTGAGACTTGACACAAAACAGTTGACTTCGTTTCACACTGATGAAAAAAGAAAGCCTTTAAAATAATATATGTATCCTGCAGAAAATGAAGCAAATAGGAACAATGTGGAACAATCTACAAGTGCAGCATCTGCTCCATTTCTTTGTCTTGCTGGGGCGTCAGTTCCGTACTCCAAACCTGCACAAGTGACTTGAAGGGATGAATGGCGTGTTCTCTGTCCCATGAAATGTGTAACTGGCAAGGTGGTCTGAATGACCTAACTTCCTTTCTTTTAAACACTTCAGATAGACTAAATGGCTTCTTCAGAATTTTAGGAATTTCTTACCCTCTATATTTCTCCCCTGTGCATGACCACCGCAAGACTACAACTCCAGTGCTGGCTTCATGCATACAGAGATGCAGAGAAGGTTGCAAAGAAATTTTACCTTTCAGAATCCTCGCACTGTGCAGGGATTTCATGAATGGTTAAGTCTAAGTAAAGAACTGAAGATGGGGAACGTGATAGAAATTGGAGAATTGTGATCCACACTGAGAGTCTTGCAGAGGCAGTGATTTTCTTTATATTCTGTACACATTTCGTACCTTTTCAAACACTGTTTGCCTTGCCACGGAGAGAACACAAAGTGGGATAATGTGGGAGAGAGAGTTTTTGGGGAACTTTACAAACAGCAAACAGGATGGCCTTCATCTGAACCAGAGGGGTACCACTATCTTGGGGAGGAATCGGAAATCTTTTAATGTTGTTCGGGTGGTCGGCATATTTAAAGTAATGCAACCGGGGAATGGGAGGATGAATTGTACTTCCAGTGCACAGGAGTCTGAGAATAGTGAGGTCAGGGATAGGTTTACAAGATCGGCAGAGTGCACCAGCAATCAGGATGTTGGTTTAAAATGTGTGTACTTCAAAGCCTGGAACATCCAGGGTAAGGTGGGCAAAATTGTCAGATGGGTTGATACCTGGGAATTCGATGTTGTGGCCATTTCAGACACGTGGCTTGAGGGGGGACAGGCATGGTTGTTGCAGATTCTAGGATTTATATATAGCAGCAAGAACAGTGACGACGTAGAAAGGGCGGGGATGGTGGTCGGTGGCATTGTTATTCAAGGCACAGCATAGTGGGCGGCACAGTGCCACAGTGGTTAGCACTGCTGGTGGTGAACAGTGGTCAGAGACCCGGATTCAATTCCCGCCTCAGGTGACTGACTGTGTGGAGGTTGCACATTCTCCCCGTGTCTGCATGGGTTTCCTCCAGTTGCTCCGCTTTCCTCCCACTGTCCAAAGATATGCAGGTCTAGTGAATTGACCATTCTAATTTTCCCGTAGTGTGAGATGAAGGGAAAAATGTAGGGATAAGGGTGGGTTGCGCTTCGATAGTTCAGTGTGAACTTGTTGGGCCGAAGGGCTTACTTACACTGTAAGTAATCTACTCTATTCACCGTTGACAGCCTGTTCTTCATCAAGCCACATGGAACAACCAATGAGACCAAACGTGAATGCCAATATGCCAAAATGTTCATGTACACGTTCGAACAAGACGTCTTTGTTGCACAGGACATCCAATCAATTCGATACCTCAGATATTTGACGGCATGTTCTTCCTGTACACCCATGGCATAGAGTCACTAAAACAACCACACAACAATATCACCAAGTCTCATCCCATCATCAGACTTACCGTTAACTACGCTTTAGAAGTAGTCTTATTCTTGAATACACCCACCTCCAGGAAGGACGGGCACCTAAGTACGTCACTAGACCACAAGTCTTCGAATACCTCACGATGCTGCGTGTTCACCAGCTTCGCCCCAACGCATATTAAAACAATCACCTCTTACAGACAAGACCTAAGCATAGAAAGGATTGGTTCAGATGACGAGGAACATGACAGACACCAGAAGTGGCTGAAGGATGCCTTAATCACAACAGGATTCGATGCTCAACTTATTAGTCACCAGTTCCGAACTTCCACAGTGAGAAAACGTAATGACCTCCACAGGAGACAAACACGAGATAAGATTGATGGGGCATCCTTCGTTGTTCAGTAATTTGTGGGAGCGGAGAAACTATGCTATGCTTTTTGCAGCCTGCAACAATTTATCAATGAACATGAGCACCTCATCGTGACCTTCAGTACGCTTCCACTTCGAGACTTTAAGCAACGTCAAACATGCAATAGACCTGTATTTGCACAACTTTGCCCAGCCTTCAGGATAAAAGCAACTACAGCACTGTGCAATCCTGTCATTGCAAAAATCCAAGACGTGTCAGAGTGTCGACGTTGTTATAACCATCACAAATCGAGAAACCTACTCACCACGTGCTGGGCAGGGACACACTTGTCTCGACTAACGATGTCTATCTCAAAAATGCAGGAACTGATGACAAGGTATGATACGTTGGCAAGAGCATGAAGATACGACTTCAATAGATGAATGGACAACATGCAACAATCCCCACATTGGGAAGTTCCCACACTGTCGGGGATCACTTCAGCTGTCAAAGACATTCGACCTCTGGTCTTTGGGTGACCGTCCTCCAAGGCATACTTCGGGATCTGTAACAACGCAAAACAGAGGCTGATAGCCAGGTTTTGCACCCAAAGGATGGCCTCAACTGACATTTCCGATTCAGGTATCACTGCAGGTGACCCGACTACAATGTAAAGTCTCAAAGACAGATACAGTCTCACTGGTACACTCAAGCAGACACTTGTTCATACATATCCTCTCTCTGAGACACAAACATGCACTTACACGAACGTGCATATACCCTCTCATAGACATAGACACCATCAGACGCATGCATAGGCACATGCATACGCTCTGTCACTCTCTGTCTCACGTTCACACTCACTCATTTACACACTTCAGTCTCTGGGATGAATTTACATTGTCGGATTTGTATTTGGGCAGATGCATTGTACTTTGTTAAAAATAAATCACCCACAAACTGTAGGCAGTCTGCCCATGTGGCATTTCGTCAATTCTTACTTTGGAAACAGAACCAGTCTCACTCAAAGTTGAAACATGGGCAGACACCAACATTGCGCAATTATTGAATTATGCGAGCTGACATGTAACCCCTTTTGGTTAAACCTCAAGTTATCTCGCAATGTGCTTTGAACGGGTTTCTGGGATTTCCATAATAGCGATTCGAAAACTGCACACATTCCAATTAATTAAAGACTTAACAGCAATGTAGTTTTTAAAAAAAAATTACATTGTGTCAGTTGTGTGACACAATAATCTTTTGATCTAAAGATTCTGAATCCCATGATCCCATGCCCCAATGACTACCTGATGAAGCAGTAGCGTTCAGAAAGCACACACTTCCAAATACCCCTATTGAACTTTGATATAGTGATGCGAGATTTTTAACTTTGTCCTTTATTTGTAAAAAATCAAGTTGACAATGACACATGCGAAGTAAGTTCTTTTTTGCGGTTTGACAATACTCATGGAATAAAGACAATGGGGTCGTTATTTTCTGTTTGCCAGTGGCGTTTCCGTGGTTTTCCAGAGAACTCATTCAGCATTTTATGCAAATCAGACAAAAGGAGAGAGGAACAGTTGTGCATGTGTGCATATGTTCTCAAAACACACCATTGAGAGAACCCTGATATCTGAATAAAATTGATATTGCAAAGGAATTTCAACAGTAAATGTGAATAGTTGAAAATAAGTTAAAAGTCACAGACTACAACGTTTTCGTCCAATAGGCTGTATGGAAGTCCGAGCTTTCCTAGCACCAAAGTTTCTTTCGTTAGTTGTGGAGCAGGATCATAAGACACATAATTTATAGCCAAAAAAATAAACACAATGACATGCAACTGAAATGGTCTATGGAACAAATCCAGATTGTTGTTTAGCAGTCATCGTTTACTGTCAATTTTGTGTCCTGCGATACTCTCCACAGCCACCTGATGAAGCAGCAGCCCTCCGAAAGCTTATACTCCAAATAAACCTGTTGGACTATAAACTGATGTTGTGTGAGTTTTAACTATGTCCACCCTAGTCCAACACCTCCAACGTTACATCATGGCTTTATTTGGAAATCCAGATGTTGCTAAAGTTTATGCTTCCAAAGATGGACTTGTAAGTTCTCCAACAAATGCACTGTAACTATTAAAGGTGCAAAGTCGAACACAGATTCTGAAGCTTCTTCCGAAAATAAAGCAGTTACTTTCCCTATTTCTGACAAAATAGTTTTAGGAAACCCATTAACCAATCTTATCTCCATACTATGTATCATCATTGAATAAAAGCGAACTGTTTATGCCACACAAAGACACTGTTGAATGTAGCAGCTCGGAGGCAATGAATCCTGCAACGAGTCACGGAGCACCTGACACGTCAAAGAAAACCCCCAACTAAACAAACGCTCAACCCTGGACAGCGATGGGGATGGTGATCAAATAACACACAAAAGAAGCTTGACATCATACCCGACAATTTCGCCATGTTGATTGGCATCATGTCTACAAAGATCGACTCCTACACAGCCAAAAGTCAGTGACGACAGTGTGGAATATCTGCTACATGTAGTGCAGACATTTGCCAAATGTCCTAAGCATTAAGAAATCAACAAAGACAAATTGGAACACCAACCACCTGAAAGACGTCCAAGACATTCAGTATTTGGAAGGTCAAATATATCACAATTCCATCACAGCGCTGGTTATACTTCCTGCAAAGCATTTTAAAATTAAATCGTCAACTTGCTGCAGCGCAGACACTGCCGCGGTTCTAGAGACCTGTTCATCACCACCATCTCAGCAAGAGACACTCCATTCCAGGAGTTGGTATTTTTGAAAACTCATTCGATTTAGTCGTGCATAACAATATCCCTGTTCAGTTTTTTTGATGAAAATATTTAATTCAAAAACGTACCTTTCCCTGTCCTTTTAAATAGTTATGAATTTATTCACAAAAAAGACACACACATTGTTGTCAAGTGATATAGCTTTTAGTACTGTCACCTAAGAGGTGGATTTATATTTGCTTTGTTGAGTTTTCAGGGTCGACCCCGTACCCCATAATATGTGAAGAACATAGCCCAGACCGTACATTTTCCAATGGTTTTCAGCAGGTGTGACGTCGATATTCCAGGACTGACACAGCTGGCCCAACCACTCAGTTTTAAACAAAACATAATTTAATTACAGACTACTGACTGAAATATCAACAAAAGAGGAATGAATTGAGATTAACTTAACCCATTTAAAAACATAATTGACTCTATCGCACCTTAAAATAACAGTATAAATAATTGCAAGCAAACAACACTTTTTTAAAAAAAGTAAAGTCAAACACAATTTCTAACAGGAGCAATAACAGAGAGAAGGAGGATAAACATGGAGCTGCTCCTTTGGGTCGCCAGCAGCTTCTTTGGATTCACAGTTAACACGTGACCAGCAGTTACAAACAAAACGGGTTGTGCAAATCAAACCAAACCCAATCCTGAACGGACAGAATTGATCACTCCCCTTTCAATGTACTGTGATTTTATAAAAACACTTACGCTGTTTTCAGGCTGATATTTTCAAAACTATCAGGATGTCTCCCGGTAAAACCCCTCTTATAAATGTACAACATAATATTTACAATAGAGCAGCATTATCACAGCTCCACTCTGAAACAAAGTATAATTGTACAACGTTGACTCCATTTTAAAAGCAATATGTGTACATTAAACTTCTATAAATATTACATTGAGTATAAACATGCAAATATTCACTACAATATTCTGATTCAGTCTGCAAAACTACTACCACCGAACAACGCTAAATGTGTCAAGCCAGGTCGCCCGCTCCATTTGCTCATTCCCTAAATCCTGACGTATAGACGAAATATGTGGTCTCCGAATTCTGACTCGCCATTTTTCCCTTATTCACTTTTAGCAATTCTTTCACTTCATACCCAAAACCTCATCCAATTTTACTGAAAGTGGTCGATTCATTTGGTGCATCTCTGATGGCAAAAAGTAAAATCCGAATTTCCTTGTCCTCATTACCTGGTTAGTCTTGAGTACATGGCTTTGACATCATTCTTAAAGTCTGATGCCACCTTGTCAGTGCTCCCAGTGATGCTGGTCCATGCGCACTAGACTTGAATTAATTTATTCCGAAGCTGTGCATATCAAACTTGAATAAGTTTGATGTAAATTTTCACCATGGATCTGCTAGTATCTCTGTGGGTAGTCCAAGTTTTGGGAACACAATGAATAAATCCTCGACAACCCCTTCAGTTGCGATAGGGTGGCTCAGTGGCATAGGGTCCCGGATTCTGTCGGGTGTTTGCACGTTCTCCACTTATTTGCTTGCGTTGTTGCCGATTGTTCCGGTTTCCTCCAACCATCCAAATATGAGCAAGTCAGATGAATTGACCATGCTAAATTGCGCATTGCGTTCTTTCTATGCCTTTTAGTTAGGAGTAAATGCACTGCAATAGGTTTGGGAACGTGAATGAGTCTAGGCAGGTTAATGTTCAGAGGGTCGGTGTGGGCAGACATGCCATTATCCAGACTGTAGATAGTCTTAAAAAACCATAATGGAGTGGCTTCTGAAAATGTAGTCGGCTCAGATATGATTGTTAACAAATAATTACTTTCACTGTTCTTTTTAAGTAGGGATGCTACACAATCAATTGACACTCCTCTTGAAGACTCCTTAAGAGCATGACTAGGTATTAAAAGTATAGGTTTTATGCCTGCCTTTGGTTTTTAAATTACTTGACATGTATGTCTGGCAAAACTCAACTGCATATTGTGCAGTCCAGGCCAGCAATTTATATTTTGTATTTTAGGTTAAGTTTGCCACGAAATGACATCAGGGAAGGGGCTACCATTTGTAGTAACGGCAGCTGCTTTCAATATGGACACATTGGTTAATGCCAAGAGCCTGGAAGTAATTCAATATCCCCCAAAAGCGGAGGTAGAGAAAGAGAACTTGCTCCCTTTCCATTTATGCCCGCAACTTGCAGCCATTGTCAGATAATATGGGTCTGGACTAAACAAATTGCTGTCAATGAATGGGAAATGCTGGAGCAAGTTGTTTTGCTGAAGGCAAGATTCAACCGATCGGAGAACCATTACTACAATCGGGAATGCAGACCCGTGGAACGATCATCTGAACCGTGACCTGCAAAATTGCGTCTGGATGTGGACTCTTCAGGATCAATTCAGGTTGCACTTACCTCATCAAAATGGTGGATTGTGTGTTAAAAGAGTGTTTTCTGTAATTCAGTCTGTAATCAGTCAGCGAGAACGTGAAAGGACATTTACTGAAGCGAGTTGAAGATCACTTGGTTTATACTCTACATCTTCAGATCTGCAATGATGTCTGTTTAGAAACAATAAACTTGTTCTGTTTCTCTGCTAGTGAATAATGACCTCCGTTTACTTCGTACCCACTAAATGTATCACAACATTGTTCCCCAGCTCAGGATCATGTCCACCGATGGGTGAATAGCCGCTTGACTAGGAGCTGTTCAGTAAATGGAAATTGACTACTCTGAAGATGAATGTGTGACCCTATATTGAATCAAATTAAATCAAAATCAAATAGAGAGTGGAAGGAAACAGTCCAGAACCTGTGAAAGTCACAGATGCGTCAGAGATGCCAAAAGCCCTGGAATTTCAGGGGGAGTTTTAATCGGAAGAGATTCCTCTGGGCATGACTATCCTTAGTCTGAATGGTTCTGTCATTCAATTGAATACTCCAGCCACCACGATTAATTGTTGTGGATGAAATTGTTGGAGTTGATGTGATTCAATTTAAATGTTTAGGACATGTCACACAGGGCACATAAGCATTTAAATCTGGTGAGTAGTTTACTGGGGATATCTGGTATTATAGCAATAATGTCTCCAGCTTAAAGATATAAAGTCTGTCTTAAAATACCACCTTTCTTGATGATGTATCAGTTGGTTGCATCCGCGTTAATTGTGGATTAGTCTTCGCATCTCTTGAAGTCTAAGCTAAATTCCACTTCTCCCGGACGTGTGTCAGAATATTCCGTCTCATATTGATTGAAATATAATTCGAGAAGATAAATTGGGAGAACCTATGAAAGTGTTAGAAAAAGTGTTTAATATTCGCGACGCTGTGATTGTGATTTCAGTGACTACATAAGTAATACAAAGACTTAGCTTTAATACTTGCACAGAATGTTGAATTTGATATCAACGTGAATCTGGAATGAAATGCATAAGGATGGCAATGCAACTAGAGTTTAAAAAAATGTGTGAAATCTGATTTGGGCTGGCCTACATTCAAAACAAAGCATATGGCTCAATTGACACACATTCGTTGCCTGCAATACCAAGGTCCAATTTAAACACTGGAGACGTTCTGCAAGATCTGTTTCATAAAAATCACTTTATTCATTGGAAATCAACTTCTATTTCCTCCATCACTATCACGCATGCAGCAGCAGATACGTGGGAGCACTTTCCTCTACAAACTTCGCTCCGAATCACTCAACACCTTATTGGAAACATCTCAACTTTCCTTCGCTGGGAAGAATTCTGGAATAGCCATGTGAGTCTACTGACAGCACAAGGACTGCAGCAGTTGATCTTTTGGTCTACAGTGCAAATGTAGATAACCAAAAAATGCAGGATTCGTTAGCAATTTGCACGTTACTGAATCGTTTCCTGAGATAAAGTGGCAAATGGAGACTAAATATTACCTGAGTATATCAATGGTTCATTGTTAAACTTGTCATTGCACATTTCAACAGTGCAGACAATGTAGGCAAAGTGATCAGCGATCTACTATTACAATTTATCAGACATAATGGTTTCCCAAATACCTTTTCCTGACGAACAATTGAAGCAGACAAGTGATTTTTATTATGGAACAGGTTTCAGGACCTGCTTGTCTCCTTCTATTTCTGTGTAACAGGAACAAATGTGAAATGTTTGGTGTCCACAGTTTTTTTTAGTTGTGACTATTAAGGGTTTAAATAGTTTCGTTGCTTCTCTCTGTTGTAGTCCGAATATAGTTCAAGGTATCATCACTTCCCTGTTTCTCAAGATTACGTGAATTCCTGATCTCTTCTGATTGACAACAGATCAGGAGTACTGTGCAATGAACTTCCATTCCTGTCCGACTCGCTGAAGTGTACGAATGGTTTTGTCCGCTCTGCCATTTCAGATACAGAAACAAAAATAAATCAAGATGGTCTCGTGTATGTCTCATAAAATGTGTCCCAAATATTTAAATCCGAAGCGTTCAGTATTCAACACGAACTTGTATGTCATGTCTTCAGATATTGAAGGCTTTTACTTTAGGTAGGGGTCCTACGCAAAAAAAAACCATAAGTTTGTCAAAAAGTGCTCGAATACAGGAACGGATATTACCAATGTGGTTTTATTAGCGCCTGGATTTTTCCAACTGTCTGTCACGTATGACATTCCCGGAAAACTTTAACTGCATCCATATGAAGTACAAAGTATTTGTTGTATTTTAGCTTGAGAGTTTTTTTCCGAACTGGTAATTCATGCACGACCCATAACACCTTCTTTCTATAAATTATTAGTAATACCCCTTGATGAATTTCTCCCAATTTTCGTCCGTCTGAATATAGTGCCCTTCACTTTCTTACCAAGATGATTTTTAAGATGTTAACATCCGAGTATAAACTCAGCAATTTCTTCTGTGTTCGCACTTGAATACATTTGTTTCAGTTATCCGTCTTTTTGTTGGAACAGTTTTTTTGAACGAATAATATCACATTGTCCTCCTTCTGTTCACAATTTGATTTAATCATTTTTTCAATAATGTTATTTTTGAAAACTCCACTTTAACTTTTTTATCTTTATTGTTGTCTTCTAATCCTTTTCCAACTGCTGACTTTGTAAACTTGTTATCACATAGTCTGGAAAAATTATAGGATATATCTCCTGTAACCCATCAGTACTACGGGATTCTAATTCTCCACTGACTTTTCCACTACGGTACGCAGGAAGCCAGCCTGTGATCCAGCGATATCGTATAACGCACAAGCTGCATTCCTTGAGCCCATAATTTCTCTAGCCCTCTTAATAACACTTCTCCACTTTTACCTTGACACTCCAACCTCACTCTACATCATAGATCACTTTTCCACTCATCACGAATTCCACATGCTAGCAATATGTCCAGCAATATTATTTTTGTAGTACATACCTTTTCATCCGTCAACATGAAGGGTTGAAATGATTCCATATCTTTGAATGCTACATCTTCTTTAGCTGCTGTTTCTGGCCTATGCGAGTAAACCTCAGCTTCGCAAGCAAATGTTTTATGAAACTCTGGCACTTCATTTTCAAGCAACGTCCAACCGGGTTTTATATACTGGTGCAACCTTTCAGCGGCCACTGTGCTTTCTTTTGCCACTTTAGCAATATTCACTGCCTTATACTCATTTTCTGCACCTGTCCTACCAATTCTTTTTCTAAATCTCAAGCACAGTGAATTCATTGTGTCAGTTTTAGTGCTGTGAAAGAAAACCTCAGCAATTTAACTGTTCTTTCCCCTTCATTTGTTTCTGTTTTACCCTGTGGTACGTTATAATTACTATAATCATGAGATCTAATTTGCCATAAAACCACTGAGGATAACTTATGAACTGAATATTTATCCCTCAAGAATTGAAACTGATGCCAGAAACCAAATTTGGATTTCTGAGCGAATCCATAATCAGCAACCATGTCAGGGACTTTCCTTGTACATTTAACTCTGTGAACTTCCACACTGGTTCTCAAGACCTCAGGAAGTGATCTTTTGAACTCTTCCAAATTAATTGTCTCCCTAACAGCGTCATGAGTTCCATCTATTTTTAATGCCCTTGTCCACCTATAAAAATGACTTTGATGAATCTTTTCACACTCAATGGAAGTTGGAATAGGGTCCATGTTTAGATTCCTGAAACGTTGTCTGTAGGTTTCAGGCACAAGCTCATATGGTTTCTTCACCTCCTCATACTCCACAGCTCGCTAATCAGATAGTGATACAGATACATCACGAGCTCGACTTGCCAACTTTGTTCAGATCAATGAACCTATATGTTGAGTGAACGCGGCAATTGTTCAGCCAATTTCAGAAATGAAATGAAAACGGCTTCTACATCATTCCCATTAAATTTAGACAATGTATGGATGCACTGAAAGAAATTCCCATCAGGCCTTTGTATACGAATGGTTTGGCTCATTATCACTACCTTCCTAAAGTTGCTGACCATTCACCCTCACCTTAACCATTTTACGTCGAATTTCCCATCCATGTGATAAGATCTGAAGAACAAACTCTATCACGTTCTTCTTTTCACCTCTCTCTCTCTTTCCCATCATGCTGTGATGGAAATCTATCCTCTTAGTTTTTATTTCTGCAAGAATGACGCTTTTGTTTTGTTTTACTTTTCTCTGCATTTGCCAGACTAAAACTGTTTCAGTTCCTTTTCAATTTAAGTTAATTCCAAAGATTCTGATGGTGTTTCCAGCAAATTTAAATGTTAGGCTATTGCTGTAATCAATTCTCCTTTTCACACAGACAAAGGTAAACAGAACTCCAGTTTTG